>NC_086448.1:805251228-805619562 GCF_028390025.1 Pseudophryne corroboree
AGTGGAGCCCGGTGCTGGTTTCAAAAATACGGGGGACCCCTACTCTTTTTGTCCCCCGTATTTTTGGAACCAGGACCAGGCGCAGAGCCCGATGCTGGTTGCTTAAATATGGGGGAACCCCTGTCCATTTTTTACCCATATTTCTGCAACCAGGATAGGCTCAAAGAGCCCGAGGCTGGTTTGCCTTAGGAGGGGGGACCCCACGCAATTTTTTTTTTACATTTAAACTTTATTTTTTTGTTTAACAAAGTGCACAACGAAGCCCAGCACGGATCTCTCAGATCCGGCCGAGATTCATTGTATTAAAGTCGGCAGTGTTTTACAAGTCACTCACGTAAAACACTGCCTAAAAAAACGAATGACATCGACATCGGAAAACCCGAAAATGCAGAATACGGCAGCTTAGTAAATTAGTCGTAATCAATTCAAAAAGTTGCATATTTACACTTTCGATGTCATTCGTGATTGAACTTTGACCTCAAACGGGAAAACACGAATCTTAGTAAATTTACCCCACTGTGTGTGTGTGTATATATATATATATATATATATATATATATATATATATATATATATATATATATATATATGTACTCACACATACACACGGAAACCCCACCGACTAGATCCTGCGTTTGCCTCTGCTGTGGGGCATAATGTACAGTATAATGGGCATTGTGGTGTGTGGCATAATGTATCATGAGCATTGTGGTGTAAGGGGCATTTCTATAAGGAGGAAAAATGACAAATAATGTAAGGACATTTTTTCCTGTGGTGGCCAATGTCTGGGCATGCAGGCTGCAAAACTGGGGTATAAGGTAGTCTTTTCCTGAAATGCCACGCCACTTGCAGTGAGGCCACCCCCCTTTTGGAGCGCACATGCCTGTGGCATGCGCAAATTCTTTACTTTTATATCCCAAAACCAGAGAGCTTCTTTTTCTTTCCTTTGTATCATATTACCTGACTCTCCGGGGTGCACCTCCACATGAGAGATTTCATAGAATAAGGGCAGCCACTTGATTAAATTATTGTGGATCCCATCACCAGAGGCGTATCTAGGGTGGTGCAAGCAGGGCATATGCCCTGGGTGCCATGGCAGGCCTGGCAGAAGGGGGCGCTGCTAAGCCAGGACAGTTTAAACAGCATAGTGTCAGTCGCTGAACATCCTAACCCCCTTCTGCTCCGGACCGTCCAGGATCTGATGGGGAGCAAATGACTGTGTAATCACACCCACAATACCACTGCTGGCCAATAGGAGAAAAATGGGGTGGGGTAGTAGCAACAGAGGCAGCATCTTTGGCTGGGCGGGGTGTCCGGAGGCCTCATAGGCTTTTGCGGTATTTTGAAATCTTATACAGTCCAGCCGCAGGTACTCCCGCATAGTGGCTTGCACTAGTGCCAGATCGGGACTGATGGGCAGCAGACCGCATGGAGGAGGACTCACTTACTTGTGAGGATCGCATTCCAGCAGCAGCCAGAGCGGGGGCACATGATGAAGTGCAAGCCCCAGTCGGCACTTAACTCTACTAGAGCTCCTCCCCCCAACCATCTTTCACATGGCAGGCGGGACCTGCTACTCCCTCTGCTCTGGAGAAGGAGCAGTGTGTGCACGGAGCAGAAAGCTGTTGCCACAAAGCCCCCACATCCCTGTTCAGCAACAGCCGGTGATTGGACGTGAAGGGTAGTATATGAGGAGGTGTACAAGCGTTGCATTGTATGAGGGAGCCTGTCTGGGTGTCCCTCTGTATAAGGAAGGGGGGGCTGGGTGCTATAGCGAATAAGCAGGGGTGCTGGGTTTGGTATGTATGAGAAAGGGGGATGGGTACTGTAGTTTATGGAGGGGGGGGTTGCTGGGTGTTGGAGTGTATGAGGAAGGGGGGCTGGGTGCTATAGTGTATGAGGGGATGCGCAATGTGTGGCGTAATGTGTATAATAGGCACACTATGTGGAGTAAGATGTATAATGGGCACACTGTGTGGCATAAGGTGTATAATGCACACACCAGTGCTCGAATTGGGCCGGTATACACCGGTAGGGCATACCGGCACTTCTTCGAGCACTGAGTCTGAAGAACGCCGCTGCATTGAGCTCTTGCTCCTATGACCGCAACAATACTATTTCAAATCTGCCACGACCCGGTAGATAATCAGGAGCGGCCGCTCCTGATTGGCTCTTGGTCTGCGGTAGATTTGAAATAGTTGCGCCGTGGTCATAGGAGCCACAGTGCCACAGCCTTCTCCTCCTTGCACCACCACCGCCCTCTGCCTCCTCCTCCACTACACCGCCGCGGCCCTCAGCCGCCCTCAGTCCTTCTCTGCACCTCCGCCAACACCCACAGCCACCTCCTCCGCACCATGCGACCACAGCCTCCTCATCCACCGCACCGCAGACCATAGCATCCTCACCACCGCTACTGCTAAACAGGTAATCTTACCCTGCTGCCTTACTCTCTCCCTAGTCCCTACTATATGCCCTTGCTCTCCCTCTCTCTGTCACTCTCTCTGTCACTCTCTCTTTCCCTGCTGTCACTTTCCCTGTCCCTCTGTCACTCTCCCTGTCCCTATGTCCCTGCTGTCACTCTCCCTGTCCCTTTGTCCCTGCTGTCACTCTACCTGAATTCTGTCTCATTCCATGTGGCATAATGTGAATTTCCGCTCTTACCATGTGCTATAATTAGAGATGTGCACCGGACATTTTTCGGGTTTTGTGTTTTGGTTTTGAATTCGGTTCCGCGGCCGTGTTTTGGATTTGGACGCGTTTTGGCACACCCTCCCTGAAATTTTTTTGTCGGATTCGGGTGTGTTTTGGATTCGGGTGTTTTTTTTTTTCCAAAAAACCCTCAAAAACAGCTTAAATCAAAGAATTTGGGGGTCATTTTGATTAGAGATGAGCGCCGGAAATTTTTCGGGTTTTGTGTTTTGGTTTTGGGTTCGGTTCCGCGGCCGTGTTTTGGGTTCGACCGCGTTTTGGCAAAACCTCACCGAATTTTTTTTGTCGGATTCGGGTGTGTTTTGGATTCGGGTGTTTTTTTCAAAAAACCCTAAAAAACAGCTTAAATCATAGAATTTGGGGGTAATTTTGATCCCAAAGTATTATTAACCTCAAAAAACATAATTTACACTCATTTTCAGCCTATTCTGAACACATCACACCTCACAATATTATTTTTAGTCCTAAAATTTGCACCGAGGTCGCTGTGTGAGTAAGATAAGCGACCCTAGTGGCCGACACAAACACCGGGCCCATCTAGGAGTGGCACTGCAGTGTCACGCAGGATGGCCCTTCCAAAAAACCCTCCCCAAACAGCACATGACGCAAAGAAAAAAAGAGGCGCAATGAGGTAGCTGACTGTGTGAGTAAGATTAGCGACCCTAGTGGCCGACACAAACACCGGGCCCATCTAGGAGTGGCACTGCAGTGTCACGCAGGATGTCCCTTCCAAAAAACCCTCCCCAAACAGCACATGACGCAAAGAAAAAAAGAGGCGCAATGAGGTAGCTGACTGTGTGAGTAAGATTAGCGACCCTAGTGGCCGACACAAACACCGGGCCCATCTAGGAGTGGCACTGCAGTGTCACGCAGGATGTCCCTTCCAAAAAACCCTCCCCAATCAGCACATGATGCAAAGAAAAAGAAAAGAAAAAAGAGGTGCAAGATGGAATTATCCTTGGGCCCTCCCACCCACCCTTATGTTGTATAAACAAAACAGGACATGCACACTTTAACCAACCCATCATTTCAGTGACAGGGTCTGCCACACGACTGTGACTGATATGACGGGTTGGTTTGGACCCCCCCCAAAAAAGAAGCAATTAATCTCTCCTTGCACAAACTGGCTCTACAGAGGCAAGATGTCCACCTCATCTTCACCCTCCGATATATCACCGTGTACATCCCCCTCCTCACAGATTATCAATTCGTCCCCACTGGAATCCACCATCTCAGCTCCCTGTGTACTTTGTGGAGGCAATTGCTGCTGGTCAATGTCTCCGCGGAGGAATTGATTATAATTCATTTTAATGAACATCATCTTCTCCACATTTTCTGGATGTAACCTCGTACGCCGATTGCTGACAAGGTGAGCGGCGGCACTAAACACTCTTTCGGAGTACACACTTGTGGGAGGGCAACTTAGGTAGAATAAAGCCAGTTTGTGCAAGGGCCTCCAAATTGCCTCTTTTTCCTGCCAGTATAAGTACGGACTGTGTGACGTGCCTACTTGGATGCGGTCACTCATATAATCCTCCACCATTCTATCAATGTTGAGAGAATCATATGCAGTGACAGTAGACGACATGTCCGTAATCGTTGTCAGGTCCTTCAGTCCGGACCAGATGTCAGCATCAGCAGTCGCTCCAGACTGCCCTGCATCACCGCCAGCGGGTGGGCTCGGAATTCTGAGCCTTTTCCTCGCACCCCCAGTTGCGGGAGAATGTGAAGGAGGAGATGTTGACAGGTCGCGTTCCGCTTGACTTGACAATTTTGTCACCAGCAGGTCTTTCAACCCCAGCAGACCTGTGTCTGCCGGAAAGAGAGATCCAAGGTAGGCTTTAAATCTAGGATCGAGCACGGTGGCCAAAATGTAGTGCTCTGATTTCAACAGATTGACCACCCGTGAATCCTTGTTAAGCGAATTAAGGGCTGCATCCACAAGTCCCACATGCCTAGCGGAATCGCTCCGTGTTAGCTCCTTCTTCAATGCCTCCAGCTTCTTCTGCAAAAGCCTGATGAGGGGAATGACCTGACTCAGGCTGGCAGTGTCTGAACTGACTTCACGTGTGGCAAGTTCAAAGGGCATCAGAACCTTGCACAACGTTGAAATCATTCTCCACTGCACTTGAGACAGGTGCATTCCATCTCCTATATCGTGCTCAATTGTATAGGCTTGAATGGCCTTTTGCTGCTCCTCCAACCTCTGAAGCATATAGAGGGTTGAATTCCACCTCGTTACCACTTCTTGCTTCAGATGATGGCAGGGCAGGTTCAGTAGTTTTTGGTGGTGCTCCAGTCTTCTGTACGTGGTGCCTGTACGCCGAAAGTGTCCCGCAATTTTTCTGGCCACCGACAGCATCTCTTGCACGCCCCTGTCGTTTTTTAAAAAATTCTGCACCACCAAATTCAAGGTATGTGCAAAACATGGGACGTGCTGGAATTTGCCCATATTTAATGCACACACAATATTGCTGGCGTTGTCCGATGCCACAAATCCACAGGAGAGTCCAATTGGGGTAAGCCATTCCGCGATGATCTTCCTCAGTTGCCGTAAGAGGTTTTCAGCTGTGTGCGTATTCTGGAAAGCGGTGATACAAAGCGTAGCCTGCCTAGGAAAGAGTTGGCGTTTGCGAGATGCTGCTACTGGTGCCGCCGCTGCTGTTCTTGCGGCGGGAGTCCATACATCTACCCAGTGGGCTGTCACAGTCATATAGTCCTGACCCTGCCCTGCTCCACTTGTCCACATGTCCGTGGTTAAGTGGACATTGGGTACAACTGCATTTTTTAGGACACTGGTGAGTCTTTTTCTGACGTCCGTGTACATTCTCGGTATCGCCTGCCTAGAGAAGTGGAACCTAGATGGTATTTGGTAACGGGGGCACACTGCCTCAATAAATTGTCTAGTTCCCTGTGAACTAACGGCGGATACCGGACGCACGTCTAACACCAACATAGTTGTCAAGGACTCAGTTATCCGCTTTGCAGTAGGATGACTGCTGTGATATTTCATCTTCCTCGCAAAGGACTGTTGAACAGTCAATTGCTTACTGGAAGTAGTACAAGTGGGCTTACGACTTCCCCTCTGGGATGACCATCGACTCCCAGCGGCAACAACAGCAGCGCCAGCAGCAGTAGGCGTTACACGCAAGGATGCATCGGAGGAATCCCAGGCAGGAAAGGACTCGTCAGACTTGCCAGTGACATGGCCTGCAGGACTATTGGCATTCCTGGGGAAGGAGGAAATTGACACTGAGGGAGTTGGTGGGGTGGTTTGCGTGAGCTTGGTTACAAGAGGAAGGGATTTACTGGTCAGTGGACTGCTTCCGCTGTCACCCAAAGTTTTTGAACTTGTCACTGACTTATTATGAATGCGCTGCAGGTGACGTATAAGGGAGGATGTTCCGAGGTGGTTAACGTCCTTACCCCTACTTATTACAGCTTGACAAAGGGAACACACGGCTTGACACCTGTTGTCCGCATTTCTGGTGAAATACCTCCACACCGAAGAGCTGATTTTTTTGGTATTTTCACCTGGCATGTCAACGGCCATATTCCTCCCACGGACAACAGGTGTCTCCCCGGGTGCCTGACTTAAACAAACCACCTCACCATCAGAATCCTCCTGGTCAATTTCCTCCCCAGCGCCAGCAACACCCATATCCTCCTCATCCTGGTGTACTTCAACACTGACATCTTCAATCTGACTATCAGGAACTGGACTGCGGGTGCTCCTTCCAGCACTTGCAGGGGGCATGCAAATAGTGGAAGGCGCATGCTCTTCACGTCCAGTGTTGGGAAGGTCAGGCATCGCAAACGACACAATTGGACTCTCCTTGTGGATTTGGGATTTCAAAGAACGCACAGTTCTTTGCGGTGCTTTTGCCAGCTTGAGTCTTTTCAGTTTTCTAGCGAGAGGCTGAGTGCTTCCATCCTCATGTGAAGCTGAACCACTAGCCATGAACATAGGCCAGGGCCTCAGCCGTTCCTTGCCACTCCGTGTGGTAAATGGCATATTGGCAAGTTTACGCTTCTCCTCCGACAATTTTATTTTAGGTTTTGGAGTCCTTTTTTTTCTGATATTTGGTGTTTTGGATTTGACATGCTCTGTACTATGACATTGGGCATCGGCCTTGGCAGACGACGTTGCTGGCATTTCATCGTCTCGGCCATGACTAGTGGCAGCAGCTTCAGCACGAGGTGGAAGTGGATCTTGATCTTTCCCTAATTTTGGAACCTCAACTTTTTTGTTCTCCATATTTTATAGGCAGAACTAAAAGGCACCTCAGGTAAACAATGGAGATGGATGGATTGGATACTAGTATACAATTATGGACGGACTGCCACGGTTAGGTGGTATAAAAAAACCACGGTTAGGTGGTATATATTATAATAATAATACAATTATGGATGGACGGACTGCCTGCCGACTGCCGACACAGAGGTAGCCACAGCCGTGAACTACCGCACTGTACACTGGTTGATAAAGAGATAGTAGTATACTCGTAACAACTAGTATGACACTATGACGACGGTATAAAGAATGGAAAAAAAACCACGGTTAGGTGGTATATATTATAATAATAATACAATTATGGATGGACGGACTGCCTGCCGACTGCCGACACAGAGGTAGCCACAGCCGTGAACTACCGCACTGTACACTGGTTGATAAAGAGATAGTAGTATACTCGTAACAACTAGTATGACACTATGACGACGGTATAAAGAATGAAAAAAAAACCACGGTTAGGTGGTATATATTATAATAATAATACAATTATGGATGGACGGACTGCCTGCCGACTGCCGACACAGAGGTAGCCACAGCCGTGAACTACCGCACTGTACACTGGTTGATAAAGAGATAGTAGTATACTCGTAACAACTAGTATGACACTATGACGACGGTATAAAGAATGAAAAAAAAACCACGGTTAGGTGGTATATATTATAATAATAATACAATTATGGATGGACGGACTGCCTGCCGACTGCCGACACAGAGGTAGCCACAGCCGTGAACTACCGCACTGTACACTGGTTGATAAAGAGATAGTAGTATACTCGTAACAATTAGGATGACACTATGACGGTATAAAGAATGAAAAAAAAAACCACGGTTAGGTGGTAGGTATATAATAATAAATAATACAATTCTGGTCGGACGGACTGCCTGCCGTGTGCCGACACAGAGGTAGCCACAGCCGTGAACTACCGCACTGTACACTGGTTGATAAAGAGATAGTAGTATACTCGTAACAATTAGGATGACACTATGACGGTATAAAGAATGAAAAAAAAAACCACGGTTAGGTGGTAGGTATATAATAATAAATAATACAATTCTGGTCGGACGGACTGCCTGCCGTGTGCCGACACAGAGGTAGCCACAGCCGTGAACTACCGCACTGTACACTGGTTGATAAAGAGATAGTAGTATACTCGTAACAATTAGGATGACACTATGACGGTATAAAGAATGAAAAAAAAAACCACGGTTAGGTGGTAGGTATATAATAATAAATAATACAATTCTGGTCGGACGGACTGCCTGCCGTGTGCCGACACAGAGGTAGCCACAGCCGTGAACTACCGCACTGTACACTGGTTGATAAAGAGATAGTAGTATACTCGTAACAATTAGGATGACACTATGACGGTATAAAGAATGAAAAAAAAAACCACGGTTAGGTGGTAGGTATATAATAATAAATAATACAATTCTGGTCGGACGGACTGCCTGCCGTGTGCCGACACAGAGGTAGCCACAGCCGTGAACTACCGCACTGTACACTGGTTGATAAAGAGATAGTAGTATACTCGTAACAATTAGGATGACACTATGACGGTATAAAGAATGAAAAAAAAACCACGGTTAGGTGGTAGGTATATAATAATAAATAATACAATTCTGGTCGGACGGACTGCCTGCCGTGTGCCGACACAGAGGTAGCCACAGCCGTGAACTACCGCACTGTACACTGGTTGATAAAGAGATAGTAGTATACTCGTAACAATTAGGATGACACTATGACGGTATAAAGAATGAAAAAAAAACCACGGTTAGGTGGTAGGTATATAATAATAAATAATACAATTCTGGTCGGACGGACTGCCTGCCGTGTGCCGACACAGAGGTAGCCACAGCCGTGAACTACCGCACTGTACACTGGTTGATAAAGAGATAGTAGTATACTCGTAACAATTAGGATGACACTATGACGGTATAAAGAATGAAAAAAAAAACCACGGTTAGGTGGTAGGTATATAATAATAAATAATACAATTCTGGTCGGACGGACTGCCTGCCGTGTGCCGACACAGAGGTAGCCACAGCCGTGAACTACCGCACTGTACACTGGTTGATAAAGAGATAGTAGTATACTCGTAACAATTAGGATGACACTATGACGGTATAAAGAATGAAAAAAAAAACCACGGTTAGGTGGTAGGTATATAATAATAAATAATACAATTCTGGTCGGACGGACTGCCTGCCGTGTGCCGACACAGAGGTAGCCACAGCCGTGAACTACCGCACTGTACACTGGTTGATAAAGAGATAGTAGTATACTCGTAACAATTAGGATGACACTATGACGGTATAAAGAATGAAAAAAAAACCACGGTTAGGTGGTAGGTATATAATAATAAATAATACAATTCTGGTCGGACGGACTGCCTGCCGTGTGCCGACACAGAGGTAGCCACAGCCGTGAACTACCGCACTGTACTGTGTCTGCTGCTAATATAGACTGGTTGATATTTAAAGAGATATTAGTAGTATACAACAATACTATACTGGTGGTCAGGCACTGGTCACCACTCCTGCAGCAAAAGTGTGCACTGTTAATTAATATAATTGTACTCCTGGCTCCTGCTAACAACCTGCAGTGCTCCCCAGTCTCCCCCACAATTAATTATAAGCTTTTAATTTATACATTGATGACTGTGCAGCACACTGGGCTGAGCTGAGTGCACACAGACTGAGTCACACTGTGTGACTGACTGTGCTGTGTATCGTTTTTTTTTTCAGGCAGAGAACGGATATAGCAGAGAGAAGTGAACGGATATATTATATTAAATAAAAGTTAACTAGCAACTGCACTGGTCACTGACTGTGGTAAACTAACTCTGTCTGCGACTCTGCACAATCTCTCTCTCTCTATCTAATCTATCTCTATTCTAATGGAGAGGACGCCAGACACGTCCTCTCCCTATCAATCTCAATGCACGAGTGAAAATGGCGGCGACGCGCGGCTCCTTATATAGAATCCGAGTCTCGCGATAGAATCCGAGCCTCGCGAGAATCCGACAGCGTCATGATGACGTTCGGGCGCGCTCGGGTTAACCGAGCAAGGCGGGAAGATCCGAGTCGCTCGGACCCGTGAAAAAAAACATGAAGTTCGGGCGGGTTCGGATTCCGAGGAACCGAACCCGCTCATCTCTAATTTTGATCCTATAGTATTATTAACCTCAATAACCACAATTTCCACTCAATTCCAGTCTATTCTGAACACCTCACACCTCACAATACTATTTTTAGTCCTAAAATTTGCACCGAGGTCGCTGGATGACTAAGCAAAGCGACCCAAGAGGGCGGCACAAACACCAGGCCCATCTAGGAATGGCACTGCAGTGTCAGGCAGGATGGCACTTAAAAAAACTGGCCCCAAACAGCACATGATGCAAAGAAAAGAGAAAAAGAGGTGCACTGTGGTCGCTGGACGGCTAAGCTAAGCGACACAAACACCTCAATATCACAGGAATTATTCGTTCTAATCAATGGTATTATTGGTCCAAATCACTGGAAGAAAATGACAAAATCACTGGAATTATTTGTTCTAATCAATGGTATTATTGGTCCAAATCACTGGAAGAAAATGACAAAATCAATGAAATTATTCGTTCTAATCAATGGTATTATTAGTCCAAATCACTGGAAGAAAATGACAAAATCACTGGAATTATTCATTCTAATCAATGGTATTATTGGTCCAAATCACTGGAAGAAAATGAAAAAATCACTGGAATTAAATGGCAATAATGTCGGAAATTATATCAAATTGCAGTACCACTGGGCATATACGGAAGTGTCAGACAGGATGGCACTTAAAAAAATTGGCCTTAAACAGCACATGATGCAAAGAAAAGAGAAAAAGAGGTGCACTATGTTCGCTGGACGGCTAAGCTAAGCGACACAAACACCTCAATATCACAGGAATTATTTGTTCTAATCAATGGTATTATTGGTCCAAATCACTGGAAGAAAATGACAAAATCACTGGAATTATTCATTCTAATCAATGGTATTATTGGTCCAAATCACTGGAAGAAAATGACAAAATCAATGAAATTATTCGTTCTAATCAATGGTATTATTAGTCCAAATCACTGGAAGAAAATGACAAAATCACTGGAATTATTCATTCTAATCAATGGTATTATTGGTCCAAATCACTGTAAGAAAATGGAATGGATGGATACTTGCAGTGACACAGAGCTGCAAGATACAGCAATGGCCTACTGTACAACTATATACTGTTAGTCACTATAATGCTGCACTGTAATACGAGAAGCTATAGAAAAGTATATATATTATTGTATATATCAGTACAGACAGAGCGGTGTAACTGTGACACATGTGTCCTGACAAGCAGTATAGAAGCTATAGAAAAGTATATATAATATTACTGTATATCAGTACAGAGCGGTGTAACTGTGACACATGTGTCCTGACAAGCAGTATAGAAGCTATAGAAAATGATTTAAAATTATTGTATATAATTCAGTACAGAGTGGTGTAACTGTGACACATGTGTGTCCTGACAAGCAGTATAGAAGCTATAGAAAAGTATATATATTACTGTATATATCAGTACAGAGCAGTGTAACTGTGACCGTGTCCTGACAAGCAGTATAGAAGCTATAGAAAAGCATATATATTATATACTGGTGGTCCCCAGTCCCCACAATGCAGCACACTGATATATATCAGTACAGGTTGGTGTAATTGTGACACATGTGTCCTGACAAGCAGTATAGAAGCTATAGAAAAGTATATATATATATTACTGTATATATCAGTATAGAGCAGTGTAACTGTGACCATGTGTCCTGACAAGCAGTATAGAAGCTATAGAAAAGTATATATATATATTACTGTATATATCAGTATAGAGCAGTGTAACTGTGACCATGTGTCCTGACAAGCAGTATAGAAGCTATAGAAAAGTATATATATATTATATACTGGTGGTCCCCAGGCCCCACTATAAAGCACACTGATCAGATATTTGCAGCACACTGAGCACAGATATGGAGCATTTTCAGGCAGAGAACGTAGATATTTTCAGCACACTGAGCACAGATTATTTTCAGCACACTGAGCACAGATATTTTCAGCACGCTGAGCACAGATTACGGAGCTTATCAGGGAGAGAACGCTGCCACGTCCTCTCCGTTCAATCTCCAAAGCACGAGTGAAAATGGCGGCGATGTGCGGCTCCTTATATAGAATACGAATCTCGCGAGAATCCGACAGCGGGATGATTACGTTCAGGTGCGTTCTGGTAAACCGAGCAAGGCGGGAAGATCCGAGGCTGCTTCAGAACCGTGTAAAATGGGTGAAGTTTGGGGGAGTTCGGATCCCGAGAAACCGAACCCGCTCATCTCTAGCTATAATGTGAATTTCGACTCATACCGTGTGCTATAATGTGAATTTCGGCTCATTCATTGTGGCATAATGCAAATTTTGGCCCTCATTCCCAGTTGTTCGCTCGCTAGCCACTTTTCGCAGCCGCCGCCCTCTGGGAGTGTATCTTAGCTTAGCAGAATTGCGAACGAAAGATTTGCAAAATTGCGAATAGACATTTCTTAGCAGTTTCTGAGTAGCTTGAGACTTACTCTGCCACTGCAATCAGTTCAGTCAGTTTCGTTCCTGGTTTGACGTCACAAACACACCCAGCGTTCGCCCAGACACTCCCCCGTTTCTCCAGCCACTCCTACGTTTTCCCCAGAAACGGCAGCGTTTTTTCACACACACCCATAAAACGGCCAGTTTCCGCCCAGAAACACCCACTTCCTGTCAATCACACTCCGATCACCAGAACGAAGAAAAAACCTCGTAATGCCGTGAGTAAAATACCAAACTTCTTAGCAAATTTACTTGACGCAGCCGCAATGCGAAAATTGCGCATGCGCAGTTAGCGGAAAATCGCACTGATGCGAAGGAAAATAACGAGCGAACAACTCGGAATGAGGGCCTTTGGCTCATTCTGTGTGCTATAATGTGAATTTCGTCTCATACCGTGTGCTATAATGTGAATTTTGGCTCATTCTGTGTGCTATAATGTGAATTTCAGCTCATTCTGTGTGCTATACAGGTTGAGTATCCCTTATCCAAAATGCATGGGACCAGAGGTATTTTGGATATCCGATTTTTCCGTATTTTGGAATAGTTGCATACCATAATGATATATCATGGCGATGGGACCTAAATCTAAGCACTGAATGCATTTATGTTTTATATACACCTTATAAACACCGCCTGAAGGTAATTTTAGCCAATATTTTTTATAAATTTGTGCATTAAACAAAGTGTATCTACATTCACACAATTAATTTATGCTTCATATACACCTTATAAACACAGCCTGAAGGTCATTTAATACAATATTTTTAATAACTGTGTATTAAATAGGGATGTGCACCAGAAATTTTTCGGGTTTTGTGTTTTGGTTTTGGGTTCGGTTCCGCGGCCGTGTTTTGGGTTCGAACGCGTTTTGGCAAAACCTCACCGAAATTTTTTTGTCGGATTCGGGTGTGTTTTGGATTCGGGTGTTTTTTTCAAAAACCCTAAAAAACAGCTTACACTCATTTTCAGTCTATTCTGATCACCTCACACCTCACAATATTATTTTTAGTCCTAAAATTTGCACAGAGGTCGCTGGATGGCTAAGCTAAGCGACCCAAGTGGCCGACACAAACACCTGGCCCATCTAGGAGTGGCACTGCAGTGTCAGGCAGGATGGCCCTTCCAAAAAATACTCCCCAAACAGCACATGACGCAAAGAAAAAAAGAGGCGCAATGAGGTAGCTGTGTGAGTAAGCTAAGCGACCCTAGTGGCCGACACAAACACCTGGCCCATCTAGGAGTGGCATTGCAGTGTCACGCAGGATGGCCCTTCCAAAAAATACTCCCCAAACAGCACATGACGCAAAGAAAAAAAGAGGCGCAATGAGGTAGCTGTGTGAGTAAGCTAAGCGACCCTAGTGGCCGACACAAACACCTGGCCCATCTAGGAGTGGCACTGCAGTGTCAGGCAGAATGGCCCTTCCAAAAAATACTCCCCAAACAGCACATGACGCAAAAAAGAAAAAAAAGAGGTGCAATGAGGTAGCTGTGTGAGTAAGCTAAGCGACCCTAGTGGCCGACACAAACACCTGGCCCATCTAGGAGTGGCACTGCAGTGTCAGGCAGGATGGCCCTTCCAAAAAATACTCCCGAAACAGCACATGACGCAAAAAAGAAAAAAAAGAGGCGCAATGAGGTAGCTGTGTGAGTAAGCTAAGCGACCCTAGTGGCCGACACAAACACCTGGCCCATCTAGGAGTGGCACTGCAGTGTCACGCAGGATGGCCCTTCCAAAAAATACTCCCCAAACAGCACATGACGCAAAGAAAAATGAAAGAAAAAAGAGGTGCAAGATGGAATTGTCCTTGGGACCTCCCACCCACCCTTATGTTGTATAAACAGGACATGCACACTTTAACGAACCCATCATTTCAGCGACAGGGTCTGCCACACGACTGTGACTGAAATGACTGGTTGGTTTGGGCCCCCACCAAAAAAGAAGCAATCAATCTCTCCTTGCACAAACTGGCTCTACAGAGGCAAGATGTCCACCTCATCATCATCGTCCGATTCATCACCCCTTTCACTGTGTACATCCCCCTCCTCACAGATTATTAATTCGTCCCCACTGGAATCCACCATCTCACATCCCCGTGTACTTTCTGGAGGCAATTGCTGCTGGTGAATGTCTCCATGGAGGAATTGATTATAATTATTTTTAATGAACATCATCTTCTCCACATTTTCTGGAAGTAACCTCGTACGCCGATTGCTGACAAGGTGAGCGGCGGCACTAAACACTCTTTCGGAGTACACACTGGAGGGAGGGCAACTTAGGTAGAATAAAGCCAGTTTGTGCAAGGGCCTCCAAATTGCCTCTTTTCCCTGCCAGTATACGTACGGACTGTCTGATGTGCCTACTTGGATGCGGTCACTCATATAATCCTCCACCATTCTTTCAATGGTGAGAGAATCATATGCAGTGACAGTAGACGACATGTCAGTAATCGTTGGCAGGTCCTTCAGTCCTTACCAGATGTCAGCATTAGCAGTCACTCCAGACTGCCCTGCATCTCCGCCAGCGGGTGGGCTCAGAATTCGTAGCCTTTTCCTCGCACCCCCAGTTGCGGGAGAATGTGAAGGAGGAGATGTTGACAGGTCGCGTTCCGCTTGACTTGACAATTTTCTCACCAGCAGTTCTTTGAACCCCTGCAGACTTGTGTCTGCCGGAAAGAGAGATCCAACGTAGGTTTTAAATCTAGGATCGAGCACGGTGGCCAAAATGTAGTGCTCTGATTTCAACAGATTGACCACACGTGAATCCTGGTTAAGCGAATGAAGGGCTCCATCCACAAGTCCCACATGCCTAGCGGAATCGCTCTGTTTTAGCTCCTCCTTCAATGCCTCCAGCTTCTTCTGCAAAAGCCTGATGAGGGGAATGACCTGACTCAGGCTGGCAGTGTCTGAACTGACTTCACGTGTGGCAAGTTCAAAGGGCAGCAGAACCTTGCACAACGTTGAAATCATTCTCCACTGTTCTTGAGACAGGTGCATTCCACCTCCTTTGCCTATATCGTGGGCAGATGTATAGGCTTGAATGGCCTTTTGCTGCTCCTCCATCCTCTGAAGCATATAGAGGGTTGAATTCCACCTCGTTACCACCTCTTGCTTCAGATGATGGCAGGGCAGGTTCAGGTTTTTTTGGTGGTGCTCCAGTCTTCTGTACGCGGTGCCTGCACGCCGAAAGTGGCCCGCAATTCTTCTGGCCACCGACAGCATCTCTTGCACGCCCCTGTCGTTTTTTAAATAATTCTGCATCACCAAATTCAAGGTATGTGCAAAACATGGGACGTGCTGGAATTTGCCCAGATGTAATGCACGCACAATATTGCTGGCGTTGTCCGATGCCACAAATCCCCAGGAGAGTCCAATTGGTGTAAGCCATTCTGCGATGATCTTCCTCAGTTGCCATAAGAGGTTTTCAGCTGTGTGCGTATTCTGGAAAGCGGTGATACAAAGCGTAGCCTGCCTAGGAACGAGTTGGCATTTGCGAGATGCTGCTACTGGTGCCGCCGCTGCTGTTCTTGCAGCGGGAGGCAATACATCTACCCAGTGGGCTGTCACAGTCATGTAGTCCTGAGTCTGCCCTGCTCCACTTGTCCACATGTCCGTGGTTAAGTGGACATTGGGTACAACTGCATTTTTTAGGACACTGGTGACGCTTTTTCTGACGTCCGTGTACATTCTCGGTATCGCCTGCCTAGAGAAGTGGAACCTAGATGGTATTTGGTAACGGGGGCACACTACCTCAAGAAATTGTCTAGTTCCCTGTGAACTAACGGCGGATACCGGACGCACGTCTAACACCAACATAGTTGTCAAGGCCTCAGTTATCCGCTTTGCAGCAGGATGACTGCTGTGATATTTCATCTTCCTCGCAAAGGACTGTTGGACAGTCAGTTACTTACTGGAAGTAGTACAAGTGGTCTTCCGACTTCCCCTCTGGGATGACGATCGACTCCCAGCAGCAACAACAGCAGCGCCAGCAGCAGTAGGCATTACACTCAAGGATGCATCGGAGGAATCCCAGACAGGAAAGGACTCGTCAGACTTGCCAGTGACATGGCCTGCAGGACTATTGGCTTTCCTGGGTAAGGTGGAAATTGACACTGAGGGAGTTGGTGGTGTGGTTTGCGCGAGCTTGGTTACAAGAGGAAGGGATTTACTGGTCAGTGGACTGCTTCCGCTGTCGCTTAAAGTTTTTGAACTTGTCACTGACTTATTATGAATGCGCTGCAGGTGATGTATAAGGGAGGATGTTCCGAGGTGGTTAACGTCCTTACCCCTACTTATTACAGCTTGACAAAGGCAACACACGGCTTGACACTTGTTGTCCGCATTTCTGTTGAAATACTTCCACACTGAAGAGCTGATTTTTTGGGTATTTTCACCAGGCATGTCAATGGCTATATTCCTCCCATGGACAACAGGTGTCTCCCCGGGTGCCTGACTTAAACAAACCACCTCACCATCAGAATCCTCCTTGTCAATTTCCTCCCCAGCGCCAGAAACACCCATATCCTCATCCTGGTGTACTTCAATACTGACATCTTCAATTTCACTATCAGGAACTGGACTGTGGATGCTCCTTTCAACACTTGCAGGGGGCGTGCAAATGGTGGAAGGCGCAAGCTCTTCCCGTCCAGTGTTGGGAAGGTCAGGCATCGCCACCGACACAATTGGACTCTCCTTTGGGATTTGTGATTTCGAAGAACGCACAGTTCTTTGCTGTGCTTTTGCCGCAAGTCTTTTCTTTTTTCTAGCGAGAGGATGAGTGCTTCCATCCTCATGTGAAGCTGAACCACTAGCCATGAACATAGGCCAGGGCCTCAGCCGTTCCTTGCCACTCCGTGTCGTAAATGGCATATTGGCAAGTTTACGCTTCTCCTCAGACGCTTTTAATTTTGATTTTTGGGTAATTTTTTTACTGATCTTTTGTGTTTTGGATTTTACATGCTCTGTACTATGACATTGGGCATCTGCCTTGGCAGACGACGTTGATGGCATTTCATCGTCTCGGCCATGACTAGTGGCAGCAGATTCAGCACGAGGTGGAAGTGGATCTTGATCTTTCCCTATTATTTTAACCTCCACATTTTTGTTCTCCATATTTTGCGCACCACAGGTATTCAATGTAGATGGATGGATAGTATAGTATTACTTATACTTATGGACGACGAGTGACGACACAGAGGTAGGTACAGCCGTGGCCTACCGTACTGCTGCTTAGTGCTTATATATATAATATACTGTATAATGGACCTGGTGGACACTGTCAGCAGACTGCTAAACTAGTATGAAGAAAGAAAAAAAAACACCACAGGTATACAATGTAGATGGATGGATAGTATAGTATTACTTATACTTATGGACGACGAGTGCACTGACGACACAGAGGTAGGTACAGCCGTGGCCTACCGTACTGCTGCTTAGTGCTTATATATATAATATACTGTATAACGGACCTGGTGGACACTGTCAGCAGACTGCTAAACTAGTATGAAGAAAGAAAGAAAAAACACCACAGGTATACAATGTAGATGGATGGATAGTATAGTATTACTTATACTTATGGACGACGAGTGCACTGACGACACAGAGGTAGGTACAGCCGTGGCCTACCGTACTGCTGCTTAGTGCTTATATATATAATATACTGTATAACGGACCTGGTGGACACTGTAAGCAGACTGCTAAACTAGTATGAAGAAAGAAAAAAAAACACCACAGGTATACAATGTAGATGGATGGATAGTATAGTATTACTTATACTTATGGACGACGAGTGACGACACAGAGGTAGGTACAGCCGTGGCCTACCGTACTGCTGCTTAGTGCTTATATATATATAATATACTGTATAACGGACCTGGTGGACACTGTCAGCAGACTGCTAAACTAGTATGAAGAAAGAAAAAAAAAACCACAGGTATACAATGTAGATGGATGGATAGTATAGTATTACTTATACTTATGGATGACGAGTGCACTGACGACACAGAGGTAGGTACAGCCGTAGCCTACCGTACTGCTGCTTAGTGCTTATATATATAATATACTGTATAACGGACCTGGTGGACACTGTCAGCAGACTGCTAAACAAACTAGCATGAAGAAAGAAAAAAAAAACACCACAGTGTTTTTCAGGCAGACAAACGTATACTGGACTGGTGGTCACTGTCAGCAAAACTGTGCACTGTACTCCTGCTATAACTGCTCCCCAGTCCCCACAATTAGGCAGTGTGAGCAGAGCAGTGCACTCAGTCAGCACAGATATATCATGCAGCAGGGCAGCACACTGAGTGAGCACAGCCACAGATATGGTGGAGCGTTTTTTTTCCGGCAGAGAAACAAAGGATTAAAATCACTGGTGGTATAATGATCAAAACCCTGCACTGTACTCCCTAACAGCTGCTCCCCGTCCCCAATCCTCCCCACAATTATAACAATGTCACTTAGTCTTTTCTATTACGGAGAGGACGCCAGCCACGTCCCCTCCCTATCAATCTCAATGCACGTGTGAAAATGGCGGCGATGCGCGGCTCCTTATATAGAATCCGAGTCTCGCGAGAATCCGACAGCGGGATGATGACGTTCGGGCGTGCTCGGGTTAACCGAGCAAGGCGGGAGGATCCGAGTCGCTCGGACCCATGTAAAAAAAAAGTGAAGTTCGGGCGGGTTCGGATTCCGAGGAACCGAACCCGCTCATCACTAGTATTAAACAAAGTTTGTGTACATTGAGCCATCAAATATCAAAAGTTCCATTATCTCACTCTCACTCAAAAAGTCCGTATTTCGTAATAATCCGTATTTCGGATATTTGGATATGGGATACTCAACCTGTAATAAGGACCGAGCGATCGGATGAGAAATGAGGTAAAATAAACTTCTAGGCATAGGGGGCTGGCAATGGTGCTTGTCAATCAGGTGTGTATAGCCTATGGCTGGCAGGGGGCGTGTTAGTAAGAGAATGTATCTAAAGGGCTGTTTGCGGAGGACATATCCTCTTTTGTTCAGGTTCCCCCACCCAAATCTAATTCTCTCTGCACATGTTATATCTGCTCCCCTGGAGTGCACATAGGTGGTCATTCCGAGTTGATCGCTCACTGCCGTTTTTAGCATCATTGCGATCAGGCTAAAAATCTGCAATTCTGCGCATGCGTATGGGGCGCACGCGCTAAGTACTTTCACAAAAAACTATGCAATTTTACACAGGGCCGAGCAACGCTTTTCAGTCGCTCTGCTGATCGTTGAGTGATTGACAGGAAAGGGGCGTTTTTGAGTGGTAACTGAGCGTTTTCTGGGAGTTGTGCTAAAAAACGCTGGCGTGCCAGGTAAAAATGCAGGAGTGGCTGGAGAAATGGGGGAGTGGCTGGCCGAACGCAGGGCGTGTATGTGACGTCAAACCAGGAACCAAACAGTCTGCAGTGATCGCAGTCCAGAAGTAGGTCTGGAGCTACTCAGAAACTGCAGGGAAATATTTAATAGCAGAACTGCTAACCTTTCGTTCGCAATTCTACTAAGCTAAGATACACTCCCAGAGGGCGGCGGCCTTGCGTGTGCACTGCTGCTAAAAGCAGCTTGCGAGCGATCAACTCGGAATGAGGGCCATAGGCACGCCTGCGGTTTCTAGCACACTCCCGGAAAACGCTCAGTTACCACCCAGAAACACCCACTTCCTGTCAATCACTCAACGATCGGCAGAGCGACTGAAAAGCGTCGCTCAGCCCTGAGTAAAATTGCATAGTTTTTTGTGAAAGTACTTAGCGCGTGAGCCCCCCCCCCTCCGGCATGCCCAATCACTTTTGGGCCCATTGAGGTTTGCCTGCAAGTTATGCCTAGGGGCAGGGGATGCTTGTGGGCGCTAGAAAGGGTGTTCACACCAATTAGCAGTGCGCAGGTTCCCAGCTGGCCTTTATGGGCCTGTGTTTGTTACATTACCTTTATAGCAGGTCATGGGCCGGGGTTTTATAGAACGATAGCTGTAACTCTGTCGCGCTTCCAGTGGGCAAGTTGTTCTTTCCTGTCACCTCACTCTGGCCAAGTGGACACGTGTAGCCCCCCCCCCCCCCCCTTAGGTTGGGCAAGTAATCGTGACAGCATACAGGGTTAGCCGAGCATTTGGTTAACGCCCACAACGTTACATTACTCCCGCCAGGCATGGCAGGTAGTGGGAAGCATATTATCATGGTTGCAAACAAACAGTTAAGAATCGGCATTGCACCATGCTTTCTTCAATTTCTAGTCAGTACGTAGCAGACGGATCCAGTGCCTATGTTGCGCTTCACCCAGCAGGTATGTCCTTATATACCAAGCTATAAGGCCTCCCCGGCCACACCAAAAGCTTTATAATTACGTAAGGGGGCGAGGAACCTCCGTGTAGGAACAACTTCGCTCAGAGGGGGCTCCATTTGCGAAATACCATTGCGGGTGGTCAACAGGCGGTACCTGGAAAGCATCGGCCTGAGGATTCTGGTACATAGGCATTCGGGTGTGGCTCGGCCTTTTTTCGACAACTACGGCAGTTTGCACCACTACGGAGATCAAGGCCTGGGGTCGGTATAATTCAACCATTTACAAGCGCCATATTAGGAATTTGCTTTACTTTGCAACTGCCATGTTTCTTTGTGTTGGGTTTGTACATGTTTATGTTTGTCCTGTCTTGTCTTGTCGGTTCCCATTGTCCTTCCTACTCGGGCCTAGCAACTCGCCATTGTTGGCAATGGGGGTCTTGAGTGACTTGAGTATTTTTACCTGAACTGATGAACCGATTCGGCTAATTTGGCACTCCCAATTTGATGAATCTGGACCTATAATGTCCCTCAGCAGGTTTTTCATCATTTCACCTCAAGCCGAGTTCACTTGTGTTAACCCCATACTTGCCTACTCTCCCAGAAAGGCCGGGAGGTTCCCGGAAATTTGGTGTCACTCCCGGCCCCCCAGGGAGTGGGTAAGTCTCCTGCATCCCGCTGCACCCCCATGCGCACCGGACCCCGCTCCTTGCGCATCCCGTCACGAAGGAGAAGGGGGAGGGGCGATAATGCGATTTGTGCTATATTGCATCATTGTAGCCCCGCCCCCATTTCACAATACGCCCCTATACCGTCTCCCCCACGCCCCCCTCCTATGTGACTTGGCTGCTCCATCCTGGAGGGAGCAGCAGAAAAGTAGGCAAATATGGTTAACTAGAGAGGAGCGCCCCCGAACTTTACCTATTTTACACGATTCCGAGGCAGCCTCGGATCTTCCCGCTTTGCCTGGTTATCCCGAACGCGCCCGAACGTCATCATCCCGCTGTCCGATTCTCGCGAGATTCGTATTCTATATAAAGAGCCGCGCGTCGCCGCCATTTTCACTCGTGCATTGGAGATTGAATGGAGAGGACATGGCTGCTTCTCTCCCTGAAAAGCTCCGTAATCTGTACTCAGTGTGCTGCAAATATCTGTGCTCAGTGTGCTGCAAATATCTGCAAACATCTGTGCTCAGCGTGCTGCAAATATCTACGTTCTCTGCCTGAAAACGCTCCATATCTGTGCTCAGTGTGCTGCAAATATCTGTGCTCAGTGTGCTTTATTGTGGGGACTGGGGACCACCAGTATATAATTAATAATACTTATAGTAGTACAGTACAGTAGGCCATTGCTGTATCTTGCAGCTCTGTGTCACTGCAAGTATCCATTCCATATCTGTGCTGCATTATTGTGAGCAGTATATAGTAGGACAGTGCAGCATTTTGGTGACCAGCAGTATACATATATATAGTACAGTACAGTAGGCCATTGCTGTATCTTGCAGCTCTGTGTCACTTCTAGTATCCTGATCACTGCTCAATATCTGCTGCATTGTTGTGACCAGTATGTATACTGGTGGTCATTCCGAGTTGTTCGCTCGGTAATTTTCTTCGCATCGCAGCGATTTTCCGCTAATTGCGCATGCGCAATGTTCGCCCTGCGACTGCGCCAAGTAAATTTGCTATGCAGTTAGGTATTTTACTCACGGCATTACGAGGTTTTTTCTTCATTCTGGTGATCGTAATGTGATTGACAGGAAGTGGGTGTTTCTGGGCAGAAACTGGCCGTTTTATGGGTGTGTGCGAAAAAACGCTACAGTTTCTGGGAAAAACGCGGGAGTGGCTAGAGAAACGGAGGAGTGTCTGGGCGAACGCTGGGTGTGTTTGTGACATCAAACAAGGAACGAAACTGACTGAACTGATCGCAGTTGCAGAGTAAGTGTGGAGCTACTCAGAAACTGCTGTCTATTCGCAATTTTGAGAACCTTTCGTTCGCAATTTTGATAAGCTAAGATTCACTCCCAGTAGGCGCAGGCTTAGTGTGTGCAAAGCTGCTAAAAGCAGCTTGCGAGCGAACAACTCGGAATGAGGGCCACTGTACTGTACAACGTGTGTTATACACCTGGTGATTATACATCCTGTAATCTGTACTGAGCGATGTGTGAGATACACCTGGGGATTATACACCCTATATTATTATTATTATTATCCTTTATTTATATGGCGCCACAAGTGTTCCGCAGCACCCAATTACAGAGTACATAAATAAATCAAACAGGAAAACAGCAATTTACAGTTGATGACAGTATAGGACAAGTACAGGGTAAATACACATAGTTACATAAGCAGATGACACTGGAATAGGTATCAGGTGGCAGAAGACTGCTGGATGTGTTACAGTTGAAGATTATTAAAGTAAGACAAAGGATAAACACATGAGGGAAGAGGGCCCTGCTCGTGAGAGCTTACAATCTAAAGGGGAGGGGTAGACAGACATGGGTGACACAGATGGGGTACATAGAGAACGTGGAATAGAGGGTTAGGATGAGATTTGGTTGGGTTTGGTGAAGAAGTGGACCCCCAGAAGGCACAAGTCAATACTTAACATTGCAACATTTTACTGGGCTATGCAGGAGAAAATTAAAAATAGGGGAAAATAAAAATAAAACAAAAGAATCGATTACTTTTACCGCTTTCAAAAAGGTCAATGAAAGCTGAAATAATGGACAACTACCTCATGGAAGCCAGATACAGTATACCAAACAGTACTTAGCAGAGTTAGGAATGAGTACTTATTAAATATACTACAGTAACATTTTGTCATAATATTTCAGAAACTGCATGGTTGGTCTCTTGCACTCTTTTGCTCTAATACACCACCTGCTTTAGGATTTATATTCAAAAACATTTTGGGGTATATTTATTTACTAAGGTCCCGATTTTGATCGAGATGCCGTTTTTTCTTCAAAGTGTCATCTCGGTAATTTACTAAACTGAAATCTCGGCAGTGATGAGGGCATTCGTATTTTTTTGGAAGTCCAAGAAAAAAAATACGAATGAATACACCATCGGTCAAATACGCCAGCATATTAGCAGAACTCGGTCATTTACTAAAAAGTGCAAATCTCAAAAGAGCCAAACACTGCCGTGAAAAATTACAATTCGTAAAAAAGTGCTAAAAAAAAACAGACCTGCTTTTTTGAGCCGTGATTGGATAGGCATGCACGGATCCATGAGATCCGTGCATGTATATCAGTGGGAAGGGGTGGGAAAGTGTTAATTTTTCAAAAAAAAATTGCGTGGGGTCCCCCCTCCTAAGCATAACCAGCCTCGGGCTCTTTGAGCCGACCCTGGTTGCAGAAATATGGGGAAACAAGTGACAGGGGTTCCCCCATATTTAAGCAACCAGCATCGGGCTCTGCGCCTGGTCCTGGTTCCAAAAATACGGGGGACAAAATAGCGTAGGGGTCCCCCGTATTTTTAAAACCAGCACCGGGCTCCACTAGCTGGACAGATAATGCCACAGCCGGGGGTCACTTTTATACCGTGCCCTGCGGCTGTGGCATCAAATATCCAACTAGTCACCCCTGGCCGGGGTACCCTGGGGGAGTGGGAACCCCTTCAATCAAGGGGTCCCCCCCCCAGCCACCCAAGGGTCAGGGGTGAAGCCCGAGGCTGTCCCCCCCATCCAATGGGCTGCGGATGGGGGGCTGATAGCCTTTGTTGATAGTTATGAATATTGTTTTTAGTAGCAGTACTACAAGTCCCAGCAAGCCTCCCCCGCAAGATGGTACTTGGAGAACCACAAGTACCAGCATGCGGCGGAAAAACTGGGCCGCTGGTACCTGTAGAACTACTACTAAAAAATACCCCAAAAAGGACAAGACACACACACCTTGAAAGTAAAGTTTTCATACATCCATCCAAACAAACATATACACATACTTACCTTATGTTCACACGCAGGTCGGTCCTCTTGTCCAGTAGAATCCATGGGGTACCTGTTGAAAAAATGATACTCACAAAATCCAGTGTAGATCGGTCCTCTTCAAATCCTTTTGTAATCCACGTACTTGAGAAAATAAAAAAACGGAGTCCCGACCACGAACTGACCCCTTTCCCCGAATGCCAGAAACCCACTGACTTCTGTCTAAGTGGGTTTCTTCAGCCAATCAGGGAGCGCCACGTTGTTGCACCCTTCTGATCGGCTGTGTGCTCCTGTACTGACTGACAGGCGGCACACGGCAGTGTTACAATGTAGCGCCTATGCGCTCCATTGTAACCAATGGTGGGAACTTTCTGCTCAGCGGTTGATCGAAAGTGACCTCACCGCTGAGCAGAAAGTTCCCACCATTGGTTACAATGGAGCGCATAGGCGCTACATTGTAACACTGCCGTGTGCCACCTGTCAGTCAGTACAGGA
Organism: Pseudophryne corroboree; assembly: GCF_028390025.1. Taxonomy (NCBI): domain Eukaryota; kingdom Metazoa; phylum Chordata; class Amphibia; order Anura; family Myobatrachidae; genus Pseudophryne; species Pseudophryne corroboree. Next base: position 805,276,570 of record NC_086448.1, read on the forward strand.
GCACACAGCCGATCAGCAGGGTGCTACAACGTGGCGCTCCCTGATTGGCTGAAGAAACCCACTTAGACAGAAGTCAGAGTGGGTTTGTGGCATTCGGGGAAAGGGGTCCCATGTGAAAACATGGGGCCCCTTTCAGTTCGTGGTCGGGACTCCGTTTTTTTATTTTCTCAAGTACGTGGATTACAAAAGGATTTGAAGAGGACCGATCTACACTGGATTTTGTGAGTATAATTTTTGCAACAGGTACCCCATGGATTCTACTGGACAAGAGGACCGACCTGCGTGTGAACATAAGGTAAGTATGTGTATATGTTTGTGTGGATGGATGTATTAAAACTTTACTTTCAAGGTGTGTGTGTCTTGTCATTTTTGGGGTATTTTTTTAGTAGTAGTTCTACAGGTACCAGCGGCCCAGTTTTTCCGCCGCATGCTGGTACTTGTGGTTCTCCAAGAACCAGCTTGCGGGGGAGGCTTGCTGGGACTTGTAGTACTGCTACTAAAAACAATATTCATTACTTCAAACAAAGGCTATCAGCCCCCCATCCGCAGCCCATTGGATGGGGGGACAGCCTCGGGCTTCACCCCTGGCCCTTGGGTGGCTGGGGGGGGGACCCCTTGATTGAAGGGGTTCCCACTCCCCCAGGGCACCCCGGCCAGGGGTGACTAGTTGGATATTTGATGCCACGGCCGCAGGGCACGGTATAAAAGTGACCCCCGGCTGTGGCATTATCTGTCCAGCTAGTGGAGCCCGGTGCTGGTTTTAAAAATACGGGGGACCCCTACGCTTTTTGTCCCCCGTATTTTTGGAACCAGGACCAGGTGCAGAGCCCGATGCTGGTTGCTTAAATATGGGGGAACCCCTGTCACTTTTTTCCCCATATTTCTGCAACCAGGGTCGGCTCAAAGAGCCCGAGGCTTGTTATGCTTAGGAGGGGGGACCCCACGCAATTTTTTTTTAAGTTTTACGGTGTTTATTTAAAAAAAAAAAAAAGAACCCCAGCACGGATCACACAGATCCGGCCGAGATTCATTTTTAAAAAGTCGGCAGTGTTTTGCTAATCACTGCCGTAAAAAACGGGAAAAAAACACGAATGACATCGACATCGGAAAACCCGAAAAGGCAAAATACGACAGCTTAGTAAATTAGTCGGAATCAATTCAAAAAGTTGCAATTTTACACTGTCGATGTCATTCGTGATTGATCTTTGACCTTTTTCGGAAAAATACGAATTTTAGTAAATATACCCCTATGTCTCCATAATCCCAAAAACGTCAGTCTTCTTGGAAAGTGGTTTGTTCCTTTGTAAGGGAAAGAGAACAAACGTTCACAAACAACGGTTTCTCAATTTCTTTTTCCTCTGGGAAGGGATTGTGGATTCGCAGGAATATCTGAGCATTTCTGTAATCAGAAAGCAGCGACTTTCTACAAATGTTTACGAATAATTCCAGTGATTTTGTCATTTTCTTCCAGTGATTTGGACCAATAAAACCATTGATTAGAACAAATAATTCCTGTGATATTGAGGTGTTTGTGACGCTTAGCTTAGCCGTCCAGCGACCATAGTGCACCTCTATTTCTCTTTTCTTTGCATCATGTGCTGTTTGGGGCCAAATTTTTTAAGTGCCATCCTGTCTGACACTTCCGTATATGTCCAGTGGTACTGCCATTTGATATAATTCCCGACATTACTGCCATTTAATTCCAGTGATTTTGTCATTTTCTTCCAGTGATTTGGACCAATAATACCATTGATTAGAATGAATAATTCCAGTGATTTTGTAATTTTCTTCCAGTGATTTGGACCAATAATACTATTGAACAGAACAAATAATTCCTGTGATTTTGTCATTTCTTCCAGTGATTTGGACCAATAATACCATTGATTAGAACAAATAATTCCTGTGATTTTGTCATTTTCTTCCAGTGATTTGGACCAATAATACCATTGATTAGAACAAATAATTCCTGTGATTTTGTCATTTTCTTCCAGTGATTTGGACCAATAATACCATTGATTAGAACGAATAATTCCTGTGATATTGAGGTGTTTGTGTCGCTTAGCTTAGCCGTCCAGCGACCACAGTGCACCTCTTTTTCTCTTTTCTTTGCATCATGTGCTGTTTGGGGACTATTTTTTTGAAGTGCCATCCTGTCTGACACTGCAGTGCCACTCCTAGATGGGCTAGGTGTTTGTGCTGCCCTCTTGGGTCGCTTAGCTTAGTCATCCAGCGACCTCGGTGTAAATTTTAGGACTAAAAATAGTATTGTGAGGTGTGAGGTGTTCAGAATAGACTGGAAATGAGTGGAAATTATGGTTATTGGGGTTACTAATACTATATGATCAAAATTACCCCCAAATTCTTTGATTTAAGCTGTTTTTGAGGTTTTTTTAAAAAAAAACACCCGAATCCGACAAAACATTTTCTGGGAGGTTTTGCCAAAACGCGTCCGAATTAGAGATGAGCGGGTTCGGTTCCTCTGAATCCGAACCCGCCCGAACTTCATGTTTTTTCTCACGGGTCCGAGCGACTCGGATCTTCCCGCCTTGCTCGGTTAACCCGAGCGCGCCCGAACGTCATCATGACGCTGTCGGATTCTCGCGAGGCTCGGATTCTATCGCGAGACTCGGATTCTATATAAGGAGCCGCGCGTCGCCGCCATTTTCACACGTGCATTGAGATTGATAGGGAGAGGACGTGGCTGGCGTCCTCTCCATTTAGATTATAAGAGAGAGAGATTTACTGGAGCTTAGGACTAGGAGGAGTACTGTAGAAGTGTAGAGAGTGCAGAGAGTTTACTAGTGAGTGACCACCAGACAGTGCAGTTTATTTAATATATCCGTTCTCTGCCTGAAAAAAGCGATACACACAGTGACTCAGTCACATACCATATCTGTGTGCACTGCTCAGGCTCAGCCCAGTGTGCTGCATCATCTATATATATTATATATCTGTCTGACTGCTCAGCTCACACAGCTTATAATTGTGGGGGAGACTGGGGAGCACTGCAGTGCCAGTTATAGGTTATAGCAGGAGCCAGGAGTACATAATATTATATTAAAATTAAACAGTGCACACTTTTGCTGCAGGAGTGCCACTGCCAGTGTGACTGACCAGTGACCTGACCACACTGACCACCAGTATAGTTAGTAGTATACTTATATTGTGATTGCCTGAAAAAGTTAAACACTCGTCGTGTGACTTCACTTGTGTGTTGTTGTTTTTTTTATTCTATAAAAATAAAACTCATTCTGCTGACAGACAGTGTCCAGCAGGTCCGTCATTATATAATATATAATATATACCTGTCCAGCTGCAGTAGTGATATATATATATTTTTTATATCATTTATCATCCAGTCGCAGCAGACACAGTACGGTAGTTCACGGCTGTGGCTACCTCTGTGTCTGCACTCGGCAGGCAGTCCGTCCATAATTGTATACCACCTAACCGTGGTTTTTTTTTCTTTCTTCTTTATACATACATAGTTACATAGACATCTCTTTATCAACCAGTCTATATTAGCAGCAGACACAGTACAGTACGGTAGTTCACGGCTGTGGCTACCTCTGTGTCTGCACTCGGCAGGCAGTCCGTCCATAATTGTATACCACCTAACCGTGGTTTTTTTTTCTTTCTTCTTTATACATACATAGTTACATAGACATCTCTTTATCAACCAGTCTATATTAGCAGCAGACACAGTACAGTACGGTAGTTCACGGCTGTGGCTACCTCTGTGTCTGCACTCGGCAGGCAGTCCGTCCATAATTGTATACCACCTAACCGTGGTTTTTTTTTCTTTCTTCTTTATACATACATAGTTACATAGACATCTCTTTATCAACCAGTCTATATTAGCAGCAGACACAGTACAGTACGGTAGTTCACGGCTGTGGCTACCTCTGTGTCTGCACTCGGCAGGCAGTCCGTCCATAATTGTATACCACCTAACCGTGGTTTTTTTTTCTTTCTTCTTTATACATACATAGTTACATAGACATCTCTTTATCAACCAGTCTATATTAGCAGCAGACACAGTACAGTACGGTAGTTCACGGCTGTGGCTACCTCTGTGTCTGCACTCGGCAGGCAGTCCGTCCATAATTGTATACCACCTAACCGTGGTTTTTTTTTCTTTCTTCTTTATACATACATAGTTACATAGACATCTCTTTATCAACCAGTCTATATTAGCAGCAGACACAGTACAGTACGGTAGTTCACGGCTGTGGCTACCTCTGTGTCTGCACTCGGCAGGCAGTCCGTCCATAATTGTATACCACCTAACCGTGGTTTTTTTTTCTTTCTTCTTTATACATACATACATACTACTACGACATCTCTTTATCAACCAGTCTATATTATTAGCAGCAGACACAGTACAGTACGGTAGTTCACGGCTGTGGCTACCTCTGTGTCTGCACTCGGCAGGCAGTCCGTCCATAATTGTATACCACCTAACCGTGGTTTTTTTTTCTTTCTTCTTTATACATACATAGTTACATAGACATCTCTTTATCAACCAGTCTATATTAGCAGCAGACACAGTACAGTACGGTAGTTCACGGCTGTGGCTACCTCTGTGTCTGCACTCGGCAGGCAGTCCATAATTGTATACTAGTATCCATCTCCATTGTTTACCTGAGGTGCCTTTTAGTTGTGCCTATTAAAATATGGAGAACAAAAATGTTGAGGTTCCAAAATTAGGGAAAGATCAAGATCCACTTCCACCTCGTGCTGAAGCTGCTGCCACTAGTCATGGCCGAGACGATGAAATGCCAGCAACGTCGTCTGCCAAGGCCGATGCCCAATGTCATAGTACAGAGCATGTCAAATCCAAAACACCAAATATCAGTAAAAAAAGGACTCCAAAACCTAAAATAAAATTGTCGGAGGAGAAGCGTAAACTTGCCAATATGCCATTTACCACACGGAGTGGCAAGGAACGGCTGAGGCCCTGGCCTATGTTCATGGCTAGTGGTTCAGCTTCACATGAGGATGGAAGCACTCAGCCTCTCGCTAGAAAACTGAAAAGACTCAAGCTGGCAAAAGCACCGCAAAGAACTGTGCGTTCTTCGAAATCCCAAATCCACAAGGAGAGTCCAATTGTGTCGGTTGCGATGCCTGACCTTCCCAACACTGGACGTGAAGAGCATGCGCCTTCCACCATTTGTTCGCCCCCTGCAAGTGCTGGAAGGAGCACCCGCAGTCCAGTTCCTGATAGTCAGATTGAAGATGAAGATGTTGAAGTACACCAGGATGAGGAGGATATGGGTGTTGCTGGCGCTGGGGAGGAAATTGACCAGGAGGATTCTGATGGTGAGGTGGTTTGTTTAAGTCAGGCACCCGGGGAGACACCTGTTGTCCGTGGGAGGAATATGGCCGTTGACATGCCTGGTGAAAATACCAAAAACATCAGCTCTTCAGTGTGGAGGTATTTCAACAGAAAAGCGGACAACAGGTGTCAAGCCGTGTGTTGCCTTTGTCAAGCTGTAATAAGTAGGGGTAAGGACGTTAACCACCTCGGAACATCCTCCCTTATACGTCACCTGCAGCGCATTCATAATAAGTCAGTGACAAGTTCAAAAACTTTGGGCGACAGCGGAAGCAGTCCACTGACCAGTAAATCCCTTCCTCTTGTAACCAAGCTCACGCAAACCACCCCACCAACTCCCTCAGTGTCAATTTCCTCCTTCCCCAGGAATGCCAATAGTCCTGCAGGCCATGTCACTGGCAATTCTGACGAGTCCTCTCCTGCCTGGGATTCCTCCGATGCATCCTTGCGTGTAATGCCTACTGCTGCTGGCGCTGCTGTTGTTGCTGCTGGGAGTCGATGGTCATCCCAGAGGGGAAGTCGTAAGCCCACTTGTACTACTTCCAGTAAGCAATTGACTGTCCAACAGTCCTTTGCGAGGAAGATGAAATATCACAGCAGTCATCCTGCTGCAAAGCGGATAACTGAGGCCTTGACAACTATGTTGGTGTTAGACGTGCGTCCGGTATCCGCCGTTAGTTCACAGGGAACTAGACAATTTATTGAGGCAGTGTGCCCCCGTTACCAAATACCATCTAGGTTCCACTTCTCTAGGCAGGCGATACCGAGAATGTACACGGACGTCAGAAAAAGACTCACCAGTGTCCTAAAAAATGCAGTTGTACCCAATGTCCACTTAACCACGGACATGTGGACAAGTGGAGCAGGGCAGGGTCAGGACTATATGACTGTGACAGCCCACTGGGTAGATGTATGGACTCCCGCCGCAAGAACAGCAGCGGCGGCACCAGTAGCAGCATCTCGCAAACGCCAACTCTTTCCTAGGCAGGCTACGCTTTGTATCACCGCTTTCCAGAATACGCACACAGCTGAAAACCTCTTACGGCAACTGAGGAAGATCATCGCGGAATGGCTTACCCCAATTGGACTCTCCTGTGGATTTGTGGCATCGGACAACGCCAGCAATATTGTGTGTGCATTAAATATGGGCAAATTCCAGCACGTCCCATGTTTTGCACATACCTTGAATTTGGTGGTGCAGAATTTTTTAAAAAACGACAGGGGCGTGCAAGAGATGCTGTCGGTGGCCAGAAGAATTGCGGGACACTTTCGGCGTACAGGCACCACGTACAGAAGACTGGAGCACCACCAAAAACTACTGAACCTGCCCTGCCATCATCTGAAGCAAGAAGTGGTAACGAGGTGGAATTCAACCCTCTATATGCTTCAGAGGTTGGAGGAGCAGCAAAAGGCCATTCAAGCCTATACAATTGAGCACGATATAGGAGGTGGAATGCACCTGTCTCAAGCGCAGTGGAGAATGATTTCAACGTTGTGCAAGGTTCTGATGCCCTTTGAACTTGCCACACGTGAAGTCAGTTCAGACACTGCCAGCCTGAGTCAGGTCATTCCCCTCATCAGGCTTTTGCAGAAGAAGCTGGAGACATTGAAGGAGGAGCTAACACGGAGCGATTCCGCTAGGCATGTGGGACTTGTGGATGGAGCCCTTAATTCGCTTAACAAGGATTCACGGGTGGTCAATCTGTTGAAATCAGAGCACTACATTTTGGCCACCGTGCTCGATCCTAGATTTAAAGCCTACCTTGGATCTCTCTTTCCGGCAGACACAAGTCTGCTGGGGTTGAAAGACCTGCTGGTGACAAAATTGTCAAGTCAAGCGGAACGCGACCTGTCAACATCTCCTCCTTCACATTCTCCCGCAACTGGGGGTGCGAGGAAAAGGCTCAGAATTCCGAGCCCACCCGCTGGCGGTGATGCAGGGCAGTCTGGAGCGACTGCTGATGCTGACATCTGGTCCGGACTGAAGGACCTGACAACGATTACGGACATGTCGTCTACTGTCACTGCATATGATTCTCTCAACATTGATAGAATGGTGGAGGATTATATGAGTGACCGCATCCAAGTAGGCACGTCACACAGTCCGTACTTATACTGGCAGGAAAAAGAGGCAATTTGGAGGCCCTTGCACAAACTGGCTTTATTCTACCTAAGTTGCCCTCCCACAAGTGTGTACTCCGAAAGAGTGTTTAGTGCCGCCGCTCACCTTGTCAGCAATCGGCGTACGAGGTTACATCCAGAAAATGTGGAGAAGATGATGTTCATTAAAATGAATTATAATCAATTCCTCCGCGGAGACATTGACCAGCAGCAATTGCCTCCACAAAGTACACAGGGAGCTGAGATGGTGGATTCCAGTGGGGACGAATTGATAATCTGTGAGGAGGGGGATGTACACGGTGATATATCGGAGGGTGATGATGAGGTGGACATCTTGCCTCTGTAGAGCCAGTTTGTGCAAGGAGAGATTAATTGCTTCTTTTTTGGGGGGGTCCAAACCAACCCGTCATATCAGTCACAGTCGTGTGGCAGACCCTGTCACTGAAATGATGGGTTGGTTAAAGTGTGCATGTCCTGTTTTGTTTATACAACATAAGGGTGGGTGGGAGGGCCCAAGGACAATTCCATCTTGCACCTCTTTTTTCTTTTTCTTTGCATCATGTGCTGATTGGGGAGGGTTTTTTGGAAGGGACATCCTGCTTGACACTGCAGTGCCACTCCTAAATGGGCCCGGTGTTTGTGTCGGCCACTAGGGTCGCTAATCTTACTCACACAGTCAGCTACCTCATTGCGCCTCTTTTTTTCTTTGCGTCATGTGCTGTTTGGGGAGGGTTTTTTGGAAGGGACATCCTGCGTGACACTGCAGTGCCACTCCTAGATGGGCCCGGTGTTTGTGTCGGCCACTAGGGTCGCTAATCTTACTCACACAGCTACCTCATTGCGCCTCTTTTTTTCTTTGCGTCATGTGCTGTTTGGGGAGGGTTTTTTGGAAGGGCCATCCTGCGTGACACTGCAGTGCCACTCCTAGATGGGCCCGGTGTTTGTGTCGGCCACTAGGGTCGCTAATCTTACTCACACAGCTACCTCATTGCGCCTCTTTTTTTCTTTGCGTCATGTGCTGTTTGGGGAGGGTTTTTTGGAAGGGACATCCTGCGTGACACTGCAGTGCCACTCCTAGATGGGCCCGGTGTTTGTGTCGGCCACTAGGGTCGCTTATCTTACTCACACAGCGACCTCGGTGCAAATTTTAGGACTAAAAATAATATTGTGAGGTGTGAGGTATTCAGAATAGACTGAAAATGAGTGTAAATTATGGTTTTTGAGGTTAATAATACTTTGGGATCAAAATGACCCCCAAATTCTATGATTTAAGCTGTTTTTTAGTGTTTTTTGAAAAAAACACCCGAATCCAAAACACACCCGAATCCGACAAAAAAAATTCGGTGAGGTTTTGCCAAAACGCGTTCGAACCCAAAACACGTCCGCGGAACCGAACCCAAAACCAAAACACAAAACCTGAAAAATTTCAGGCGCTCATCTCTAGTCCGAATCCAAAACACGGGCGCGAAACCGAATCCAAAACCAAAACCCAAAAAATTTCCGGTGCACATCTCTATGGTTAACTTTTAGCCATCCACAACCCCCCTTCCCCCACTTCATGCCTTCCCTTCTGTGTCTCATGTTATACACGCCTCTTTAGCAAGATGACAGGCAGATAGTTCAGTTTTCTTTTGGCAGATCCTCATGCCCATGTTCAAACACATTATTAATGTTATGTTAATACCTTTCCTCCCCTGTCCTTAGTACCACGCGGGGATCCCCAGGTAGATTCACATTATAGGTCACCCCCGTGCATCTGGGTGGCAAATGTTATTGACTCAGTGAGAGCACCGTGGGTTGCAACAGCCATCATGGCACTGTGGTTAGGCTCCAAGGGTATGCAATGGCTTTCCTGCATACCGCTATGGGTACAGATATTTTCAGCATTTGCGGAGTTCCGCGTCTTCTGTGAATACATTTGGATGGTAGCAATTTCCACGGTAGCAAAATATGTGTTAGCAAATAAAGGGGACGTAGTTCCCTACTTGAGAGGCATGTATATATGTACCGGGCACACGGGGTGCATTTGTCAAAGGAAGGTTTATTGTTTGTGTGTTGAGGATCTGTGTTGGGACTGTAGATTTATTTGTTTTAGCTCGTATGGTGGCGGTGTGGCGGTTGCTATTTTACAAAACCTTGCTGTGGCGGGAAAGAATGGCAGTTTGACCAGTTCATGTGCAGTTGGAGATTTGAGGTGCGCTCCCCTCATGACTGTAAGTTAGCTGCACCACTCTGACGGGGGGCAGTATCCCCACTTGAGAGGTGGGTAGTCAAGTTGAGGCTGAGTCGACACCATCTGATTTCTGGTGATGGTACCTTTGTTATATGGCCACACTGTGTGCTATAATGTGAATTTCGGCTCATACCGTGTGCTATAATGTGAATTTCGGCTCATTCTGTGTGCTATAATGTGAATTTCGGCTCATTCAGTGTGCTATAATGTGAATTTCGGCTCATTTAGTGTGCTATAATGTGAATTTCGGCTCATTCTGTGCTATAATGTGAATTTTGGCTCATTCAGTGTGCTATAATGTGAATTTTGGCTCGTACTATGTGGTATAATGTGTAAGGGGCACCAGTAATAGATAATATAAGGGGTCCTACTCTTGTGGTGCATAATGTGCATAATGGGTATATGGTGTGGTAAACTACACTAAAGGAAACGCCCCTTTGGAGATGCCACGTCCCTTTTCTGGAGCGTGCGCACCATAATTACAACCTTCACTTTTCCATACTTCAAAATTTCCACTTCGACCACTGGTGCACACTGTGAATCGTAATGTGTATAATGTGCAGACTGTGCGGTGTAAGGTGTATAAGAAGTACTACTGCTGTGCGGTGTAAGGTGTATAAGAAGTAGAGATGAGCGCCTGAAATTTTTCGGGTTTTGTGTTTTGGTTTTGGGTTCGGTTCCGCGGCCGTGTTTTGGGTTCGACCGCGTTTTGGCAAAACCTCACCGAATTTTTTTTGTCGGATTCGGGTGTGTTTTGGATTCGGGTGTTTTTTTCAAAAAACCCTAAAAAACAGCTTAAATCATAGAATTTGGGGGTCATTTTGATCCCATATTATTATTAACCTCAAAAACCATAATTTCCACTCATTTTCAGTCTATTCTGAATACCTCACACCTCACAATATTATTTTTAGTCCTAAAATTTGCACCGAGGTCGCTGGATGACTAAGCTAAGCGACCCTAGTGGCCGACACAAACACCTGGCCCATCTAGGAGTGGCACTGCAGTGTCACGCAGGATGGCCCTTCCAAAAAACACTCCCCAAACAGCACATGACGCAAATTAAAAAAGAGGTGCAATGAGGTAGCTGTGTGACTAAGCTCAGCGACCCAAGTGCCCGACACAAACACCTGGCCCATCTAGGAGTGGCACTGCAGTGTCACGCAGGATGTCCCTTCCAAAAAACCCTCCCCAAACAGCACATGACGCAAAGAAAAAAAGAGGCGCAATGAGGTAGCTGTGTGAGTAAGATTAGCGACCCTAGTGGCCGACACAAACACCGGGCCCATCTAGGAGTGGCACTGCAGTGTCACGCAGGATGTCCCTTCCAAAAAACCCTCCCCAAACAGCACATGACGCAAAGAAAAAGAAAAGAAAAAAGAGGTGCAAGATGGAATTGTCCTTGGGCCCTCCCACCCACCCTTATGTTGTATAAACAGGACATGCACACTTTAACCAACCCATCATTTCAGTGACAGGGTCTGCCACACGACTGTGACTGATATGACGGGTTGGTTTGGACCCCCACCAAAAAAGAAGCAATTAATCTCTCCTTGCACAAACTGGCTCTACAGAGGCAAGATGTCCACCTCATCATCATCCTCCGATATATCACCGTGTACATCCCCCTCCTCACAGATTATCAATTCGTCCCCACTGGAATCCACCATCTCAGCTCCCTGTGTACTTTGTGGAGGCAATTGCTGCTGGTCAATGTCTCCACGGAGGAATTGATTATAATTCATTTTAATGAACATCATCTTCTCCACATTTTCTGGATGTAACCTCGTACGCCGATTGCTGACAAGGTGAGCGGCGGCACTAAACACTCTTTCGGAGTACACACTTGTGGGAGGGCAACTTAGGTAGAATAAAGCCAGTTTGTGCAAGGGCCTCCAAATTGCCTCTTTTTCCTGCCAGTATAAGTACGGACTGTGTGACGTGCCTACTTGGATGCGGTCACTCATATAATCCTCCACCATTCTTTCAATGTTGAGAGAATCATATGCAGTGACAGTAGACGACATGTCCGTAATCGTTGTCAGGTCCTTCAGTCCGGACCAGATGTCAGCATCAGCAGTCGCTCCAGACTGCCCTGCATCACCGCCAGCGGGTGGGCTCGGAATTCTGAGCCTTTTCCTCGCACCCCCAGTTGCGGGAGAATGTGAAGGAGGAGATGTTGACAGGTCGCGTTCCGCTTGACTTGACAATTTTGTCACCAGCAGGTCTTTGCACCCCAGCAGACTTGTGTCTGCCGGAAAGAGAGATCCAAGGTAGGTTTTAAATCTAGGATCGAGCACGGTGGCCAAAATGTAGTGCTCTGATTTCAACAGATTGACCACCCGTGAATCATTGTTAAGCGAATTAAGGGCTGCATCCACAAGTCCCACATGCCTAGCGGAATCGCTCCCTTTTAGCTCCTTCTTCAATGCCTCCAGCTTCTTCTGCAAAAGCCTGATGAGGGGAATGACCTGACTCAGGCTGGCAGTGTCTGAACTGACTTCACGTGTGGCAAGTTCAAAGGGCATCAGAACCTTGCACAACGTTGAAATCATTCTCCACTGCACTTGAGACAGGTGCATTCCACCTCCTATATCGTGCTCAATTGTATAGGCTTGAATGGCCTTTTGCTGCTCCTCCAACCTCTGAAGCATATAGAGGGTTGAATTCCACCTCGTTACCACTTCTTGCTTCAGATGATGGCAGGGCAGGTTCAGTAGTTTTTGGTGGTGCTCCAGTCTTCTGTACGTGGTGCCTGTACGCCGAAAGTGTCCCGCAATTCTTCTGGCCACCGACAGCATCTCTTGCACGCCCCTGTCGTTTTTAAAAAAATTCTGCACCACCAAATTCAAGGTATGTGCAAAACATGGGACGTGCTGGAATTTGCCCATATTTAATGCACACACAATATTGCTGGCGTTGTCCGATGCCACAAATCCACAGGAGAGTCCAATTGGGGTAAGCCATTCTGCGATGATCTTCCTCAGTTGCCGTAAGAGGTTTTCAGCTGTGTGCGTATTCTGGAAAGCGGTGATACAAAGCGTAGCCTGCCTAGGAAAGAGTTGGCGTTTGCGAGATGCTGCTACTGGTGCCGCCGCTGCTGTTCTTGCGGCGGGAGTCCATACATCTACCCAGTGGGCTGTCACAGTCATATAGTCCTGACCCTGCCCTGCTCCACTTGTCCACATGTCCGTGGTTAAGTGGACATTGGGTACAACTGCATTTTTTAGGACACTGGTGAGTCTTTTTCTGACGTCCGTGTACATTCTCGGTATCGCCTGCCTACAGAAGTGGAACCTAGATGGTATTTGGTAACGGGGGCACACTGCCTCAATAAATTGTCTAGTTCCCTGTGAACTAACGGCGGATACCGGACGCACGTCTAACACCAACATAGTTGTCAAGGACTCAGTTATCCGCTTTGCAACAGGATGACTGCTGTGATATTTCATCTTCCTCGCAAAGGACTGTTGGACAGTCAATTGCTTACTGGAAGTAGTACAAGTGGGCTTACGACTTCCCCTCTGGGATGACCATCGACTCCCAGCAGCAACAACAGCAGCGCCAGCAGCAGTAGGCGTTACACGCAAGGATGCATCGGAGGAATCCCAGGCAGGAGAGGACTCGTCAGAATTGCCAGTGACATGGCCTGCAGGACTATTGGCATTCCTGGGGAAGGAGGAAATTGACACTGAGGGAGTTGGTGGGGTGGTTTGCGTGAGCTTGGTTACAAGAGGAAGGGATTTACTGGTCAGTGGACTGCTTCCGCTGTCGGCCCAAGTTTTTGAACTTGTCACTGACTTATTATGAATGCGCTGCAGGTGACGTATAAGGGAGGATGTTCCAAGGTGGTTAACGTCCTTACCCCTACTTATTACAGCTTGACAAAGGGAACACACGGCTTGACACCTGTTGTCCGCATTTCTGGTGAAATACTTCCACACCGAAGAGCTGATTTTTTTGGTATTTTCACCAGGCATGTCAACGGCCCTATTCCTCCCACGGACAACAGGTGTCTCCCCGGGTGCCTGACTTAAACAAACCACCTCACCATCAGAATCCTCCTGGTCAATTTCCTCCCCAGCGCCAGCAACACCCATATCCTCCTCATCCTGGTGTACTTCAACACTGACATCTTCAATCTGACTATCAGGAACTGGACTGCGGGTGCTCCTTCCAGCACTTGCAGGGGGCGTGCAAATGGTGGAAGGCGCATGCTCTTCACGTCCAGTGTTGGGAAGGTCAGGCATCGCAACCGACACAATTGGACTCTCCTTGTGGATTTGGGATTTCGAAGAACGCACAGTTCTTTGCGGTGCTACTGCTTTTGCCAGCTTGAGTCTTTTCATTTTTCTAGCGAGAGGCTGAGTGCCTCCATCCTCATGTGAAGCTGAACCACTAGCCATGAACATAGGCCAGGGCCTCAGCCGTTCCTTGCCACTCCGTGTGGTAAATGGCATATTGGCAAGTTTACGCTTCTCCTCCGACAATTTTATTTTAGGTTTTGGAGTCCTTTTTTTACTGATATTTGGTGTTTTGGATTTGACATGCTCTGTACTATGACATTGGGCATCGGCCTTGGCAGACGACGTTGCTGGCATTTCATCGTCTCGGCCATGACTAGTGGCAGCAGCTTCAGCACGAGGTGGAAGTGGATCTTGATCTTTCCCTAATTTTGGAACCTCAACATTTTTGTTCTCCATATTTTAATAGGCACAACTAAAAGGCACCTCAGGTAAACAATGGAGATGGATGGATACTAGTATACAATTATGGATGGACTGCCGAGTGCAGACACAGAGGTAGCTACAGCCGTGGACTACCGTACTGTACTGTGTCTGCTGCTAATATAGACTGGTTGATAAAGAGATGTAGTAGTAGTAGTATGTATGTATAAAGAAGAAAGAAAAAAAAACCACGGGTAGGTGGTATACAATTATGGACGGACTGCCGAGTGCCGACACAGAGGTAGCTACAGCCGTGGACTACCGTACTGTACTGTGTCTGCTGCTAATATAGACTGGTTGATAAAGAGATGTAGTAGTAGTATGTATGTATAAAGAAGAAAGAAAAAAAAACCACGGGTAGGTGGTATACAATTATGGACGGACTGCCCAGTGCCGACACAGAGGTAGCTACAGCCGTGGACTACCGTACTGTACTGTGTCTGCTGCTAATATAGACTGGTTGATAAAGAGATGTAGTAGTAGTAGTATGTATGTATAAAGAAGAAAGAAAAAAAAACCACGGGTAGGTGGTATACAATTATGGACGGACTGCCCAGTGCCGACACAGAGGTAGCTACAGCCGTGGACTACCGTACTGTACTGTGTCTGCTGCTAATATAGACTGGTTGATAAAGAGATGTAGTAGTAGTATGTATGTATAAAGAAGAAAGAAAAAAAAACCACGGGTAGGTGGTATACAATTATGGACGGACTGCCGAGTGCCGACACAGAGGTAGCTACAGCCATGGACTACCGTACTGTACTGTGTCTGCTGCTAATATAGACTGGTTGATAAAGAGATGTAGTAGTAGTATGTATGTATAAAGAAGAAAGAAAAAAAAAACACGGGTAGGTGGTATACAATTATGGACGGACTGCCCAGTGCCGACACAGAGGTAGCTACAGCCGTGGACTACCGTACTGTACTGTGTCTGCTGCTAATATAGACTGGTTGATAAAGAGATGTAGTAGTAGTAGTATGTATGTATAAAGAAGAAAGAAAAAAAAACCACGGGTAGGTGGTATACAATTATGGACGGACTGCCCAGTGCCGACACAGAGGTAGCTACAGCCGTGGACTACCGTACTGTACTGTGTCTGCTGCTAATATAGACTGGTTGATAAAGAGATGTAGTAGTAGTAGTATGTATGTATAAAGAAGAAAGAAAAAAAAACCACGGGTAGGTGGTATACAATTATGGACGGACTGCCCAGTGCCGACACAGAGGTAGCTACAGCCGTGGACTACCGTACTGTACTGTGTCTGCTGCTAATATAGACTGGTTGATAAAGAGATGCAGTAGTAGTATGTATGTATAAAGAAGAAAGAAAAAAAAACCACGGGTAGGTGGTATACAATTATGGACGGACTGCCCAGTGCCGACACAGAGGTAGCTACAGCCGTGGACTACCGTACTGTACTGTGTCTGCTGCTAATATAGACTGGTTGATAAAGAGATGTAGTAGTAGTAGTATGTATGTATAAAGAAGAAAGAAAAAAAAACCACGGGTAGGTGGTATACAATTATGGACGGACTGCCGAGTGCCGACACAGAGGTAGCTACAGCCGTGGACTACCGTACTGTACTGTGTCTGCTGCTAATATAGACTGGTTGATAAAGAGATGTAGTAGTAGTATGTATGTATAAAGAAGAAAGAAAAAAAAACCACGGGTAGGTGGTATACAATTATGGACGGACTGCCCAGTGCCGACACAGAGGTAGCTACAGCCGTGGACTACCGTACTGTACTGTGTCTGCTGCTAATATAGACTGGTTGATAAAGAGATGTAGTAGTAGTAGTATGTATGTATAAAGAAGAAAGAAAAAAAAAACACGGGTAGGTGGTATACAATTATGGACGGACTGCCGAGTGCCGACACAGAGGTAGCTACAGCCGTGGACTACCGTACTGTACTGTGTCTGCTGCTAATATAGACTGGTTGATAAAGAGATGTAGTAGTAGTATGTATGTATAAAGAAGAAAGAAAAAAAAACCACGGGTAGGTGGTATACAATTATGGACGGACTGCCGAGTGCCGACACAGAGGTAGCTACAGCCGTGAACTACCGTACTGTGTCTGCTGCGACTGGATGATAAATAATGATATAAAAAATATATATATATCACTACTGCAGCCGGACAGGTATATATTATATAATGACGGACCTGCTGGACACTGTCTGTCAGCAGAATGAGTTTTTTATAGAATAAAAAAAAAAACACCACACAAGTGAAGTCACACGACGAGTGTTTAACTTTTTCAGGCTATCACAATATAGTATACTATACTACTACTAACTATACTGGTGGTCAGTGTGGTCAGGTGGTCACTGGTCAGTCACACTGGCAGTGGCACTCCTGCAGCAAAAGTGTGCACTGTTTAATTTTAATAATAATATGTACTCCTGGCTCCTGCTATAACCTATAACTGGCACTGCAGTGCTCCCCAGTCTCCCCCACAATTATAAGATGTGTGAGCTGAGCACAGTCAGATACGAGTGTTTAACTTTTTCAGGCAATCACAATATAGTGTACTATACTACTAACTATACTGGTGGTCAGTGTGGTCAGGTCACTGGTCAGTCACACTGGCAGTGGCACTCCTGCAGCAAAAGTGTGCACTGTTTAATTTTAATAATAATATGTACTCCTGGCTCCAGCTATAACCTATAACTGGCACTGCAGTGCTCCCCAGTCTCCCCCACAATTATAAGATGTGTGAGCTGAGCACAGTCAGATATATACATAGATGATGCAGCACACTGGGCTGAGCAGTGCACACAATTATGGTATGTGACTGAGTCACTGTGTATCGTTTTTTTCAGGCAGAGAACGGATATATTAAATAAAACTGCACTGTCTGGTGGTCACTGTGGTCAGTCACTAGTAAACTCTGCACTCTCTACAGTTCTACAGTACTCCTAAGCTCCAGTAAATCAGGTCAATCTCTCTCTCTCTCTCTTCTAATCTAAATGGAGAGGACGCCAGCCACGTCCTCTCCCTATCAATCTCAATGCACGTGTGAAAATGGCGGCGACGCACGGCTCCTTATATAGAATCCGAGTCTCGCGAGAATCCGACAGCGTCATGATGACGTTCGGGCGCGCTCGGGTTAACCGAGCAAGGCGGGAAGATCCGAGTCGCTCGGACCCGTGAAAAAAAACATGAAGTTCGTGCGGGTTCGGATTCAGAGAAACCGAACCCGCTCATCACTAATAAGAAGTACTACTGCTGTGCGGTGTAAGGTGTATAAGAAGTACTACTGCTGTGCGGTGTAAGGTGTATAAGTAGTACTACTGCTGTGCGGTGTAAGGTGTATAAGAAGTAGAGATGTGCACTTGAAATTTTTCGGGTTTTGTGTTTTGGTTTTGGGTTCGGTTCCGCGGCCGTGTTTTGGGTTCGACCGCGTTTTGGCAAAACCTCACCGAATTTTTTTTGTCGGATTCGGGTGTGTTTTGGATTCGGGTGTTTTTTTCAAAAAACACTAAAAAACAGCTTAAATCATAGAATTTGGGGGTCATTTTGATCCCAAAGAATTATTAACCTCAAAAACCATAATTTCCACTCATTTTCAGTCTATTCTGAATACCTCACACCTCACAATATTATTTTTAGTCCTAAAATTTGCACCTAGGTCGCTGGATGACTAAGCTAAGCGACCCTAGTGGCCGACACAAACACCTGGCCCATCTAGGAGTGGCACTGCAGTGTCACGCAGGATGGCTCTTCCAAAAAACACTCCCCAAACAGCACATGACGCAAAGAAAAAAAGAGGCGCAATGAGGTAGCTGTGTGAGTAAGATAAGCGACCCTAGTGGCCGACACAAACACCTGGCCCATCTAGGAGTGGCACTGCAGTGTCACGCAGGATGGCCCTTCCATAAAACACTCCCCAAACAGCACATGACGCAAAGAAAAAAAGAGGCGCAATGAGGTAGCTGTGTGAGTAAGATAAGCGACCCTAGTGGCCGACACAAACACCTGGCCCATCTAGGAGTGGCACTGCAGTGTCACGCAGGATGGCCCTTCCAAAAAACACTCCCCAAACAGCACATGACGCAAAGAAAAAAAGAGGCACAATGAGGTAGCTGTGTGAGTAAGATAAGCGACCCTAGCTGCCGACACAAACACCTGGCCCATCTAGGAGTGGCACTGCAGTGTCACGCAGGATGGCCCTTCCAAAAAACACTCCCCAAACAGCACATGACGCAAAGAAAAAAAGAGGCGCAATGAGGTAGCTGTGTGAGTAAGATAAGCGACCCTAGTGGCCGACACAAACACCTGGCCCATCTAGGAGTGGCACTGCAGTGTCACGCAGGATGGCCCTTCCAAAAAACACTCCCCAAACAGCACATGACGCAAAGAAGAAAAAAAGAGGCGCAATGAGGTAGCTGTGTGAGTAAGCTAAGCGACCCTAGTGGCCGACACAAACACCTGGCCCATCTAGGAGTGGCACTGCAGTGTCACGCAGGATGGCCCTTCCAAAAAACACTCCCCAAACAGCACATGACGCAAAGAAAAAAAGAGGCGCAATGAGGTAGCTGTGTGAGTAAGATAAGCGACCCTAGTGGCCGACACAAACACCTGGCCCATCTAGGAGTGGCACTGCAGTGTCACGCAGGATAGCCCTTCCAAAAAACACTCCCCAAACAGCACATGACGCAAATAAAAATGAAAGAAAAAAGAGGTGCAAGATGGAATTGTCCTTGGGCCCTCCCACCCACCCTTATGTTGTATAAACAGGACATGCACACTTTAACCAACCCATCATTTCAGTGACAGGGTCTGCCACACGACTGTGACTGAAATGACGGGTTGGTTTGGACCCCCACCGAAAAAGAAGCAATTAATCTCTCCTTGCACAAACTGGCTCTACAGAGGCAAGATGTCCACCTCATCATCATCCTCCGATATATCACCGTGTACATCCCGCTCCTCACAGATTATCAATTCGTCCCCACTGGAATCCACCATCTCAGCTCCCTGTGTACTTTGTGGAGGCAATTGCTGCTGGTCAATGTCTCCACGGAGGAATTGATTATAATTCATTTTAATGAACATCATCTTCTCCACATTTTCTGGAAGTAACCTCGTACGCCGATTGCTGACAAGGTGAGCGGCGGCACTAAACACTCTTTCGGAGTACACACTTGTGGGAGGGCAACTTAGGTAGAATAAAGCCAGTTTGTGCAAGGGCCTCCAAATTGCCTCTTTTTCCTGCCAGTATAAGTACGGACTGTCTGACGTGCCTACTTGGATGCGGTCACTCATATAATCCTCCACCATTCTTTCAATGGGGAGAGAATCATATGCAGTGACAGTAGAAGACATGTCCGTAATCGTTGTCAGGTCCTTCAGTCCGGACCAGATGTCAGCATCAGCAGTCGCTCCAGACTGCCCTGCATCACCGCCAGCGGGTGGGCTCGGAATTCTGAGCCTTTTCCTCGCACCCCCAGTTGCGGGAGAATGTGAAGGAGGAGATGTTGACAGGTCGCGTTCCGCTTGACTTGACAATTTTGTCACCAGCAGGTCTTTGAACCCCAGCAGACTTGTGTCTGCCGGAAAGAGAGATCCAAGGTAGGTTTTAAATCTAGGATCGAGCACGGTGGCCAAAATGTAGTGCTCTGATTTCAACAGATTGACCACCCGTGAATCCTTGTTAAGCGAATTAAGGGCTCCATCCACAAGTCCCACATGCCTAGCGGAATCGCTCCCTTTTAGCTCCTCCTTCAATGCCTCCAGCTTCTTCTGCAAAAGCCTGATGAGGGGAATGACCTGACTCAGGCTGGCAGTGTCTGAACTGACTTCACGTGTGGCAAGTTCAAAAGGTTGCAGAACCTTGCACAACGTTGAAATCATTCTCCACTGCGCTTGAGACAGGTACATTCCACCTCCTATATCATGCTCAATTGTATAGGCTTGAATGGCCTTTTGCTGCTCCTCCAACCTCTGAAGCATATATAGGGTTGAATTCCACCTCGTTACCACTTCTTGCTTCAGATGATGGCAGGGCAGGTTCAGGCGTTTTTGGTGGTGCTCCAGTCTTCTGTACGTGGTGCCTGTACGCCGAAAGTGTCCCGCAATTCTTCTGGCCACCGACAGCATCTCTTGCACGCCCCTGTCGTTTTTTTTAAAATTCTGCACCACCAAATTCAAGGTATGTGCAAAACATGGGACGTGCTGGAATTTGCCCATATTTGATGCACACACAATATTGCTGGCGTTGTCCGATGCCACAAATCCACAGGAGAGTCCAATTGGGGTAAGCCATTCCGCGATGATCTTCCTCAGTTGCCGTAAGAGGTTTTCAGCTGTGTGCGTATTCTGGAAACCGGTGATACAAAGCGTAGCCTGCCTAGGAAAGAGTTGGCGTTTGCGAGATGCTGCTACTGGTGCCGCCGCTGCTGTTCTTGCGGCGGGAGTCCATACATCTACCCAGTGGGCTGTCACAGTCATATAGTCCTGACCCTGCCCTGCTCCACTTGTCCACATGTCCGTGGTTAAGTGGACATTGGGTACAACTGCATTTTTTAGGACACTGGTGAGTCTTTTTCTGACGTCCGTGTACATTCTCGGTATCGCCTGCCTAGAGAAGTGGAACCTAGATGGTATTTGGTAACGGGGGCACACTACCTCAAGAAATTGTCTAGTTCCCTGTGAACTAACGGCAGATACCGGACGCACGTCTAACACCAACATAGTTGTCAAGGCCTCAGTTATCCGCTTTGCAACAGGATAACTGCTGTGATATTTCATCTTCCTCGCAAAGGACTGTTGGACAGTCAATTGCTTGGTGGAAGTAGTAAAAGTGGGCTTACGACTTCCCCTCTGGGATGAACATCGACTCCCAGCAGCAACAACAGCAGCGCCAGCAGCAGTAGGCGTTACACGCAAGGATGCATCGGAGGAATCCCAGGCAGGAGAGGACTCGTCAGAATTGCCAGTGACATGGCCTGCAGGACTATTGGCATTCCTGGGGAAGGAGGAAATTGACACTGAGGGAGTTGGTGGGGTGGTTTGCGTGAGCTTGGTTACAAGAGGAAGGGATTTACTGGTCAGTGGACTGTTTCCGCTGTCGCCCAAAGTTTTTGAACTTGTCACTGACTTATTATGAATGCGCTGCAGGTGATGTATAAGGGAGGATGTTCCGAGGTGGTTAACGTCCTTACCCCTACTTATTACAGCTTGACAAAGGCAACACACGGCTTGACAAATGTTGTCCGCATTTCTGGTGAAATACTTCCACACCGAAGAGCTGATTTTTTTGGTATTTTCACCAGGCATGTCAACGGCCCTATTCCTCCCACGGACAACAGGTATCTCCCCGGGTGCCTGACTTAAACAAACCACCTCACCATCAGAATCCTCCTTGTCAATTTCCTCCCCAGCGCCAGCAACACCCATATCCTCCTCATCCTGGTGTACTTCAACACTGACATCTTCAATCTGACTATCAGGAACTGGACTGCGGGTGCTCCTTCCAGCACTTGCAGGGGGCGTGCAAATGGTGGAAGGCGCATGCTCTTCACGTCCAGTGTTGGGAAGGTCAGGCATCGCAACCGACACAATTGGACTCTCCTTGTGGATTTGGGATTTCGAAGAACGCACAGTTCTTTGCGGTGCTTTTGCCAGCTTGAGTCTTTTCATTTTTCTAGCGAGAGGCTGAGTGCTTCCATCCTCATGTGAAGCTGAACCACTAGCCATGAACATAGGCCAGGGCCTCAGCCGTTCCTTGCCACTCCGTGTGGTAAATGGCATATTGGCAAGTTTACGCTTCTCCTCCGACAATTTTATTTTAGATTTTGGAGTCCTTTTTTTACTGATATTTGGTGTTTTGGATTTTACATGCTCTGTACTATGACATTGGGCATCGGCCTTGGCAGACGACGTTGCTGGCATTTCATCGTCTCGGCCATGACTAGTGGCAGCAGCTTCAGCACGAGGTGGAAGTGGATCTTGATCTTTCCCTAATTTTGGAACCTCAATATTTTTGTTCTCCATATTTTAATAGGCACAACTAAAAGGCACCTCAGGTAAACAATGGAGATGGATGGATACTAGTATACTTATGGATGGACCAGCGACTGCCGACACAGAGGTAGCTACAGCCGTGGACTACCGTACTGTGTCTGCTGCTAATATAGACTGGATGATAATGAGATGAAATTAATATATATATATATATATATATATAATATCACAAGTACTGCAGCCGGACAGGTATATATATTTATTATGTAATGACTGATGACGGACCTGCTGGACACTGTCAGCTCAGCAGCACCGCAGACTGCTACAGTAAGCTACTATAGTAGTATGTATCAAGAAGAAAGAAAAAAAAAACCACGGGTAGGTGGTATACAATTATGGATGGACCAGCGACTGCCGACACAGAGGTAGCTACAGCCGTGGACTACCGTACTGTGTCTGCTGCTAATATAGACTGGATGATAATGAGATGAAATTAATATATATAAATATATATAATATCACTAGTACTGCAGCCGGACAGGTATATATATTTATTATGTAATGACTGATGACGGACCTGCTGGACACTGTCAGCTCAGCAGCACCGCAGACTGCTACAGTAAGCTACTATAGTAGTATGTATCAAGAAGAAAGAAAAAAAAAACCACGGGTAGGTGGTATACAATTATGGATGGACCAGCGACTGCCGACACAGAGGTAGCTACAGCCGTGGACTACCGTACTGTGTCTGCTGCTAATATAGACTGGATGATAATGAGATGAAATTAATATATATATATATATATATAATATCACTAGTACTGCAGCCGGACAGGTATATATATTTATTATGTAATGACTGATGACGGACCTGCTGGACACTGTCAGCTCAGCAGCACCGCAGACTGCTACAGTAAGCTACTATAGTAGTATGTATCAAGAAGAAAGAAGAAAAAAAACCACGGGTAGGTGGTATACAATTATGGATGGACCAGCGACTGCCGACACAGAGGTAGCTACAGCCGTGGACTACCGTACTGTGTCTGCTGCTAATATAGACTGGATGATAATGAGATGAAATTAATATATATATATATAATATCACTAGTACTGCAGCCGGACAGGTATATATATTTATTATGTAATGACTGATGACGGACCTGCTGGACACTGTCAGCTCAGCAGCACCGCAGACTGCTACAGTAAGCTACTATAGTAGTATGTATCAAGAAGAAAGAAAAAAAAAACACGGGTAGGTGGTATACAATTATGGATGGACCAGTGACTGCCGACACAGAGGTAGCTACAGCCGTGGACTACCGTACTGTGTCTGCTGCTATTATAGACTGGATGATAATGAGATGAAATTAATATATATATATATATAATATCACTAGTACTGCAGCCGGACAGGTATATATATTTATTATGTAATGACTGATGACGGACCTGCTGGACACTGTCAGCTCAGCAGCACCGCAGACTGCTACAGTAAGCTACTATAGTAGTATGTATCAAGAAGAAAGAAAGAAAAAAAACCACGGGTAGGTGGTATACAATTATGGATGGACCAGCGACTGCCGACACAGAGGTAGCTACAGCCGTGGACTACCGTACTGTGTCTGCTGCTAATATAGACTGGATGATAATGAGATGAAATTAATATATATATATATATATAGAGAGTAAAGATACACTCGGCACTCCGCCAAATAAATGTAGACATCTTGCCCGGTGCCTTCCTTCTGAGTTTGATATAAGTATGGTATGTAGGCGGCACTCGTGGACTTAATTCAAATAAGAAACCCGGACACTCCTGGGTTGAATACAACGTTTCGGATTTATTATCCTTCGTCAGGTATATAACAAATGCAAGAAATCAAGCTTACCTTTATGCAGTTAAGAAACACCAAGTGAAAGTGAAAGTAAGTGCAAAAACACTCCCCATGCTGCTGCTGCTGACGTCATCACCAATAGACGGCGCCTGAGCAGTGACTGGGACAAAGTGAAAATGAAAGTGAAAGTAAAAACCGTTACCATGGTTACAATGATACATTGTACAAACGGACATTACTACAAATGATCTTAGAGCAATACTACAAAAAATAGCAACATAACCATTATAAGAAACAATTAAAGGAAATCATTTCATTCAGTCCATGCGGGGAAACAGTATTCAAAAGATGTATCCATTTAATTTCTAACTGCAGAAGGATCTTTCCTCTATCACCCCCCCTGATATCTTTCTTGACATGGTCCAACATCATGTAGCGTAATGAGGAGAGACTGTGCTTGCAAGTTTTAAAATGTTTGGCAACAGGCTGATCTATGTTTTTCCCTTCCAATATCTGCTTAATGGCACTGCGGTGTTGTGCCATTCTTTCTTTGAACTGGCACACCGTTTTGCCTATGTAATATAAGCTGCAAGGGCACCTAATGCAGTAGATCACATATTTGCTGGTGCAAGTAAAAACATGTTTTAATTTGATCTGTTTACCACTATGTGGATGCCTGATATAATTGCCGGTGTCCAGATAGGTGCAAGTAGTGCAACCTAAGCACCTGTAGTTTCCTGGTTTTTTAGTCATGAAGTGTTTAGGATATGTGGGTGACATGTTAGCAATGTCAACATGTATCACATGGTCCCCGATGTTTTTACCCCTTGTATAACAAGGTAGTAACGCACTTTCAGACAATTCTGCAAGGTCTGGGTCTGCTTGGACTACTGGCCAAACCCTTTTAGCGGTACTGACAATGGTCTTAGTAGATACCGTGTAATTGTTGACCCAAATCATGGTAGTGTCTATTTTATTAGGTTTGGGACAGGTGATATTCTTTACTTTAGGTGCTTTGAGTGCCTTAATTTTAGCTGATTGTAAATCCTTGTTGCTGTACCCCCTTTCTAGAAATTTTTTAGTCATAAGTTCCATTTTATTCACCTCATCAACAGGATCACTGCAAATGCGGTGAACCCGTAAGAATTGCGAATAGGGGAGACCTCTTTTAAGGGAGCTCGGATGGTGGCTGGAGGCATGCAGCATATTGTTGCAATCAGTGGGTTTCTGGTAAATAGATGTACTGAAGTCAACACCACGTATTTTTACCTCTACATCTAAAAAATGTATGTTTTCCTTTTGAATGTTCCACGTAAACTTGATGTGTCTGTCCCTAGTGTTGGCCAGTGACATCATATTAGTGAATTCCTCCTCTGTGCCCCTCCATAGGAGGAACACGTCGTCTATATATCTTGTATATAGGGGTATGAGATTGGCCAGGTCCTGGTCATCAAAGAACAATTGGTGTTCAACTTGGAACATGAAAGCATTCGCGTAGGTTGGTGCGACACAAGATCCCATCGCACAACCCCGGGTCTGCAGGAAAAATTCATTGTTAAAAATAAAATAATTTCTCTCCAAAACCAACCTCAAAAGTTGCAAGAAAAAATCCACATTAGGACCAAGATAGAGGGTGTTATTGGTAATCAAACTTCGTACAGCCTCGAGTCCCCTGTCATGAGGAATACTAGTGTATAGGCTTACTACATCAATAGTGCCTAGCCAGCAGTCTTCAGGTATAACACCAAAAGATCTGAGTTTATGCAAAAACATTGTCGTGTCTTTCAGATATGTAGATTGATTCTGAACTACCGGCTGGAGGTAAAAGTCAAGATATTTGGATACTTGATAGTACAAGGAGTCCCTGGCAGACCCAATGGGTCTGCCAGGTGGCTTCTCACTGTTTTTATGCAATTTGGGAAGCATATTGAATACGGGTACCCGTGGATAATTACAACACAAAGCATTCTTTACAGATTCAGTAATATGTCCAGCCTCAACCGCAGACAGCAAGACATCCTCAAGCTCCCTTAGATACATAGCAGTGGGATCAGCCTCTAGCTTGGTATACACATTATCATCACATAACTGTCTGTAAGCTTCATCTCTATAATCACATAAGTCTTGCACCACAATGCCCCCACCTTTATCGGCAGGGCGTATTGTTATGTCATTACAGGTCGCAAGATCACGCAATGCCTGCCATTCAGCAGGTGATAAATTCATGGTGCTAGTGACATTTTCTTTTTCACATAAATCAATACAATTAGTGACAGTTCTAGTGAAAGCTTTTATGGCTGTGTTGGAAGAATAGGGGTCAAAGTTAGATTTTGGTTTAACAGGACATGCTGGTTTATCAATTTTAGTTAAAGGTTTATCAGAGTCATTTTTACTAAAGAATTCTTTCAGTCTCAGTTGCCTGTTAAGGCGACTCAGGTCAACTTTGCTTTTGAGACTATTATGGGGGTTAGTCGGAACAAAATTCAAACCTTTACTCAACACCGCAGTCTCAATGTCAGTCAATGTGCGTGATGATAAATTATATATCATTTCTTTGTTGTTTTTGCAGCTCGCTTTGGTCTCCCTTTGGCATTGGCCGCCACGTCTGGTTCTTTGTCTTCTGCGCCGTCCTCCTTTGCTCTCGTTTTTACCCCTAAAGGGGAACGACCTCTGGAATTGGTGCGACTGGTGCTTGGTAGTTCTGCTTCACTGTGAGAAGTTCCACTGGAGGTGTCAGTATCTTGAGATGATCGTCCAGATTGTTTATTAAATTTATTGAACCTCCTGCGGTATGGTCTCCGTCCGCCCGGTTGCGGATTCGCCCAGTAGTATACCCGGTTCTCATCATAGTCTCTATTGACAGTAGCCAATTTTTTGGTTTTAAATTGAATTAATTCAGATCTGTATTTTTCTACCTCTGTGTTTAATTTAGCGATCCAGTCCACAGAAGTATCTGAGATCAGAGCATCCAGGCTGTTCTGCTCCAGAGTTTTAATTTTCTCTCTGGTGATGGCTAACTCCCTTGTGGATTCTTCAATGACGAGCAGCTTGATTTCTTGCATTTGTTATATACCTGACGAAGGATAATAAATCCGAAACGTTGTATTCAACCCAGGAGTGTCCGGGTTTCTTATTTGAATTAAGTCCACGAGTGCCGCCTACATACCATACTTATATCAAACTCAGAAGGAAGGCACCGGGAAAGATGTCTACATTTATTTGGCGGAGTGCCGAGTGTATCTTTACTCTACTATAGGTTGGACTGCCATATCCACACCATTGCTAAGGCAACCGCACTTCTTTGAACCAAGTGGGTCAGTATATTTTCTTTGATTTTATCCTGCACCTGATCGCACATCATGGATACGATACCAGAGGACGTTCCAGGATACAGAGCAACTACACTACTAACTGGGGAAATTCTATCCTTATCTGATATTGATGCCAACAGGATCCTGATTACAGACAAGCTGGCACAAACTACTGGAGTCAAAACCAGTGAACAAATCTATACTGATTTTCTGAGACTCAGAAACAGGGAAACTGATTTCTACCTACATGGAGTATGCTTATCGGACTATTTTCGGGAGAAAAAAATCCCCAGGGGCTTTCGCATTAAAAACATGCCCACCATTGGACGCTTCAACACAGATTTCTGTCGGAAATGGGCAGCCGTTTTAAATAAAGCCTCGTTTGACTTAATGCTGCTCGTCATTGAAGAATCCACAAGGGAGTTAGCCATCACCAGAGAGAAAATTAAAACTCTGGAGCAGAACAGCCTGGATGCTCTGATCTCAGATACTTCTGTGGACTGGATCGCTAAATTAAACACAGAGGTAGAAAAATACAGATCTGAATTAATTCAATTTAAAACCAAAAAATTGGCTACTGTCAATAGAGACTATGATGAGAACCGGGTATACTACTGGGCGAATCCGCAACCGGGCGGACGGAGACCATACCGCAGGAGGTTCAATAAATTTAATAAACAATCTGGACGATCATCTCAAGATACTGACACCTCCAGTGGAACTTCTCACAGTGAAGCAGAACTACCAAGCACCAGTCGCACCAATTCCAGAGGTCGTTCCCCTTTAGGGGTAAAAACGAGAGCAAAGGAGGACGGCGCAGAAGACAAAGAACCAGACGTGGCGGCCAATGCCAAAGGGAGACCAAAGCGAGCTGCAAAAACAACAAAGAAATGATATATAATTTATCATCACGCACATTGACTGACATTGAGACTGCGGTGTTGAGTAAAGGTTTGAATTTTGTTCCGACTAACCCCCATAATAGTCTCAAAAGCAAAGTTGACCTGAGTCGCCTTAACAGGCAACTGAGACTGAAAGAATTCTTTAGTAAAAATGACTCTGATAAACCTTTAACTAAAATTGATAAACCAGCATGTCCTGTTAAACCAAAATCTAACTTTGACCCCTATTCTTCCAACACAGCCATAAAAGCTTTCACTAGAACTGTCACTAATTGTATTGATTTATGTGAAAAAGAAAATGTCACTAGCACCATGAATTTATCACCTGCTGAATGGCAGGCATTGCGTGATCTTGCGACCTGTAATGACATAACAATACGCCCTGCCGATAAAGGTGGGGGCATTGTGGTGCAAGACTTATGTGATTATAGAGATGAAGCTTACAGACAGTTATGTGATGATAATGTGTATACCAAGCTAGAGGCTGATCCCACTGCTATGTATCTAAGGGAGCTTGAGGATGTCTTGCTGTCTGCGGTTGAGGCTGGACATATTACTGAATCTGTAAAGAATGCTTTGTGTTGTAATTATCCACGGGTACCCGTATTCAATATGCTTCCCAAATTGCATAAAAACAGTGAGAAGCCACCTGGCAGACCCATTGTGTCTGCCAGGGACTCCTTGTACTATCAAGTATCCAAATATCTTGACTTTTACCTCCAGCCGGTAGTTCAGAATCAATCTACATATCTGAAAGACACGACAATGTTTTTGCATAAACTCAGATCTTTTGGTGTTATACCTGAAGACTGCTGGCTAGGCACTATTGATGTAGTAAGCCTATACACTAGTATTCCTCATGACAGGGGACTCGAGGCTGTACGAAGTTTGATTACCAATAACACCCTCTATCTTGGTCCTAATGTGGATTTTTTCTTGCAACTTTTGAGGTTGGTTTTGGAGAGAAATTATTTTATTTTTAACAATGAATTTTTCCTGCAGACCCGGGGTTGTGCGATGGGATCTTGTGTCGCACCAACCTACGCGAATGCTTTCATGTTCCAAGTTGAACACCAATTGTTCTTTGATGACCAGGACCTGGCCAATCTCATACCCCTATATACAAGATATATAGACGACGTGTTCCTCCTATGGAGGGGCACAGAGGAGGAATTCACTAATATGATGTCACTGGCCAACACTAGGGACAGACACATCAAGTTTACGTGGAACATTCAAAAGGAAAACATACATTTTTTAGATGTAGAGGTAAAAATACGTGGTGTTGACTTCAGTACATCTATTTACCAGAAACCCACTGATTGCAACAATATGCTGCATGCCTCCAGCCACCATCCGAGCTCCCTTAAAAGAGGTCTCCCCTATTCGCAATTCTTACGGGTTCACCGCATTTGCAGTGATCCTGTTGATGAGGTGAATAAAATGGAACTTATGACTAAAAAATTTCTAGAAAGGGGGTACAGCAACAAGGATTTACAATCAGCTAAAATTAAGGCACTCAAAGCACCTAAAGTAAAGAATATCACCTGTCCCAAACCTAATAAAATAGACACTACCATGATTTGGGTCAACAATTACACGGTATCTACTAAGACCATTGTCAGTACCGCTAAAAGGGTTTGGCCAGTAGTCCAAGCAGACCCAGACCTTGCAGAATTGTCTGAAAGTGCGTTACTACCTTGTTATACAAGGGGTAAAAACATCGGGGACCATGTGATACATGTTGACATTGCTAACATGTCACCCACATATCCTAAACACTTCATGACTAAAAAACCAGGAAACTACAGGTGCTTAGGTTGCACTACTTGCACCTATCTGGACACCGGCAATTATATCAGGCATCCACATAGTGGTAAACAGATCAAATTAAAACATGTTTTTACTTGCACCAGCAAATATGTGATCTACTGCATTAGGTGCCCTTGCAGCTTATATTACATAGGCAAAACGGTGTGCCAGTTCAAAGAAAGAATGGCACAACACCGCAGTGCCATTAAGCAGATATTGGAAGGGAAAAACATAGATCAGCCTGTTGCCAAACATTTTAAAACTTGCAAGCACAGTCTCTCCTCATTACGCTACATGATGTTGGACCATGTCAAGGAAGATATCAGGGGGGGTGATAGAGGAAAGATCCTTCTGCAGTTAGAAATTAAATGGATACATCTTTTGAATACTGTTTCCCCGCATGGACTGAATGAAATGATTTCCTTTAATTGTTTCTTATAATGGTTATGTTGCTATTTTTTGTAGTATTGCTGTAAGATCATTTGTAGTAATGTCCGTTTGTACAATGTATCATTGTAACCATGGTAACGGTTTTTACTTTCACTTTCATTTTCACTTTGTCCCAGTCACTGCTCAGGCGCCGTCTATTGGTGATGACGTCAGCAGCAGCAGCATGGGGAGTGTTTTTGCACTTACTTTCACTTTCACTTGGTGTTTCTTAACTGCATAAAGGTAAGCTTGATTTCTTGCATTTGTTATATACCTGACGAAGGATAATAAATCCGAAACGTTGTATTCAACCCAGGAGTGTCCGGGTTTCTTATTTGAATTAAGTCCACGAGTGCCGCCTACATACCATACTTATATATATATATATATATATATATATATATATAATATCACTAGTACTGCAGCCGGACAGGTATATATATTTATTATGTAATGACTGATGACGGACCTGCTGGACACTGTCAGCTCAGCAGCACCGCAGACTGCTACAGTAAGCTACTATAGTAGTATGTATCAAGAAGAAAGAAAGAAAAAAAACACGGGTAGGTGGTATACAATTATGGATGGACCAGCGACTGCCGACACAGAGGTAGCTACAGCCGTGGACTACCGTACTGTGTCTGCTGCTAATATAGACTGGATGATAATGAGATGAAATTAATATATATATATATAATATCACTAGTACTGCAGCCGGACAGGTATATATATTTATTATGTAATGGCTGATGACGGACCTGCTGGACACTGTCAGCTCAGCAGCACCGCAGACTGCTACAGTAAGCTACTATAGTAGTATGTATCAGAAGAAAGAAAAAAAAAAAAAAACGGGTAGGTGGTATACAATTATGGATGGACCAGCGACTGCCGACACAGAGGTAGCTACTGCCGTGGACTACCGTACTGTGTCTGCTGCTAATATAGACTGGATGATAATGAGATGAAATTAATATATATATATATAATATCACTAGTACTGCAGCCGGACAGGTATATATATTTATTATGTAATGACTGATGACGGACCTGCTGGACACAGTCAGCTCAGCAGCACCGCAGACTGCTACAGTAAGCTACTATAGTAGTATGTATCAAGAAGAAAGAAAAAAAAAACACGGGTAGGTGGTATACAATTATATATATATTATATACAATTATATATATATATATATATATATATATATATTAAACTGGTGGTGATTAATTAAACTGGTGGTCAGGTCACTGGTCACACTATCAGCAACTTGCAAGTAGTACTCCTAAGCAGACAATCACAATATATATACTGGTGGTCAGTGTGGTCACAATGGCAGTGTGGCACTCTGGCAGCAAAAGTGTGCACTGTACGTTAAAATATGTACTCCTGCTCTCAGACTCTAACTGCTCCCCACTGTCTCCCCCACAAGTCAGATATACAGTCACACTATCACTTCAGCAAGTAGTAGTACTCCTCCTAATGCTCCCCAAAATTACTAAAGTAAATACTGTGTCTCTCTCTACTCTAGTCTCACTCTCTTCTCTATAAACGGAGAGGACGCCAGCCACGTCCTCTCCCTATCAATCTCAATGCACGTGTGAAAATGGCGGCGACGCGCGGCTCCTTATATAGAATCCGAGTCTCGCGATAGAATCCGAGCCTCGCGAGAATCCGACAGCGGGATGATGACGTTCGGGCGCGCTCGGGTTAACCGAGCAAGGCGGGAAGATCCGAGTCGCTCGGACCCGTGTAAAAAAACATGAAGTTCGGGCGAGTTCGGATTCTGAGGAACCGAACCCGCTCATCTCTAATAAGAAGTACTACTGCTGTGCGGTGTAAGGTGGATAAGGAGTACTACTGCTGTGCGGTGTAAGGTGTATATGGAGTACTACTGCTGTGCGGTGTAAGGTGTATAAGAAGTACTACTGCTGTGCGGTGTAAGGTGTATAAGAAGTACTACTGCTGTGCGGTGTAAGGTGTATAAGAAGTACTACTGCTGTGCGGTGTAAGGTGTATAAGAAGTACTACTGCTGTGCGGTGTAAGGTGTATAAGAAGTACTACTGCTGTGCGGTGTAAGGTGTATAAGGAGTACTACTGCTGTGCGGTGTAAGGTGTATAAGAAGTACTACTGCTGTGCGGTGTAAGGTGTATAAGAAGTACTACTGCTGTGCGGTGTAAGGTGTATAAGGAGTACTACTGCTGTGCGGTGTAAGGTGTATAAGGAGTACTACTGCTGTGCGGTGTAAGGTGTATAAGGAGTACTACTGCTGTGCGGTATAAGGTGTATAAGGAGTACTACTGCTGTGCGGTGTAAGGTGTATAAGGAGTACTACTGCTGTGCGGTGTAAGGTGTATAAGGAGTACTACTGCTGTGCGGTGTAAGGTGTATATGGAGTACTACTTGTGTGTGGTGTAAGGTGTATAAGGAGTACTACTGCTGTGCGGTGTAAGGTGTATAAGAAGTACTACTGCTGTGCAGTGTAAGGTGTATAAGAAGTACTACTGCTGTGCGGTGTAAGGTGTATAAGGAGTACTACTGCTGTGCGGTGTAAGGTGTATAAGGAGTACTACTGCTGTGCGGTGTAAGGTGTATAAGGAGTACTACTGCTGTGCGGTGTAAGGTGTATAAGAAGTATTACTACTGTGCGGTGTAAGGTGTATAAGAAGTACAACTGCTGTGCGGTGTAAGGTGTATAAGGACAGAGTACTACTGCTGTGCGGTGTAAGGTGTATATGGAGTACTACTGCTGTGCGGTGTAAGGTGTATAAGAAGTACTACTGCTGTGCGGTGTAAGGTGTATAAGAAGTACTACTGCTGTGCAGTGTAAGGTGTATAAGAAGTACAACTGCTGTGCGGTGTAAGGTGTATAAGAAGTACAACTGCTGTGCGGTGTAAGGTGTATATGGAGTACTACTGCTGTGCGGTGTAAGGTGTATAAGAAGTACTACTGCTGTGCGGTGTAAGGTGTATAAGGAGTACTACTGCTGTGCGATGTAAGGTGTATATGGAGTACTACTTGTGTGTGGTGTGAGGTGTATAAGGAGTACTACTGCTGTGCGGTGTAAGGTGTATAAGAAGTACTACTGCTGTGCAGTGTAAGGTGTATAAGAAGTACTACTGCTGTGCGGTGTAAGGTGTATAAGGAGTACTACTGCTGTGCGGTGTAAGGTGTATAAGGAGTACTACTGCTGTGCGGTGTAAGGTGTATAAGGAGTACTACTGCTGTGTGGTGTAAGGTGTATAAGGAGTACTACTGCTGTGCGGTGTAAGGTGTATAAGGAGTACTGCTGCTGTGCGGTGTAAGGTGTATAAGAAGTACTACTGCTGTGCGGTGTAAGGTGTATAAGGAGTACTACTGCTGTGCGGTGTAAGGTGTATAAGGAGTACTACTGCTGTGCGGTGTAAGGTGTATAAGGAGTACTACTGCTGTGCGGTGTAAGGTGTATAAGAAGTATTACTACTGTGCGGTGTAAGGTGTATAAGAAGTACAACTGCTGTGCGGTGTAAGGTGTATAAGGACGGAGTACTACTGCTGTGCGGTGTAAGGTGTATATGGAGTACTACTGCTGTGCGGTGTAAGGTGTATAAGAAGTACTACTGCTGTGCGGTGTAAGGTGTATAAGAAGTACTACTGCTGTGCAGTGTAAGGTGTATAAGAAGTACAACTGCTGTGCGGTGTAAGGTGTATATGGAGTACTACTGCTGTGCGGTGTAAGGTGTATAAGAAGTACTACTGCTGTGCGGTGTAAGGTGTATAAGGAGTACTACTGCTGTGCGGTGTAAGGTGTATAAGAAGTACAACTGATGTGCGGTGTAAGGTGTATAAGGACGGAGTACTACTGCTGTGCGGTGTAAGGTGTATATGGAGTACTACTGCTGTGCGGTGTAAGGTGTATATGGAGTACTACTGCTGTGCGGTGTAAGGTGTATAAGAAGTACTACTGCTATGCGGTGTAAGGTGTATAAGGACGGAGTACTACTGCTGTGCAGTGTAAGGTGTATATGGAGTACTACTGCTGTGCGGTGTAAGGTGTATATGAAGTACTACTGCTGTGTGGTGTAAGGTGTATAAGGAGTACTACTGCTGTGCGGTGTAAGGTTATAAGGACGGAGTACTACTGCTGTGCGGTGTAAGGTGTATATGGAGTACTACTGCTGTGTGGTGTAAGGTGTATATGAAGTACTACTGCTGTGCGGTGTAAGGTGTATAAGGAGTACTACTGCTGTGCAGTGTAAGGTGTATAAGAAGTACTACTGCTGTGCGGTGTAAGGTGTATAAGGAGTACTACTGCTGTGCGGTGTAAGGTGTATAAGAAGTACTACTGCTGTGCGGTGTAAGGTGTATAAGGAGTACTACTGCTGTGCGGTGTAAGGTGTATAAGAAGTACTACTGCTGTGCTGTGTAAGGTGTATATGGAGTACTACTGCTGTGCGGTGTAAGGTGTATATGGAGTACTACTGCTGTGCAGTGTAAGGTGTATAAGAAGTACTACTACTGTGTGGCATAATGTGAATAAGGAGTACTACTGCTGTGCGGTGTAAGGTGTATAAGGAGTACTACTGCTGTGCGGTGTAAGGTGTATAAGGAGTACTACTGCTGTGCGGTGTAAGGTGTATAAGGAGTACTACTGCTGTGTGGTGTAAGGTGTATGTGGAGTACTACTGCTGTGCGGTGTAAGGTGTATAAGGAGTACTACTGCTGTGCGGTGTAAGGTGTATATGGAGTACTACTGCTCTGCGGTGTAAGGTGTATATGGAGTACTACTGCTGTGCGGTGTAAGGTGTATAAGGAGTACTACTGCTGTGCGGTGTAAGGTGTATAAGGAGTACGACTGCTGTGCGGTGTAAGGTGTATAAGAAGTATTACTGCTGTGCAGTGTAAGGTGTATAAGAAGTACAACTGCTGTGCGGTGTAAGGTGTATAAGGACGGAGTACTACTGCTGTGCGGTGTAAGGTGTATATGGAGTACTACTGCTGTGCTGTGTAAGGTGTATAAGAAGTACTACTGCTGTGCGGTGTAAGGTGTATAAGAAGTACTACTGCTGTGCGGTGTAAGGTGTATAAGAAGTACAACTGCTGTGCGGTGTAAGGTGTATATGGAGTACTACTGCTGTGCGGTGTAAGGTGTATAAGAAGTACAACTGATGTGCGGTGTAAGGTGTATAAGAAGTACTACTGCTGTGCGGTGTAAGGTGTATAAGAAGTACTACTGCTGTGCAGTGTAAGGTGTATAAGAAGTACTACTGCTGTGCGGTGTAAGGTGTATAAGGAGTACTACTGCTGTGCGGTGTAAGGTGTATATGGAGTACTACTGCTGTGCGGTGTAAGGTGTATAAGGAGTACTACTGCTGTGCAGTGTAAGGTGTATAAGGAGTACTACTGCTGTGCGGTGTAAGGTGTATAAGGAGTACTACTGCTGTGCGGTGTAAGGTTTATAAGAAGTACTACTGCTGTGCGGTGTAAGGTGTATAAGGAGTACTACTGCTGTGCGGTGTAAGGTGTATATGGAGTACTACTGCTGTGCGGTGTAAGGTGTATAAGGAGTACTACTGCTGTGCGGTGTAAGGTGTATAAGAAGTACTACTGCTGTGCGGTGTAAGGTGTATAAGGAGTACTACTGCTGTGCGGTGTAAGGTGTATAAGGAGTACTACTGCTGTGCGGTGTAAGGTGTATATGGAGTACTACTGCTGTGCAGTGTAAGGTGTATAAGGAGTACTACTGCTGTGCGGTGTAAGGTGTATAAGGAGTACTACTGCTGTGCGGTGTAAGGTGTATAAGGAGTACTACTGCTGTGCGGTGTAAGGTGTATAAGGAGTACTACTGCTGTGCGGTGTAAGGTGTATATGGAGTACTACTGCTGTGCAGTGTAAGGTGTATAAGGAGTACTACTGCTGTGCGGTCTAAGGTGTATAAGGAGTACTACTGCTGTGCGGTGTAAGGTGTATATGGAGTACTACTGCTGTGCGGTGTAAGGTGTATAAGGAGTACTACTACTGTGTGGCGTAATGTGAATAAGGAGCACTATTGTGTGGAATGTGAGATTTTGGCATTTTATTACAGTACATATAATATTAATTCATAAAAAAGCCACCCCTGGTTTAAATATTTTTATATTTTTTTAAATTTAAATTAAAAAGCCCCAGGCCTTGCTTAGAATTAAGAAAAAAAGAGCCCCAATCCTTTTTTATATATTAAAAAAAACTTATTTGTTAAAAGAAAAGTCTTAGGCCTAGTTTAATTATTTTTAAAAATAACAGGGATTTCCTTTTTATTAAAAAAAAAAAAAAAAAGCCCCAGACCTTGGCAGGAAAACAATAAAAGTTTCTTACTTGTAAATGTTTTCTTCATATTTAAATATGTAATCCGTTTTGTAGCAATTAACCGGTTTATGGGGTATATTTAATTGAAGTCAAAAGCTGCCGTCTGTCGAAAAGACGTCAGTTTTCGACTTGTCAAAAAGCACGTGGATCTGCGGAATAGCTGCCAATCCACGTGCTTGTGTCGACCATCTCAATTCGACTTTAAAAAAAGTCACAGTGAGATGCGGGAGCAGAGACGGGGAGAGCCACGGGCAGACGGGGAGAGCAGCGCCGGATGATGTCACAGCCGCCGCTCAGCAGCGTCCACCCGGCTCCAGCAAGCGAGACCTCGCTTGCTGGAGCCGGGTGGACGCTACCGTGAGCAGCGCCTGTGATGCGGGGACGGGGAGAGGAGGGACGGGGAAAGGCAGAGAGACAGGGGGGGAGACGGGGGAGAGCCGTGGGCAGAATGGGGGAGAGCAGCGCTACCGTAGTGCTACTCTTTCCCCCCTCTGCCCGCGGCTCTTCCCCGTCTTATCTCACGCATCTCAATTCGACTTTTTTTAAAGTCGAATTGAGATTGCATTGAATAGCCCAGGTCGGATCCATTCCGACAAATGAATGTCAGAATGGATCCAACTTCAATTGAATATACCCCTATGTATCTATATAAGATTTTTTATCATGCTTTTATATTTTATTTATTTATTGTTTGTTTTTTGGGGGGGTGCCGATTTTTTATTTGCCCTGGTCGCCAAAACCCCTAGGTACGCCTCTGCCCATCACAAATTCCTATCCTGTGTAGGGAATAATCATTACCTGTGCTTGGTTTCTCCCAATCCCCCCTTTCCCTCAAAAATATGGCAATTTGTGCCAGAAACTTTCTCGGCAGGGGGAACCAAAATGTATAGTTACGCGGCCACTGTGTCTGACATAGAGATGAGCGCCTGAAATTTTTCGGGTTTTGTGTTTTGGTTTTGGGTTCGGTTCCGCGGCCGTGTTTTGGGTTCGAACGCGTTTTGGCAAAACCTCACCGAATTATTTTTGTCGGATTCGGGTGTGTTTTGGATTCGGGTGTTTTTTTCCAAAAACACTAAAAAACAGCTTAAATCATAGAATTTGGGGGTCATTTTGATCCCAAAGTATTATTAACCTCAAAAACCATAATTTACACTCATTTTCAGTCTATTCTGAATACCTCACACCTCACAATATTATTTTTAGTCCTAAAATTTGCACCGAGGTCGCTGTGTGAGTAAGATAAGCGACCCTAGTGGCCGACACAAACACCGGGCCCATCTAGGAGTGGAACTGCAGTGTCACGCAGGATGTCCCTTCCAAAAAACCCTCCCCAAACAGCACATGACGCAAAGAAAAAAAGAGGCGCAATGAGGTAGCTGTGTGAGTAAGATTAGCGACCCTAGTGGCCGACACAAACACCGGGCCCATCTAGGAGTGGCACTGCAGTGTCACGCAGGATGGCCCTTCCAAAAAACCCTCCCCAAACAGCACATGACGCAAAGAAAAAAAGAGGCGCAATGAGGTAGCTGTGTGAGTAAGATTAGCGACCCTAGTGGCCGACACAAACACCGGGCCCATCTAGGAGTGGCACTGCAGTGTCACGCAGGATGGCCCTTCCAAAAAACCCTCCCCAAACAGCACATGACGCAAAGAAAAAAAGAGGCGCAATGAGGTAGCTGACTGTGTGAGTAAGATTAGCGACCCTAGTGGCCGACACAAACACCGGGCCCATCTAGGAGTGGCACTGCAGTGTCACGCAGGATGTCCCTTCCAAAAAACCCTCCCCAAACAGCACATGACGCAAAGAAAAAAAGAGGCGCAATGAGGTAGCTGTGTGAGTAAGATTAGCGACCCTAGTGGCCGACACAAACACCGGGCACATCTAGGAGTGGCACTGCAGTGTCACGCAGGATGTCCCTTCCAAAAAACCCTCCCCAAACAGCACATGACGCAAAGAAAAAAAGAGGCGCAATGAGGTAGCTGTGTGAGTAAGATTAGCGACCCTAGTGGCCGACACAAACACCGGGCCCATCTAGGAGTGGCACTGCAGTGTCACGCAGGATGTCCCTTCCAAAAAACCCTCCCCAATCAGCACATGATGCAAAGAAAAAGAAAAGAAAAAAGAGGTGCAAGATGGAATTATCCTTGGGCCCTCCCACCCACCCTTATGTTGTATAAACAAAACAGGACATGCACACTTTAACCAACCCATCATTTCAGTGACAGGGTCTGCCACACGACTGTGACTGATATGACGGGTTGGTTTGGACCCCCCCCAAAAAAGAAGCAATTAATCTCTCCTTGCACAAACTGGCTCTACAGAGGCAAGATGTCCACCTCATCTTCACCCTCCGATATATCACCGTGTACATCCCCCTCCTCACAGATTATCAATTCGTCCCCACTGGAATCCACCATCTCAGCTCCCTGTGTACTTTGTGGAGGCAATTGCTGCTGGTCAATGTCTCCGCGGAGGAATTGATTATAATTCATTTTAATGAACATCATCTTCTCCACATTTTCTGGATGTAACCTCGTACGCCGATTGCTGACAAGGTGAGCGGCGGCACTAAACACTCTTTCGGAGTACACACTTGTGGGAGGGCAACTTAGGTAGAATAAAGCCAGTTTGTGCAAGGGCCTCCAAATTGCCTCTTTTTCCTGCCAGTATAAGTACGGACTGTGTGACGTGCCTACTTGGATGCGGTCACTCATATAATCCTCCACCATTCTATCAATGTTGAGAGAATCATATGCAGTGACAGTAGACGACATGTCCGTAATCGTTGTCAGGTCCTTCAGTCCGGACCAGATGTCAGCATCAGCAGTCGCTCCAGACTGCCCTGCATCACCGCCAGCGGGTGGGCTCGGAATTCTGAGCCTTTTCCTCGCACCCCCAGTTGCGGGAGAATGTGAAGGAGGAGATGTTGACAGGTCGCGTTCCGCTTGACTTGACAATTTTGTCACCAGCAGGTCTTT
The DNA here is from genome assembly GCF_028390025.1 of Pseudophryne corroboree. Lineage (NCBI taxonomy): Eukaryota > Metazoa > Chordata > Amphibia > Anura > Myobatrachidae > Pseudophryne > Pseudophryne corroboree. The sequence goes on from NC_086448.1 coordinate 805,316,553, forward strand.
CAACCCCAGCAGACCTGTGTCTGCCGGAAAGAGAGATCCAAGGTAGGCTTTAAATCTAGGATCGAGCACGGTGGCCAAAATGTAGTGCTCTGATTTCAACAGATTGACCACCCGTGAATCCTTGTTAAGCGAATTAAGGGCTGCATCCACAAGTCCCACATGCCTAGCGGAATCGCTCCCTTTTAGCTCCTTCTTCAATGCCTCCAGCTTCTTCTGCAAAAGCCTGATGAGGGGAATGACCTGACTCAGGCTGGCAGTGTCTGAACTGACTTCACGTGTGGCAAGTTCAAAGGGCATCAGAACCTTGCACAACGTTGAAATCATTCTCCACTGCACTTGAGACAGGTGCATTCCATCTCCTATATCGTGCTCAATTGTATAGGCTTGAATGGCCTTTTGCTGCTCCTCCAACCTCTGAAGCATATAGAGGGTTGAATTCCACCTCGTTACCACTTCTTGCTTCAGATGATGGCAGGGCAGGTTCAGTAGTTTTTGGTGGTGCTCCAGTCTTCTGTACGTGGTGCCTGTACGCCGAAAGTGTCCCGCAATTTTTCTGGCCACCGACAGCATCTCTTGCACGCCCCTGTCGTTTTTTAAAAAATTCTGCACCACCAAATTCAAGGTATGTGCAAAACATGGGACGTGCTGGAATTTGCCCATATTTAATGCACACACAATATTGCTGGCATTGTCCGATGCCACAAATCCACAGGAGAGTCCAATTGGGGTAAGCCATTCCGCGATGATCTTCCTCAGTTGCCGTAAGAGGTTTTCAGCTGTGTGCGTATTCTGGAAAGCGGTGATACAAAGCGTAGCCTGCCTAGGAAAGAGTTGGCGTTTGCGAGATGCTGCTACTGGTGCCGCCGCTGCTGTTCTTGCGGCGGGAGTCCATACATCTACCCAGTGGGCTGTCACAGTCATATAGTCCTGACCCTGCCCTGCTCCACTTGTCCACATGTCCGTGGTTAAGTGGACATTGGGTACAACTGCATTTTTTAGGAGACTGGTGAGTCTTTTTCTGACGTCCGTGTACATTCTCGGTATCGCCTGCCTAGAGAAGTGGAACCTAGATGGTATTTGGTAACGGGGGCACACTGCCTCAATAAATTGTCTAGTTCCCTGTGAACTAACGGCGGATACCGGACGCACGTCTAACACCAACATAGTTGTCAAGGACTCAGTTATCCGCTTTGCAGTAGGATGACTGCTGTGATATTTCATCTTCCTCGCAAAGGACTGTTGAACAGTCAATTGCTTACTGGAAGTAGTACAAGTGGGCTTACGACTTCCCCTCTGGGATGACCATCGACTCCCAGCGGCAACAACAGCAGCGCCAGCAGCAGTAGGCGTTACACGCAAGGATGCATCGGAGGAATCCCAGGCAGGAGAGGACTCGTCAGACTTGCCAGTGACATGGCCTGCAGGACTATTGGCATTCCTGGGGAAGGAGGAAATTGACACTGAGGGAGTTGGTGGGGTGGTTTGCGTGAGCTTGGTTACAAGAGGAAGGGATTTACTGGTCAGTGGACTGCTTCCGCTGTCACCCAAAGTTTTTGAACTTGTCACTGACTTATTATGAATGCGCTGCAGGTGACGTATAAGGGAGGATGTTCCGAGGTGGTTAACGTCCTTACCCCTACTTATTACAGCTTGACAAAGGGAACACACGGCTTGACACCTGTTGTCCGCATTTCTGGTGAAATACCTCCACACCGAAGAGCTGATTTTTTTGGTATTTTCACCTGGCATGTCAACGGCCATATTCCTCCCACGGACAACAGGTGTCTCCCCGGGTGCCTGACTTAAACAAACCACCTCACCATCAGAATCCTCCTGGTCAATTTCCTCCCCAGCGCCAGCAACACCCATATCCTCCTCATCCTGGTGTACTTCAACACTGACATCTTCAATCTGACTATCAGGAACTGGACTGCGGGTGCTCCTTCCAGCACTTGCAGGGGGCGTGCAAATGGTGGAAGGCGCATGCTCTTCACGTCCAGTGTTGGGAAGGTCAGGCATCGCAACCGACACAATTGGACTCTCCTTGTGGATTTGGGATTTCAAAGAACGCACAGTTCTTTGCGGTGCTTTTGCCAGCTTGAGTCTTTTCAGTTTTCTAGCGAGAGGCTGAGTGCTTCCATCCTCATGTGAAGCTGAACCACTAGCCATGAACATAGGCCAGGGCCTCAGCCGTTCCTTGCCACTCCGTGTGGTAAATGGCATATTGGCAAGTTTACGCTTCTCCTCCGACAATTTTATTTTAGGTTTTGGAGTCCTTTTTTTACTGATATTTGGTGTTTTGGTTTTGACATGCTCTGTACTATGCCATTGGGCATCGGCCTTGGCAGACGACGTTGCTGGCATTTCATCGTCTCGGCCATGACTAGTGGCAGCAGCTTCAGCACGAGGTGGAAGTGGATCTTGATCTTTCCCTAATTTTGGAACCTCAACATTTTTGTTCTCCATATTTTAATAGGCACAACTAAAAGGCACCTCAGGTAAACAATGGAGATGGATGGATTGGATACTAGTATACAATTATGGACGGGCTGCCGAGTGCCGACACAGAGGTAGCCACAGCCGTGAACTACCGCACTGTACTGTGTCTGCTGCTAATATATAGACTGGTTGATAAAGAGATAGTATACTCGTAACTAGTATGTATGTATAAAGAAAGAAAAAAAAACCACGGTTAGGTGGTATATACAATTATGGACGGGCTGCCGAGTGCCGACACAGAGGTAGCCACAGCCGTGAACTACCGCACTGTACTGTGTCTGCTGCTAATATATAGACTGGTTGATAAAGAGATAGTATACTCGTAACTAGTATGTATGTATAAAGAAAGAAAAAAAAACCACGGTTAGGTCACTGGTATATACAATTATGGACGGGCTGCCGAGTGCCGACACAGAGGTAGCCACAGCCGTGAACTACCGCACTGTACTGTGTCTGCTGCTAATATATAGACTGGTTGATAAAGAGATAGTATACTCGTAACTAGTATGTATGTATAAAGAAAGAAAAAAAAACCACGGTTAGGTCACTGGTATATACAATTATGGACGGGCTGCCGAGTGCCGACACAGAGGTAGCCACAGCCGTGAACTACCGCACTGTACTGTGTCTGCTGCTAATATATAGACTGGTTGATAAAGAGATAGTATACTCGTAACTAGTATGTATGTATAAAGAAAGAAAGAAAAAACCACGGTTAGGTCACTGGTATATACAATTATGGACGGGCTGCCGAGTGCCGACACAGAGGTAGCCACAGCCGTGAACTACCGCACTGTACTGTGTCTGCTGCTAATATAGACTGGTTGATAAAGAGATAGTATACTACTAATATTATATACTGGTGGTCAGGTCACTAGTCACACTGGCAGTGGCACTCCTGCAGCAAAAGTGTGCACTGTTTAATTTTAATATAATATTATGTACTCCTGGCTCCTGCTATAACCTATAACTGGCACTGCAGTAGTGCTCCCCAGTCTCCCCCACAATTATAAGCTGTGTGAGCTGAGCAGTCAGACAGATATATAATATATATAGATGATGCAGCACACTGGCCTGAGCCTGAGCAGTGCACACAGATATGGTATGTATGTGACTGAGTCACTGTGTGCTGTGTATCGCTTTTTTCAGGCAGAGAACGGATTATAAATAAAAGTGGTGGTCACTGGTCACTATCAGCAAAACTCTGCACTGTACACTACTGAGTACTCCTAATGCTCCCCAAAATTAGTAAATCAAGTGTCTAAACGGAGAGGACGCCAGCCACGTCCTCTCCCTATCAATCTCAATGCACGTGTGAAAATGGCGGCGACGCGCGGCTCCTTATATAGAATCCGAGTCTCGCGATAGAATCCGAGCCTCGCGAGAATCCGACAGCGTCATGATGACGTTCGGGCGCGCTCGGGTTAACCGTGCAAGGCGGGAAGATCCGAGTCGCTCGGACTCGTGAAAAAAAACATGAAGTTCTGGCGGGTTCGGATTCAGGGAAACCGAACCCGCTCATCTCTAGTCTGACAGTGAATTAACTGCTATGGGTGTTAATTACAAACCTATTTTTCCCCTGCCACAGTTATATAAAACCCATTTCACTTCCAGAAGTCTATGAACTGGTCCCTCTGAGGAATATGTTTCTACCCTCATTCTAAAGACAGTAAAAAGTGAAACTTGAGATTTATAGCCCGGAGAGTCCTAAAGAGGAAGCTACAAGGGCTGGCCGGAGACCATGAACTACTCTCTAAGAATCTATGCTAAAATATCCGAGGAGGGAGGCCAGCGCTAATAACTCTGACAAAACACAATAAAACTTAGTATATTTTAATCTGTCTCCGGAGAACGATAGTGCCAGGTTGATGAATAAAGGAGGAAAACCTTGCAGCTCACCTGTTTGTATATGTCTCTCCGAGTGCAGCCTGCACACAGGCACTAAAACTGCATCCCAATCAATATCGTAGAAAAGAAAATGCTTTGGAAAGAGCCCAAACAGTAAAACCCTGCGAAATTAATCTCTGTCCTGTTAGGAAGCGTTAGATGTGACATATGGTATGGTGAGATTACTGTGCCGCATCAGATTCAGCAATCAGACGTAATGATCCCATTTAAATACGTGACATTTTTCTTATTTTCCTAATGGAAGCGAGGGTTGTTTCCAATGGCAACAAATCACTGTATCCGCCTACATTCTCCTTTTTTATTATTATTATTCCTCATCCCTAATAAATGTAATTTGTGACAATTGTCAAACTGAGTTTTCTGTGGTCTCCCTACGGCTAAGCCCAGACGGGTGCTTTACTGCAGCAGGCGGGGGAGCGGGCGGGAGACTGAAGGTCTATGGAATGGGCAAAGAAATTCATAGTGATATGGGGAGGGTGAGGCGTCCTGCACTGTGCACCGCTCAGGTAGAATGGGAGGGGCCCACACTACAATCACTCCCTGACTGATTCATCACTGCATCACAAAGGTGAGGGGAGGTCGCACTGACCGGGGTCTGGGTAGTACCCCCAGTGGTGGCGAGAAGCAGGGGGAGAGGGTACAAATTACCCTCCTCCGGGCTGTTGGAGGGGCCCCGGGTTGCTAAACCCCTCCCCCCGGATACCTGTACTTCGTCGTCATCTTCTCGATGATATCTTCGGGAAGATGGTGCTGCACATAGAAATCAAAGACTCTGGCACATCTTTGCTCTCTAGTGGACGGCATCATCTCTCCAAATATCACTGGGAAGATGGCGCTGGCTGGGAAGGAGGGAGCCACTTTCAGATCAAGTAAGGTAGGAAGCTGGTGCCCTCCCTTTACCCCCCTAGGTTAAAACGGTGTCCCCCGTGTAAGCGGCCCTGCAATTATTTTATTATTCACAAATTTTTAAACATAGCTTATTAAGTGGGCATAACCACGCCCACTTAATAAGCCATGCCCCAAGCCTTTACCAAGGCATGGTGTGGCTCTCAATGGCCCTGAGTACCCCCGCTCCCTCTCCCTCTCGGTGTCACTGTGTCTTCTGCGTTAGAGTGTTAGTACATACAGTAGCAAGTATACATATATAATTATGCAGAAAATGTAGATAAGAACTAGAGATGAGCGGGTTCGGTTCGTTGAGATCCGAACCCCCCCGAACTTCACCTATTTTACACGGTTCCGAGGCAGCCTCGGATATTCCCGCCTTGCTCGGTTAACCCGAACGAGGCCGAACGTCATCATCCCGCTGTCGGATTCTTGCGAGATTCGTATTCTATATAAAGAGCCGTGCGTCGCTGCCATTTTCACTCGTGCATTGGAGATTGAACGGAGAGGACGTGGCTACGTTCTCTCCCTGAAAAGCTCCATATCTGTGCTCAGTGTGCTGCAAATATCTGTGCTCAGTGTGCAGCAAATATCTACGTTCTCTGCCTGAAAAGCTCCATAGCTGTTCTCAGTGTGCTACAAATATCTGATCAGTGTGCTGCATTGTGGGGACCACCAGTATATAGTTGTACAGTACAGTAGTCCATTGCTGTATCTTGCAGCTCCGTGTCACTGCAAGTATCCATCCATATCTGTGCTGCATTGTTGTGAGCAGTATATATAGTAGTACAGTGCAGCATTTTGGTGACCAACAGTATATAGTTGTACAGTACAGTAGTCCATTGCTGTATCTTGCAGCTCCGTGTCACTGCAAGTATCCATCCATATCTGTGCTGCATTGTTGTGAGCAGTATATATAGTAGTGCAGTGCAGCATTTTGGTGATCAACAGTATATAGTTGTACAGTACAGTAGTCCATTGCTGTATCTTGCAGCTCCGTGTCTCTGCAAGTGTCCATCCATATCTGTGCTGCATTGTTGTGAGCAGTACATAGTAGTACAGTGCAGCATTGTGGTGACCAGTATACTACAGTACAATAGTCCAGTGCTGTTCTCGTTGCTCAGTGTCAGTTCTCTGTAGTATCATCAGTGCTCAGTATAATCAGTGATTGATCAGTATATTCAGTTTTCAGTATAATCAGTGCGCTGTTAGACGTGTGCCCGTTTTCCGCCATTAGTGCATTGGGATTTAGACAATTGATGAAGTTATTGTGTCACCGGTACAAAATCCCATCTTGATTCCACTTCACTATGCAGGCGATAGCAAGATTTTACCAATTAATATCAGTGATTTATAATTAAATATTAATTACAGTGATCTTGCGAAATGATTCCAGTGATTTTGTCATTTTCTTCCAGTGATTTGGACCAATAATACCATTGATTAGAATGAATAATTCCTGTGATTTTGTCATTTTCTTACAGTGATTTGGACCAATAATACAACTGATTAGAACGAATAATTCCTGTGATTTTGTCATTTTCTTCCAGTGATTTGGACCAATAATACAACTGATTAGAACAAATAATTCCTGTGATTTTGTCATTTTCTTCCAGTGATTTGGACCAATAATACCATTGATTAGAAGGAATAATTCCAGTGATTTTGTCATTTTCTTCCAGTGATTTGGATTAATAATACCATTGATTAGAACAAATAATTCCTGTGATATTGAGGTGTTTGTGTCGCTTAGCTTAGCCGTCCAGCGACCACAGTGCACCTCTTTTTCTCTTTTCTTTGCATCATGTGCTGTTTGGGGACTATTTTTTAAGTGCCATCCTGTCTGACACTGCAGTGCCACTCCTAGATGGGCCAGGTGTTTGTGCCGCACACTTGGGTCGCTTAGCTTAGTTATCCAGCGACCTCGATGCAAATTTTAGGACTAAAAATAATATTGTGAGGTGTGAGGTGTTCAGAATAGACTGAAAATGAGTGGAAATTATGGTTATTGAGGTTAATAATACTTTGGGATCAAAATTACCCCCAAATTCTATGATTTAAGCTGTTTTTGAAGGGTTTTTGAAAAAAAACACCCGAATCCAAAACACACCTGGAACCGTCAAAAAAAATTCAGGGAGGTTTTGCCAAAACGCGTCCGAATCTAAAACACGGCCGCGGAACCAAATCCAAAACCAAAACATAAAATCCTCCTATTTAAGCGGGCATGACAGAGTTAAAATAACTGAAAACTCATCAGCGGTGGAAAGGGGGTGGGGCTAAAGATGTAAATCATGTCTTTTAGCCCAGCCTCCTACCTACGGACCCACGAATCGCAGACTGTTCTCTGGCTTCAGGGTGGGGGGGCCTAATGACAGTCCAGTCCCACCCCCAAAATCACTGCTGCGCAAACCCATGCAAGCACAGGAAGACTATACAAACTCCACACAGATAGGGCCGTGGTGGGAATCGAACCCATGACCTCAGTGCTGTGAGGCAGTAATGCTAACCATTACACCATCCGTAGTACCTTTATAAAGTTATAAACTTTAACGAGGTTTGTGTTATAACAACTAATATTAATAGATAAATGAGAAAAGAGTAACCTCAGAACAACTGGACATAGTAACATAGTAACATAGTATCTGAGGTTGAAAAAAGACAATTGTCCATCGAGTTCAACCTATTTGTGGTCTCCTATGCATGATGATTTGACTAAAATTTCTGACTGATGCTGCTGTCAGCCGTTACATTTTATCCCTATTTATAGTAACTATAATGCATGAATATGCACCATACCCCTGGATATCCTTATCCATTAGGAATTTATCTAACCCATTCTTAAAGGTGTTGACAGATTCCCCCATTACAACTATCTCAGACAGGGAATTCCAAACACGTATTGTCCTTACCGTGAAAAAGCCTTTACGCCGTATTGTGCGGAATCTCCTCTCTAACCTGAGCGAGTGTCCACGAGTCCTCTGTGTTGATCTAACCAAAAACAGGTCCCGCGCAAGCTCTGTGCATTGTCCCCTTATATATTTGTAGATGTTGATCATATCCCCTCTTAGTCTCCGCTTTTCCAATGTAAACATGCCCAGTCTTTCAAGCCTTTCCTTGTATTCCATCGTCTCCATGCCCTTAATTAGTTTGGTCGCCCTCCTCTATACCTTTACTAGCTCCAGGATATCCTTTTTGTAGTACGGTGCCCAGAATTGTACACAGTATTCAAGGTGTGGCCTCACTAGTGATTTATATAATGGGAGTATGATACTCTCGGATCTAGCATCAATACCCCGTTTTATGCATGCTAATATCTTATTAGCCTTCTTTGCTGCAGTCCTACTTTGGGTACTACTGCTTAGCTTGCTATCTATGAGGACACCTAAGTCCTTTTCTCTGACGTCCTAGTGGATGCTGGGAACTCCGTAAGGACCATGGGGAATAGCGGCTCCGCAGGAGACTGGGCACAAAAGTAAAGCTTTAGGACTACCTGGTGTGCACTGGCTCCTCCCCCTATAACCCTCCTCCAAGCCTCAGTTAGATTTTTGTGCCCGACCGAGCAGGGTGCAATCTAGGGGGCTCTCCTGAGCTTCTTAGAAAAAGTTAGTTTTAGGTTTCTTATTTTCAGTGAGTCCTGCTGGCAACAGGCTCACTGCATCGAGGGACTAAGGGGAGAAGAAGCGAACCTGCCTGCTTGCAGCCAGCTTGGGCTTCTTAGGCTACTGGACACCATTAGCTCCAGAGGGACCGAACACAGGCCCAGCCTCGGAGTCCGGTCCCAGAGCCGCGCCGCCGGCCCCCTTACAGAGCCAGAAGCAAGAAGAGGTCCGGAAAATCGGCGGCAGAAGACACCAGTCTTCAACAAGGTAGCGCACAGCACTGCAGCTGTGCGCCATTGCTCCTCAGGCACACTTCACACTCCGGTCACTGAGGGTGCAGGGCGCTAGGGGGGGGCGCCCTGAGCAGCAATAAAAACACCTTGGCTGGCGAAAATACATCACATATAACCCCCAGGGCTATATGGATGTATTTTAACCCCTGCCAGAATATAGCAAAACGCGGGAGAAAAGTCTGCCGAGAAGGGGGCGGAGCCTATCTCCTCAGCACACGGGCGCCATTTTCCCTCACAGCTCCGCTGGAAGGACGTCTCCCTGACTCTCCCCTGCAGTCCTGCACTACAGAAAAGGGTAAAAAAGAGAGGGGGGGCACTAATTTGGCGCAGTTTGATAATATCAGCAGCTATAAGGGGAAAACACATTATATAGTGGTATCCCTATATATATATATATAGCGCTCTGGTGTGTGCTGGCATACTCTCCCTCTGTCTCCCCAAAGGGCTAGTGGGGTCCTGTCCTCTATCAGAGCATTCCCTGTGTGTGTGATGTGTGTCGGTACGATTGTGTCGACATGTTTGAGGAGGAAAATGATGTGGAGGCGGAGCAATTGCCTGTAATAGAGATGTCACCCCCTAGGGAGTCGACACCTGAGTGGATGGGCTTATGGAAGGAATTACGTGACAGTGTCAGCTCTTTACAAAAGACGGTTGATGACATGAGGCAGCCGGCTACTCAGCTTGTACCTGTCCAGGCGTCTCAAAGGCCATCAGGGGCTCTAAAACGCCCGCTACCTCAGATGGCAGACACAGACGCCGACACGGATACTGACTCCAGTGTCGACGATGAAGAGATGAATGTGACTTCCAGTAGGGCCACACGTTACATGATTGAGGCAATGAAAAATGTTTTACATATTTCTGATAATACAAGTACCACTAAAAAGGGTATTATGTTTGGTGAGAAAAAACTGCCTGTAGTTTTTCCTGCATCTGAGGAATTAAATGAAGTGTGTGATGAAGCGTGGGTTTCCCCCGATAAAAAACTGATAATTCCTAAAAGGTTATTGGCATCATACCCTTTCCCGCCAGAGGATAGGGCACGTTGGGAAACACCCCCTAGGGTGGATAAAGCGCTCACACGCTTGTCTAAACAGGTGGCACTACCCTCTCCTGAGACGGCCGCCCTTAAGGAACCTGCTGACAGAAAGCAGGAGAATATCCTAAAATGTATATACACTCACACGGGAGTTATACTGCGACCAGCAATCGCCTTAGCATGGATGTGCAGTGCTGGGGTGGCTTGGTCGGATTCCCTGACGGACAATATTGATACCCTAGACAGGGACAGTATATTACTGACTATAGAGCATTTAAAAGATGCATTTCTATATATGCGTGATGCACAGAGGGATATCTGCCGACTGGCATCAAGAGTAAGTGCGCTGTCCATTTCTGCCAGGCGAGGGTTATGGACGCGGCAGTGGTCAGGTGATGCGGATTCCAAAAGGCATATGGAAGTATTGCCTTATAAAGGGGAGGAGTTATTTGGGGTAGGTCTATCAGACCTGGTGTCCACTGCAACTGCTGGAAAATCCACATTTTTACCCCAGGTAGCCTCTCAACATAAGAAGACGCCGTATTATCAGGCGCAATCCTTTCGGCCCAATAAGGGCAAGCGAGCAAAAGGCTCCTCATTTCTGCCCCGTGGCAGAGGGAGAGGGAAAAGGCTGCAGCAAACAGCCAGTTCCCAGGAACAGAAGCCCTCTCCCGCCTCTGCCAAGTCCTCAGCATGACGCTGGGGCTTTACAAGCGGACTCAGGCACGGTGGGGGCCCGTCTCAAGAATTTCAGCGCGCAGTGGGCTCACTCACAAGTGGACCCCTGGATCCTTCAGGTGGTATCTCAGGGGTACAAATTGGAATTCGAGACGTCTCCCCCTCGCCGTTTCCTAAAGTCTGCTTTACCGACGTCTCCCTCCGACAGGGAGGCGGTGTTGGAAGCCATTCACAAGCTGTATTCCCAGCAGGTGATAATCAAGGTACCCCTCCTGCAACAGGGAAAGGGGTATTATTCCACGCTGTTTGTGGTACCGAAGCCGGACGGCTCGGTGAGACCTATTTTAAATCTAAAATCCTTGAACACTTACATACAGAGGTTCAAATTCAAGATGGAGTCACTCAGAGCAGTGATTGCGAACCTGGAAGAAGGGGATTATATGGTGTCTCTGGACATCAAGGATGCTTACCTCCATGTCCCAATTTACCCTTCTCACCAAGGGTACCTCAGGTTTGTGGTACAGAACTGTCACTATCAGTTTCAGACGCTGCCGTTTGGATTGTCCACGGCACCCCGGGTCTTTACCAAAGTAATGGCCGAAATGATGATACTCCTTCGAAGGAAGGGAGTTTTAGTTATCCCTTACTTGGACGATCTCCTGATAAGGGCAAGATCCAGGGAACAGTTGGAAGTCGGGGTAGCACTATCTCAGGTAGTGTTGCGGCAGCACGGTTGGATTCTCAATATTCCAAAATCGCAGCTGATCCCGACGACGCGTCTTCTATTCCTAGGGATGATCCTGGACACAGTCCAGAAAAAGGTGTTTCTCCCGGAGGAGAAAGCCAGGGAGTTATCCGAGCTAGTCAGAAACCTCCTAAAACCAGGCCAAGTCTCAGTGCATCAATGCACAAGGGTCCTGGGAAAAATGGTGGCTTCCTACGAAGCAGTCCCATTCGGCAGATTCCACGCAAGAACTTTCCAGTGGGACCTGCTGGACAAATGGTCCGGATCGCATCTTCAGATGCATCAGCGGATAACCCTGTCACCAAAGACAAGGGTGTCTCTCCTGTGGTGGTTACAGAGTGCTCATCTTCTAGAGGGCCGCAGATTCGGCATTCAGGACTGGGTCCTGGTGACCACGGATGCCAGCCGGCGAGGCTGGGGAGCAGTCACACAGGGAAGGAATTTCCAGGGCTTGTGGTCAAGCCTGGAGACATCACTTCACATAAATATCCTGGAGCTAAGGGCCATTTACAATGCTCTAAGCCTAGCAAGACCGCTGCTTCAAGGTCAGCCGGTGCTGATCCAGTCAGACAACATCACGGCAGTCGCCCACGTAAACAGACAGGGCGGCACAAGAAGCAGGAGGGCAATGGCAGAAGCTGCAAGGATTCTTCGCTGGGCGGAAAATCATGTGATAGCACTGTCAGCAGTGTTCATTCCGGGAGTGGACAACTGGGAAGCAGACTTCCTCAGCAGGCACGACCTCCACCCGGGAGAGTGGGGACTTCACCCAGAAGTCTTCCACATGATTGTGAACCGTTGGGAAAAACCAAAGGTGGACATGATGGCGTCCCGCCTCAACAAAAAACTAGACAGGTATTGCGCCAGGTCAAGGGACCCTCAGGCAATAGCTGTGGACGCTCTGGTAACGCTGTGGGTGTACCAGTCAGTGTATGTGTTCCCTCCTCTGCCTCTCATACCCAAGGTACTGAGAATTATAAGACAGAGAGGAGTAAGAACTATACTCGTGGCTCCGGATTGGCCAAGAAGGACTTGGTACCCGGAACTTCAAGAGATGCTCACAGAGGACCCGTGGCCTCTACCTCTAAGAAGGGACCTGCTCCAGCAAGGACCCTGTCTGTTCCAAGACTTACCGCGGCTGCGTTTGACGGCATGGCGGTTGAACGCCGGATCCTGAAGGAAAAAGGCATTCCAGATGAAGTCATCCCTACCCTGATCAAAGCCAGGAAGGATGTAACCGCAAAGCATTATCACCGCATTTGGCGTAAATATGTTGCGTGGTGCGAGGCCAGGAAGGCCCCTACAGAGGAATTTCAACTGGGTCGATTCCTGCATTTCCTGCAAACAGGAGTGTCTATGGGCCTAAAATTGGGGTCCATTAAGGTTCAAATTTCGGCCCTGTCGATTTTCTTCCAGAAAGAACTGGCTTCAGTTCCTGAAGTTCAGACGTTTGTCAAGGGGGTACTGCATATACAGCCTCCTTTTGTGCCTCCAGTGGCACCTTGGGATCTCAATGTAGTTTTGGGGTTCCTAAAATCACATTGGTTTGAACCACTCACCACTGTGGACTTAAAATATCTCACATGGAAAGTGGTAATGCTGTTGGCCTTGGCTTCGGCCAGGCGTGTATCAGAATTGGCGGCTTTATCCTATAAAAGCCCTTACCTGATTTTTCATACGGACAGGGCAGAATTGAGGACTCGTCCTCAATTTCTCCCTAAGGTGGTTTCAGCGTTTCACCTGAACCAGCCTATTGTGGTACCTGCGGCTACTAGGGACTTGGAGGACTCCAAGTTGCTGGACGTAGTCAGGGCTCTGAAAATATATGTTTCCAGGACGGCTGGAGTCAGAAAATCTGACTCGCTGTTTATCCTGTATGCACCCAACAAGCTGGGTGCTCCTGCTTCTAAGCAGACTATTGCTCGTTGGATTTGTAGTACAATTCAGCTTGCACATTCTGTGGCAGGCCTGCCACAGCCAAAATCTGTAAAAGCCCATTCCACAAAGAAGGTGGGCTCATCTTGGGCGGCTGCCCGAGGGGTCTCGGCTTTGCAACTTTGCCGAGCAGCTACTTGGTCAGGGGCAAATTCGTTTGCTAAATTCTACAAATTTGATACCCTGGCTGAGGAGGACCTGGAGTTCTCTCATTCGGTGCTGCAGAGTCATCCGCACTCTCCCGCCCGTTTGGGTGCTTTGGTATAATCCCCATGGTCCTTACGGAGTTCCCAGCATCCACTAGGACGTCAGAGAAAGTAAGAATTTACTTACCGATAATTCTATTTCTCGTAGTCCGTAGTGGATGCTGGGCGCCCATCCCAAGTGCGGATTGTCTGCAATACTTGTACATAGTTATTGTTAACTAAATCGGGTTATTGTTGTTGTGAGCCATCTTCCAGAGGCTCCTCTGTTATCATGCTGTTAACTGGGTTCAGATCACAGGTTGTACGGTGTGATTGGTGTGGCTGGTATGAGTCTTACCCGGGATTCATGAATCCTTCCTTATTGTGTACGCTCGCCCGGGCACAGTATCCTAACTGAGGCTTGGAGGAGGGTCATAGGGGGAGGAGCCAGTGCACACCAGGTAGTCCTAAAGCTTTACTTTTGTGCCCAGTCTCCTGCGGAGCCGCTATTCCCCATGGTCCTTACGGAGTTCCCAGCATCCACTACGGACTACGAGAAATAGAATTATCGGTAAGTAAATTCTTATTTTCCAGTACAGAATCCCTAATTTTACCCCATTTAGTAGGTAGGTGTAATCTTTGTTCTTGTTACCACAGTGCATTACCTTACACTTGTCTGTGTTGAAGCACATTCTCCATTTGGCTGCCCATGCTTCTAATTTAACTAAGTCGTTCTGAAGAGACTCGGCATCCTCCTCTGTATTTATAGCCTTACACAATTTGGTATCATCTGCAAAAATTGACACCATGCTCTCTAGACCTTCTGTTAGGTCGTTAATGAAAATATTGAACAATAGCGGTCCTAATACTGAGCCTTGCGGCACACCACTTAGCACTTCAGTCCAAGTTGAAAAAGATCCATTAACCACAACGCGCTGCTCCCTATTATCTAACCAGTATTTGACCCAAGTGCATATTGTGCTTCCTAGCCCTGTTTCTTGTAGCTTGTAGATAAGTCTTATGTGTGGTACAGTATTGAACGCTTTGGAAAAGTCTAAAAAGATTACATCCACCTTTTTACCCTGATCTAGGTTTGCGCTTACTGTTTCATAAAAGCCAAGTAAATTGGTTTGACAGGATCTGTCCTTCATAAACCCATGTTGATTCCTTTTAATGACCTTATTGACTTCAAGGAACTTCTGAATACTATCTCTTAGAATACCTTCCAATACTTTCCCCACTATAGATGTAAGACTAACTGGTCTATAATTACCTGGTTCAGCTTTACTTCCCTTTTTGAATATAGGCACTACTTCCGCTATACGCCAGTCTTTGGGAACCATACCTGATATAACTGAATCCTTAAAGATCAAAGATAGCGGTTTTGCCAGTTCCGACTCCGAGTGAAGCTCCATTAGAACCCTTGGGTGAATACCATCGGGCCCTGGTGATTTATTAATCTTTAAATGTTTTAATCGGTCACAGACTACTTCCTCACTTAAATAAGTACCTATCAGTGGGATATTCTCATTATTGAGATTGTGTGTCAGTCCCTGAATTGGGTCCTCTCTAATGAATACTGTTGAAAAAAACTAATTTAGTGTGTCCGCTATATCATTATCATTTTTGCTTAAGACTCCCAACTTGTCTTTTAAAGAGCCTATACTCTCCTTCTTTAATCTCTTGCTATTGATGTATTTAAAGAATTTTTTGGGATTTGCTTTGCTTTCCTTTGCTACTAGTTTTTCAGTTTCTACTTTAGCCGCTCTTATTTCCTTTTTGCAAATTTTGTTACATTCCTTATAGTGCTGAAATAACTCTGCTTCCCCGTCAGATTTGTATTTTTTAAATGCTCGCCTTTTCTTGCCCATAAGTTCCTTAATCTTTTTGTTAAGCGACATCGGTTTATGATTTTTATTCCTTTTTTTGCTGCTCATAGGAATAAATTTGAGTGTATTTTTAGCTAGCAGGAATTTTAGTACCTCCCATTTCTCCGTAGTATTTTTTCCTAAAAACAAACCTTCCCATTCAATATCCCTGAAAAATACCCTCATCTTTTCAAAATTTGCTTTGCTAAAATTTAGAGTCCTAGTTGAGCCAGTATAGGACTGTTTATGGAAACTGATATTGAATGTGACCATATTGTGGTCGCTGTTTCCTATGGGTTCCCCAACTATAATACCTGTTACCAAATCCCCATTGTTTGTTAATACCAGGTCTAAGATTGCATTGTACCTAGTTGGTTCCTCAATTAGTTGGACTAAGTAGTTATCATTAAGTGTGTTTAAAAACATATTGAACCTAGCAGTATCACATGAATCGTTTTTCCAGTTTATCTCTGGATAGTTAAAATCTCCCATCACTACTATGTCTCCTACTCCTGCTGCTCTTTCAATTTGCTTTAGTAACAATTCCTCATCGGATGTGTTGATACCAGGCGGCCTATAGCATACACCCAATACTAACTTTTTTATTCCTTTTTCCCCGCATGCAATTTCTACCCATAATGTCTACAGTCCCCTCCTGAATATATTCCCGTATATCAGGTTTTAAAAAACAATACCTATTAAATAATATCATTGCATATGGATGAGTAGAATACCGTGTAGCTAGAGTATCCCAGATAGGATGGCCCGATGAGAGTGGATTCTAATGATACAGTATCACTGGAAGTGACAGAATGAAACTGAGGGGCAGATTTATTAAGCTCGGTGAAGTGATAAAGTGGAAGGTGATAAAGCACCGGCCAATCAGATCCTAAATGCCATGTCACAGGCTGGGTTTGAAAAATGACAGTTAGAAGCTGACTGGCCGGTGCTTTATCACCTTCCAATTTATCACTTCACTGAGATTAATAAATCTGCCCCTGACAGCTATATGGTAAGATCTAAGAGACGATAAGATAACTAAAGACTCACATGATCTATAGAAAATCGTAATAATGACGGAGGGACACATCAGATGACTGCTTCATACAGTAATAGCTAATCCTTAATCTTAATGAGATGTGTATATTACTGAATGTGAAAATATCTAAACGCTATATACATATCCTACACTCACAAGGGTGAATTCATTTGTTTGAAAAGTCGGTTGGGTGTCTGTTTTTTCCTGTCTATTAGATAGGAAAAAACAGACACCCAACTGACTTTTCAAAGAATTGAATACCCCCCATAGCGTTCTTGCAATTGTGACCACTCTTTAAGATTGCCAAGAAAAGAGTTTATTTATAAAAATGATTGTACATGTGTGATCTTAGGCAATAATAAAGATCCACAAGATTGTAAAACGCAATAAGCAACAACACCTGTTCATAATGATATTACAGCACTAAATGAACAGTAAATCCAAGCGCTATATTCTCCGCCACTGCTCTAATACAATCACTAAATAATTGGCGTTGGGTGAGACTGCAGGATGATGAGCTATTACCTCTTTAATACAACAATCGGAAAAATAAAACACAACTTAGTAATGCCAGATGACTTGGCTGAGACCCATATAGAATGCAATATTTATTTCAATGAAATCAAATGCACCTTTAATTTAATAATACATGATAGTAGCAAATATAGGGGGCTATTTACTACGCCTTGGATGGAGATAAAGCATAGTTGCCGACTTCTGGGCTGCTCTCTCCGGGAGACAGCAGCCCGTCGGCTCAGCAGGGGGGGGGGGGGGGCGGCAAGTGAGGTGACGTGACAGGGGGGGGGGGCAGAGGCAGAACAGAGGCGGGCCAGAGGCGGAACGGGGGGTGGCTTCTGGACCGCGTCATTTAAGCCACGCCCCCCGCTGTGTAATGCTGCGATTACCGGCATTATACAGCAGGGAGCGTGGTTACGATGACGCGATTCAACAAGAATCGCGTCATGGCCTGCACGGACCGCCCACTTTACTCGTTAAGTGGGCAGCGGGCAGGGGGTGACCTACGGATATCGGGAGACTTGCCTGCTCTTCCGGGGGGCCGGGAGGGTCACCCGTTTTTAGGGAGCCTCCCGGCCATTCCGGGCGGGTAGGCAAGTATGAGATAAAGTGGACGGAGATAAAGTACCAGCCAATCAGATCCTGTCATTTTTCAAGCGCAGCCTGTAACGTGACACTTAGGAGCTGATTGGCTGGTACTTTATCTCTCTCCACTTTATCTCTCTCCAGCTATCCATAATATGGATGTTGCTGGGCACTAAATGGGAGGTGACCATGCCAATGCATGGAACTGTAGTGGGAGTGCCTAGGGAGTGTATGCCAGCTTCCTTTCCTAGATGGCAGCATGTGGACAGATATTGGGCTCCTCCATCAGATGGATCTCTTCACCCAGCAAGGGGCTGGTGTAATGCCGGCTGTGACTGCAGACATAAAGCCAGTGGGCAGGATGGGCTGCCACATGCAGATGCATAGATGATAATTATACATGGGCAGATTCTTGCACGGAGAGGAGGCGGAAGAGGCACACATGTGGAGAGGAGGGGAAAGAGGCACACATGTGGAGAGGAGGGGAAAGAGGCACCCATGTGCAGAGGAGGGGAAAGAGGCACCCATGTGGAGAGGATGGGGAAGAGGTACACATGTTCAGAGGAGGCAGAAGAGGCACACATGGGGGTAGATGGGTGCAGAGACACGTATGGGAAGTGGAAAAGAGGAAAAACACACATGGGGTGTGTACTGGGAGGCAGAGACACTCATGGTGAGGGAATGATTCAGAAGCAAAAATGGGGAGGAGAGGGAAATAGTGGCGCTCATATAGAGGGAAGGGTGAAGAGGCACACATGGGAAGTGGAGGAGGGGTCAGAGGCACATATGTGGGTAGAAGGGTGAAGAGGCACACATGGGAAGTGGGGGAGGGGTCAGAGGCACACATGTGGGTAAAAGGGTGAAGAGGCACACATGGGAAGTGGAGGAGGGGTCAGAGGCACACATGTGGGTAGAAGGGTGAAGAGGCACACATGGGAAGTGGAGGAGGGGTCAGAGGCACACATGTGGGTAGAAGGGTGAAGAGGCACACATGGGAAGTGGAGGAGGGGTCAGAGGCACACATGTGGGTAGAAGGGTGAAGAGGCACACATGGGAAGTGGAGGAGGGGTCAGAGGCACACATGTGGGTAGAAGGGTGAAGAGGTACACATGGGAAGTGGAGGAGGGGTCAGAGGCACACATGTGGGTAGAAGGGTGAAGAGGCACACATGGGAAGTGGGGGAGGGGTCAGAGGCACACATGTTGGTAGAAGGGTGAAGAGGCACACATGGGAAGTGGGGGAGGGGTCAGAGGCACACATGTGGGTAGAAGGGTGAAGAGGCACACATGGGAAGTGGAGGAGGGGTCAGAGGCACACATGTGGGTAGAAGGGTGAAGAGGCACACATGGGAAGTGGAGGAGGGGTCAGAGGCACACATGTGGGTAGAAGGGTGAAGAGGCACACATGGGTAGTGGAGGAGGGGTCAGAGGCACATATGTGGGTAGAAGGGTGAAGAGGCACACATGGGAAGTGGAGGAGGGGTCAGAGGCACATATGTGGGTAGAAGGGTGAAGAGGCACACATGGGAAGTGGGGGAGGGGTCAGAGGCACACATGTGGGTAGAAGGGTGAAGAGGCACACATGGGAAGTGAAGGAGGGGTCAGAGGCACACATGTGGGTAGAAGGGTGAAGAGGCACACATGGGAAGTGGGGGAGGGGTCAGAGGCACACATGTGGGTAGAAGGGTGAAGAGGCACACATGGGAAGTGGAGGAGGGGTCAGAGGCACACATGTGGGTAGAAGGGTGAAGAGGCACACATGGGAAGTGGAGGAGGGGTCAGAGGCACACATGTGGGTAGAAGGGTGAAGAGGCACACATGGGAAGTGGAGGAGGGGTCAGAGGCACACATGTGGGTAGAAGGGTGAAGAGGCACACATGGGAAGTGGAGGAGGGGTCAGAGGCACATATGTGGGTAGAAGGGTGAAGAGGCACACATGGGAAGTGGAGGAGGGGTCAGAGGCACATATGTGTGGGTAGAAGGGTGAAGAGGCACACATGGGAAGTGGGGGAGGGGTCAGAGGCACACATGTGGGTAGAAGGGTGAAGAGGCACACATGGGAAGTGGAGGGGGGGTCAGAGGCACACATGTGGGTAGAAGGGTGAAGAGGCACACATGGGAAGTGGAGGAGGGGTCAGAGGCACACATGTGGGTAGAAGGGTGAAGAGGCACACATGGGTAGTGGAGGAGGGGTCAGAGGCACATATGTGGGTAGAAGGGTGAAGAGGCACACATGGGAAGTGGGGGAGGGGTCAGAGGCACATATGTGGGTAGAAGGGTGAAGAGGCACACATGGGAAGTGGGGGAGGGGTCAGAGGCAAACATGTGGGTAGAAGGGTGAAGAGGCACACATGGGAAGTGGAGGAGGGGTCAGAGGCACACATGTGGGTAGAAGGGTGAAGAGGCACTCATGGGAAGTGGGGGAGGGGTCAGAGGTACACATGTGGGTAGAAGGGTGAAGAGGCACACATGGGAAGTGGAGGAGGGGTCAGAGGCACACATGTGGGTAGAAGGGTGAAGAGGCACACATGGGAAGTGGAGGAGGGGTCAGAGGCACACATGTGGGTAGAAGGGTGAAGAGGCACACATGGGAAGTGGAGGAGGGGTCAGAGGCACACATGTGGGTAGAAGGGTGAAGAGGCACACATGGGAAGTGGAGGAGGGGTCAGAGGCACACATGTGGGTAGAAGGGTGAAGAGGCACACATGGGAAGTGGAGGAGGGGTCAGAGGCACACATGTGGGTAGAAGGGTGAAGAGGCACACATGGAAAGTGGAGGAGGGGTCAGAGGCACACATGTGGGTAGAAGGGTGAAGAGGCACACATGGGAAGTGGAGGGGGGGTCAGAGGCACACATGTGGGTAGAAGGGTGAAGAGGCACACATGGGAAGTGGAGGAGGGGTCAGAGGCACACATGTGGGTAGAAGGGTGAAGAGGCACACATGGGTAGTGGAGGAGGGGTCAGAGGCACATATGTGGGTAGAAGGGTGAAGAGGCACACATGGGAAGTGGAGGAGGGGTCAGAGGCACATATGTGGATAGAAGGATGCAGAAGCACACATGGGAAGTGGAAAGGGGCAATAACACACATAATGCATACCTCCCAACTGTCCCAATTTTGGCGGGACAGTACCGTTTTTCCTGGTTTATCCCGCTGGTCGCAGTGTCTAACGGTAGGAGTTACAGTTGGGAGATACCGCCCTGTCAACCTCTGCTCTGTGCAGAGCAGCGGTGAATAGATGCCATGCGCACAGCGTCTATTCCCTGACAAGAGAGGGGCAGGGGGCATGGCCGCCAGCTCACTGAGCACTGGTAATGCCCCCATTGTGAAAAAAAACAGGGGAATTCTATTGCAGTGCTTGCCATGAGGCCACACCCCCTTACTGTGAGGCCGTGCCATCTTGCCATGAGACCACGCCCCAATTTCAGGTGCGCGCCTTCGGCATGCGTTATTGTCCCTCATTAGATTCCCAAGCAGTTGGAAGGTATGCATAATGTGAACTGGAGGCACTGTGTGGCATGATGTGACCTTGGGGCACTGTGTGGCAAGATGTGACCTGGGGGCACTATGTGGTATAATGTGAACTGTGGGCTCTGTGTGACAAAATGTGTATTGTGGGCACTGTGTGGCAAAATGTGTATTGTGGGCACTGTGTGGCAAAATGTGTATTGTGGGCACTGTGGATTAATGTGAACTGGGACAATACCTTGCAGCATAATGTGAACTGGGGATACTCTGTGGCATAATGTGAACTGGGGGCACTGTGTGGCATGATGTGACCTTGGGGCTCTGTGTGGCAAGATGTTACTTGGGGATACTGTGGCATAATGTGAACTGGAGGCACTGTGTGTAATAATGTGAACTGGGGCAATACCTTGTAATATAATTGATAGAGTCAAGTATCTACCTTTTAACATTAGCTATATACTAATACCGTGTAGCCGTAGTGGCCGCTAAACCATGTGCACATGCTATTTGCGTATGAAGACCTCGCACGTGGTACGCAAATTAAGTACACACGCTGTGCTGGGTGTACGGAATACCCACAGCGAGCATACACACAGACAGTAACCTTTATAAACTTTAAACACAGAATATGCTTACACTGTAAACCTTGTATGCAGCACACTATGATTGAGTTTGTATTGTAAACCTTACTACTGAAATACTGCAGCGATATAACGCTGCTTAACCTTGTTAATGTAAATGCTGTTAGAGCGATTTAGAAACTCAGAAACCCTTTGTACTAGCTAGAGAGACACAGACACCCTGCTGAGGTTCCAACACCTTTACTAACGAGCTTTTAGATATATCAAAAGGGGTACACAGTTACAGTTTATACTCTACATGCTAACATATAATTCTAACAGAATATCTAGACAGAAATATACAATAACGTCACAATCTTATACTATAACAGAGAGAGAGAGAGAGAATATGGCCAATACAAACAAAGAGCGAGTTGATTACAGAGAATTACTTACGCACACTGGGAATGATCGCTGCGCTATTCCTGGTACCAGCTCCAAGTTAGTCAATATGAAAACCGTTTGTGGAGTGAGAGAGTGAGCTGTCCAGGCTGGCTGATCTTATATACACTGCATACAGTATACTACAAAGGGACCTATAATCTCATTGTTCATTGGACACAGGAATCTCTCATCGCATCATAACAAAAGGTCATAGGTTAGTTTGAACAGGTGGGCTGTGACTATATCAAACTGCTCAGGTGGGAGGGAAACTCAGGATTTCCAACACATGGACAATGAACTGCAAATATAGAAAATGTCCAGAAACTACTAATGGCCATAACTATATGCAGGAGCGATTAATCTTTACCTAACCAACACCAGATTATTGCTATTAAAATACTCTTCGGTTAGGTACCAGACACCACTGTTCAACCTTAATCAGACCCCTTGTACCACGTAAAGAGGAATTCCTTTGTCCAGGGACCAATTCACTTTAAACAAACTTACAGTTATCACTAAGGGGAACATTACCAATAATACCTGCTATATGGAGTTATTAAGCAGCGATTGAGTCGCCCGCTAGACGCACACAAACTCTACCGTAAATGCACATACCATGCGCTCGAGCGCACGCCCGTAGAGGCACCGTCACGCAACTGCGAATATGTGCACGCACGCCAGAGAAAGTATATAATATATGGCAACGTGTAGCATGATATTTTTCTGAATTTGACAGTCCACCCTTTGGCAGTCATCAATAACTGCCTCTTCCTAAAACAGTTCAAAAAAGAGAAAAATATATGTCATATGTAATACATTTCTATGATTGGGTAAAGGAGAAGAGAAGAAGGTGGGAAAAAAGTATGACCTAGTGAGATAGTAGAAGCATGTGTGTATGAGTCCATGTTTGAGGGGTCATGTATCATCGTGCCTTACGTGTTTTAAATCAAGCTTCGAGGTATTGCGAAGTATACATTTGAATCCTTCTTATCCCGTATTAAGGGTCTGTGGATGGGCTGTCAAACTTTACCGAGCTCTTTTCGGCTTTTGGTTGCAACAAAATGGGGGAGCACATTTTAGTTGATGATACATGAATGGGGGGATATGTGAGTGCTGATATCTGTGCCTATATTCCCTATAGACTATGTGTGTCATTACCTGAAGGTTGTAGAAATGAAGATAAGAAGCAATTATGGTAAATGCAGTCATAAACTATGTGAGTTTAATATACATTTGCTGATTGAGGTCTTGTCTTGTGTCTTGTCTCGATGTACATGTTGACTGTAGTCTTCCGATGCTTTTGCTATAATTGCTGAGCAAAAAGCTTTCTCAATGTCCATAGACTTACAATCTTTAAAGTATTGGGCTATCGTAAAAGTTAAAGTCACAAGGGATATTGGGGGTCTATGGCATTGACCATCAATGGTCTGTATAAAAGAGGTTGTCAAATTCTTCTTCCAAGCGGATGTCTTTGTACCATGGAGGAAAACAAAGGAGAAACGGGTGAAAGAAACGGACCGTGGAATCACATTTTCATCACAACATTGTCTCTATCGCTGGGTCATAAATCAAATTTGTCGTTGTTATTAAAGCGTGTTCGCTTCTTAAACTCATCACTCGGGTACTACGTTTACACTTCGTTAAAACCCGAACGCATCTAAATATCAGACCGACCAATATGATGACACCCAGAATGCACAAAAGAAATTTCCCTACATCCATAATAATACCTTGGGCCCATTCTCCTAAACCAGAGAACCAATTTCGTGGGTTCAACCATGACACCCAACTGGTCAGCTCATTACCCACAGCAGCAAGGGTGAGATTGTGTTTCCTTCGGAACTCCCACTTTAATTGCAAGATGTCATCCATCTTTTGGTCTATGACCTCGACCGGGTCCTCAGTGCTGTTTGTAATATACGTGCAACACTTTACTCCATATTGAGTCGCTAGGGTAACACAATACCCGCCTGTTACTGCTGTGAGATAATTGAGAATCATCCTGTGCTGAACCAGTTCTGTTTTGTAGGCTTGTAACTCTCTCCCAGTATACCTGAATGTGTCGTCATACATTTCGGTGATATTGTCTAATAAATTTGCAAGCGCAGATATATATCTATAACTCAACACTCCTCTGGCGGTACGAGTGATATCTAACGCGAGTAGGACTTGAATCCCGGTGGATTCATGGATCAGGTCAGAGGCCGGATGCTCTGTTCTTTCTATCAGGTGCTGTTTAACGATGTGCTCGTAATGGGTGTGAGTATAATGAGCTTGGGCACCACGGTGAATATCTTTCATTTTAGTGTGGGATACAGTCATTACCTCAGGCAGTACTTTTCCAATATAACATAATCCCTCTGAGTTTGGGGCGAGGATCATCGGGGAGAACATATGGGACGGAGTATGACATAAACATGTTACAAATTTTCCATGTGAAATCTCCTAACCCTAATTCACTCATCTGTCTAGTACATGTATCAAGTTGTATGATATATGCACAGTATCCTGGTGATACTTCTCCAACTCGCATGGTCCTACTTCCTAAAGTGTACCTATACCGGAAATATTTTCCATTCTCAACTATCTGGCGTATAAGCTCTGTGTCTATGGGCATTCGGTCGGCTCTGTGTGAAAAGGTCATGGTTTGATTACTCCATGACACTTCCCAATTTCCCGGCTTTCGGGGATTGGAAATGTTAAAGCACACTAGGGATCTATCCACATGATATTGGTGGAGCTTCAAACTAGGAGGACTGGAGATATTAAACCTCCTGTCCACCGGCCTCCCACCACTTAGCTCAAGTACCTCTCCTACCGTTAAAGGGAATGGTACTAGTCCTGATTTGCTATGGCCTTGAGGTACATGAGAGCATACCCAACAGTCTGTCTTATTTAACACTTTACCCACTAAGGAGTGATAGTCACTCAATGGATGCCGGTCCGTATGGATATTAAAACTGGACTGACATTTTTTGATGCACCCATCCTCGACTATACTGTCACAGTGTCTACAGATACAGTTCTCTTTAGCTAACAATCCTTCACAATGTCTATAAATAACATGGCTGCTAGATCGTTTTCCGGTACTCGCCTTTGCTCGGTGATTGTGTTTCTATTGGAAATTTACGCCTCCGTCTCTGTCATCAGAAACCCATTCCGGATCCTTTCTCCACCTCACTGGTACTCTCACCGAAACAGACTTCTCTGGTCAACATCATGGTCAACAGGAAAACACGGACTGCAGTCTCTTGGGGCGAGTCCATCTTACAGGAGGAGAAAGAAATTTGTAATGGGGGTACAAAAAAAATACTTTGAGGGGAAAGAAAAATGTTACGATGTCTTATGTCCTCTAGTCTTGTTGTTCTTCTTGTTCTGCTGTCATCTCAAATGTGCTGTCTCTCAGTCTTCCAAACGAACACTCCGGTGATACAATATTCCTTCCAAATCAGCGATCTCTCTGTAAGGAGCAAAAATCTTGCATTACCATTTGTCTAACTGATGTGTGACATACCATCTTTAAAACATGAGAAAGAAGAGAAGAGAGAAAAACAAACGAGAGAGAGAACAATTCATCACATTTTGCATTAAACAACAAAAAAAACATTGTCAGATCTTCCGTTCACCATCAGGCTGTCACACCAACACATCCATTGGTATCTTTGCGCAGTCTCTTCCCACCAGTATTTCCACACTCAACCCTTTTTGTGCCTGGCCAGGACACACCAATGTCGGTAGGTCACGTTGGGGTTAGGTAGACTTCTGCAAAGACCAAGTAGCTATGTGATGTTTGAGTTCTGCCGATGAACGTCAGAGATGGGGAGAAAGAAACATTTATAGATAAATTTACAACGTTTACCCGGCCCTTCCTGTGTCTACAAGGAGCTGACCTCCCAATTTTATTAACTGTAACCTCAGGCTTACTATCAGTCCTAATGATCACCTTTCCTGATTGCAACTTATAGGTGTAACTCAAAATTTTACATATGTGGTACCTGATTACAATTTCATTTTTCATGTCGTGGTCTAGGGGGTCTGACTTTATGTCGGCTGTTACAGTTACTGGCATAATGCCCTTCCCTTTTACAATGATAACAAACCCTTGGCTTCCTCCATGTGCCAGTGGCCTGGGGTTTCGGTCGATTTGATGCCTCCTCTAGTGCTTGGATGCTCATCACCATCAACCGCTCTCCCTGTGCTTCCCTGGTTCTTTGGATATCATGGTCATGTCGTTGTCTAGGGGGTTGATATAACTTTTGTATTTTTCTTGATCTACAATCTCTTGCAAAGTGTCCCTCTTTATGACAATTGTAACAGACTACCACATTTGAATTTCTAACAGGGGTTTGGGGCTTATGCTGGAGTGGCCTTGTGGTTACAGCCTGTATACTTACGGCCATCAGCTTATCACTCTGTGACTCCTTGTGTCTGGTGATGTTCCGATCATGATCAAAAGCGGCCTCTCTTAATGCGGCCACCGAGATATTTCTCCAGTTTGGGTTGGTGGTCTGTACCCTTGTTCTCAATACCTCCTTTAAACCATTCAGTAATACCTTAACCGCTATTTCTCTATGCTGTGCATTAGTTTTGATGTCTGTGATCCCAGTGTTTCTAGCCATTACTTGCAGTGCTCGATTGAAAAAATTAGAAGTACTTTCCCCTTCGTTTTGTCTTATGGAGAAAATTTCGTTCCACTTGACAACGGCAGGGAAATATACTCCCAACTGTTGGTTGATCTGCTTAATACATCCCTGATTGTGTTCCTCCGTTTGAGGTACTTCTGTGTCTAATTGACAATCAGTAATAAATTTTGCAGAGTCAACACTGGAGGGCAAATATGCCCTCAGCACTGTCCGCCAATCTTTGTTGGTGGGTTCTGTGGAGTTTCCTAGTTCTTTAATAAACCTTTGACATGCGACTAGATTTTTCCTAGGATCAGGAAATTCAGACATAATTGTCCTTACTTCTGTCCGGGACCAGGGGCAGGGCATTACACAGCTCCTGGCGGGAATGATTCCCTGAGCATCAATCTTCCCATCTGGGACTGCGATCACCCTGACAGGATTAAATTCAACTACATCATCTTGTGTTGGTTCTACAATATGAGGTACATTTGTTTGTGCGTGATATATAACACCGTACGTACCTGTGGACACGACCTCACCTGACCCTCCGTTAGGGGGTTTGATTATTGCCTTTACCGAATTGGTCGTGTCCACCTGGATGTCTTGTGTGATGTCTTGTGTGATGGCTGCTGGAAAAGATGCCGACATCGTGCTAGGTTCACTTTCTTGCTGGTAATCCTGAGGGAAGTTTAACATGGGGTGCAACTTGCATGGGTTAATAGTTGTACATTTAACAGTATACAATTATTCTTGTTACATTTATTACAATTGTTCTTATCATCTATAATACAGTTGCTAAGTGCATGTTTATCAAACACCAGTGTGCCACTCTCTGTAACCACCTTCTCTCCTGTTGCCATATCTTTCTTACCACAGTGAGAGTCAGCTGTATAAGCTAATTCTCCTTGTATTTCACTTTCCTGTTGCCATAATTGTAAACAATCATAATGTTGGATCCGTCTCTTTGCAGATTTAATGAGACATATCCTTCTCCTTAGATTTTGTAACACCTCTGGGCTAAAACTGCCTACTCGTGGGAACTTTTCCCCATCATGCACAGTCATTCGTTCCCATTTTTTGAATAAAACCTCTGTGTGTGATCCATCTCGGACCTCCTGGTCTGTATCACATGTTATAGACCTTGCCGACCTTATGGGCTGGTTTACTAAATCAACCCGAACCGAGGTTGATCGCCCCCTACCTGAACAACTGGCCCCCATCTCTGCAGGTGTTGCTTTCACTACCTCTGACCTTCAAATCAGGGCCTTCAGCGAACCCTTACAAAAACCAAGATGTCCGGGGTAGTACCTCCACTCAACTCTCGCCCACGTTGGCCTGTACTGCAATCACTGACTCAGAGCTGCTGTACCCAACCTAGGACCCCTATGAACCTTTATTTACTGGGGCGTGTGGGAGTAGGTTACCCGTCCCCAGCAAGTATCGTTTTTTAGAGAATTCCCGAGTGACCAGCGAACCTCCCTTAAAATAAAAAAAATTTCACAAATCACGTTAGAATGTACAAATAGCGTTTATGACCCCTCTAGCGTACGCAAATGGTACTGGGTCAAGTTACTAACTAATGCACACAATTACGTGCGGTACAATCGTTCTGCACATAAGCAACTAATCTTATGTGCGGAGCGACCAGTGGAATCGAAAATTGCTGCTGCAAATTCCTTCAGCCGGAGCTTAATGGCCTATATGGGTACTGCACCAACCCCCTGGGTTGTGCCTCTTTTCTCTATCTATAGCGGACTTCCTAGTCTGCTGTACCTAGACCTCCTGGTCTGTCTCTCTGGACCTCCTGGTCCGTGACCTCCTGGTGTGTGTCTACAGTAGACTTTTACTCTGATATACTCTAATGCTCCTATATATGTTTAACAAGGGATGCCTCCCAAGCCACCACGCCGTCACTTACGTGAATGTCCTCACGAGAACTCGACTTCTACATTTCAATCAAAAATGAGAGAATACTTATATATATGTATACACACTCTTTTACCTCATGTACACTTTACTTTTGTTTCTGCGCAGAAATCCCTTTCATTCAGTAACACAGTCTAGTCCAGAGGAGTTGCAACTTAGAGAAGGATCTATTAGCTTAAAATTTTGGACACTGAAATTGACTTGCGCTATTTATCGCGTTGCCTCCTTTTCGCCTATTTAAAACAATACTATCGTGTGATTTGTATCATGTGGGCGTACCCAGACTCTCCGTTGCGTAATATACGCTCCGTGCGTTGGCCCTTGCGTCGCGTACACTCGTTCTGCCCCTTGTTAGAGACACGTGTACGTAAGCCAGGTATGTCCACAGTAACACAACTAACACGTTTATCAATGTAAATGACCTTTAACTGTAATCATCTACTGAACACCACACAGAACTTCCTTGTATTTTAGGCAAGCCATGTGCGTGTTTTACAAATTACTTCCTTACATATTATTTTAACTTTTTAACTATCAATAGCAACAAATCTTTCTTAGCACGTTATCAATTATGAAATGGCAAACAGGAAAGTGAGATGTGAAAATTACACAAATGAACATGCAATTCTAAATTAATCTAATAACATACATTGATGTAAGCACACGCATATAGATATTACATATATGTACTAATCACTATTACTTATGTGAGACCTTATTCAGTACTTCTAATTTGCATATGAATGTGCTTTTTTTTTAACTAACTCTGTAAAGGCGATTTCTTTCACTGCTGGGAGAGAAAAAAAAACCTCAAAGGTTAATTTGCACTTCAATGGTTATCCTACACCAAGCAGAGTTAACTAGGCTCTTGAATGGAGACAGTGACAAAACAAAACAAAAAAAAACTACTTTGTTTTATTTGTATATTTCTTAAATCAAATATTTAATTTATTATTAACTTTTATTAAACTCTATCTGAACCACTTATGATTGACTATGATATAGATTAAAAAATTTTATTAAATGATGATTTCTTTTTGACAATGGATGGCTGATTATTTCCTGAGTCAACTGAAAATCAGCCGCTTAGGGGAAAACAATTTTTTTTACCTTCCCAAAATGGCCGCTGCTCCTCCCCCTTCCACATCCATGAGGGCTACACAAAATGGTGGACAGACCATGCTGTTCCTTTTGTCCTAAAGAAAATCATCATGCCAGCTCCTTTTAGTTATTTTTAAGCCTGGGTAAAAACTATCACGCTATGCAGAGCGATTAAAAATAATTTTTAAACCTATTTAAACAGACAAACCATCCAATCTGCGTGTGCAGTTGGCACCAAATAGAAATAAAAACCAGATTTACAAAGACAATAGCTTAATGTTCCTACCTCTGATTCCGGATTCCACCAGCACTCCTACAACGTAGCGAAACAGACGCTTATCTAGCCAGCACTACTGTATCCCTCACCACCAATACGGATACGAAAGGATACTGCGTTCCCGCCCTTTGCTGACAGTTAAAGTCTGTGTTCGCCAGTGAGGATATGTGGAGGACGGACGAGCCCGCAATTGATAGAGTCAAGTATCTACCTTTTAACATTAGCTATATACTAATACCGTGTAGCCGTAGTGGCCGCTAAACCATGTGCACATGCTACGCACTCCGTACGCTATTTGCGTATGAAGACCTCGCACGTGGTACGCAAATTAAGTACACACGCTGTGCTGGGTGTACGGAATACCCACAGCGAGCATACACACAGACAGTAACCTTTATAAACTTTAAACACAGAATATGCTTACACTGTAAACCTTGTATGCAACACACTATGATTGAGTTTGTATTGTAAACCTTACTACTGAAATACTGCAGCGATATAACACTGCTTAACCTTGTTAATGTAAATGCTGTTAGAGCGATTTAGAAACTCAGAAACCCTTTGTACTAGCTAGAGAGACACAGACACCCTGCTGAGGTTCCAACACCTTTACTAACGAGCTTTTAAATATATCAAAAGGGGTACACAGTTACAGCTTATACTCTACATGCTAACATATAATTCTAACAGAATATCTAGACAGAAATATACAATAATGTCACAATCTTATACTATAACAGAGAGAGAGAGAGAGAGAGAGAATATGGCCAATACAAACAAAGAGCGAGTTGATTACAGAGAATTACTTACGCACACTGGGAATGATCGCTGCGCTATTCCTGGTACCAGCTCCAAGTTAGTCAATATGAAAACCGTTTGTGGGGTGAGAGAGTGAGCTGTCCAGGCTGGCTGATCTTATATACACTGCATACAGTATACTACAAAGGGACCTATAATCTCATTGTTCATTGGACACAGGAATGTCTCCTCGCATCATAACAAAAGGTCATAGGTTAGTTTGAACAGGTGGGCTGTGACTATATCAAATTGCTCAGGTGGGAGGGAAACTCAGGATTTCCAACACATGGACAATGAACTGCAAATATAGAAAATGTCCAGAAACTACTAATGGCCATAACTATATGCAGGAGCGATTAATCTTTACCTAACCAACACCGGATTATTGCTATTAAAATACTCTTCGGTTAGGTACCAGACACCACTGTTCAACCTTAATCAGACCCCTTGTACCACGTAAAGAGGAATTCCTTTGTCCAGGGACCAATTCACTTTAAACAAACTTACAGTTATCACTAAGGGGAACATTACCAATAATACCTGCTATATGGAGTTATTAAGCAGCGATTGAGTCGCCCGCTAGACGCACACAAACTCTACCGTAAATGCACATACCATGCGCTCGAGCGCACGCCCGTAGAGGCGCCGTCACGCAACTGCGAATATGTGCGCGCACGCCAGAGAAAGTGCATGTGCAGCGGGCAAGCGCATGAGGTGAATATATGGCAACGTGTAGCATGATATTTTTCTGACTTTGACATAATGTAGACTGGTGGCACTGTGTGTCATGAAATGAACTGGGGGCACGGTGGCATAATGTGAGCTGGGGGCATTGTGGAATAATGTGAACTGGGGCAATACCTTGTAATATAATGTAGACTGGTGGCACTGTGTGTCATGAAATGAACTGGGGGCACGGTGGCATAATGTGAACTGGAGGCACTGTGAAATAATGTGAACTGGGGCAATACCTTGTAATATAATGTAGACTGGTGGCACTGTGTGTCATGAAATGAACTGGGGGCACGGTGGCATAATGTGTACTGGGGGCATTGTGGAATAATGTGAACTGGGGCACTACAGTTAGTTACACATATGTGGCGCTGTAAATACTGTATTTGCACATTATACTTTTTAATATTGCCAGTTTAAAAATATTGACAGTTTATTGGTAGCAGAGGAGGATTTACCACAAGGCAACAAAGGTGGCTGCTTAGGGCCCTGTGAGTCCCAGGAGGGCCCACTGATATGGCTGTATGGAGGGCATTTCCGGTGGACTAAGACCTCCGCTCAGGAGCGGTTCTTGGTGCGGGAAAGCAGTGCCTTTGCTCGGGGCACTGCGGCCTGGGGGCGCGGCCGCTGTCACCCCGCAGGCACCGCCGCCTGCCCGCTCCCTGCTCCACGGCTGCAGCGGACGCCGTGGGCTGTGTGGGCGTCCGCTGCAGCCGGCTCCAGGCACAGACACTAGAGGTCGTTATTGACCTCTAGTGTCTGTGCGGAGCTATGGGAGAGACGTCATTGACGTCTCTCCCATAGAGAGGAGCGAGCGGGCGGCCAGACTGACGGAGCAGCAGAAGAAGAAGCAGCAGGAGCGGGGCAGTGGTAAGTATTGTTTTTATTATTTTGTGTGTGTGTGTTTGTAAGCGGGGGGCACAGCGACAGGGGGCAAATAAAGAGGGGGCACAGCTACTGGGGGAAAATAAAGAGGGGTACAGCTACTGGGGGCAAATAAAGAGGGGGCACAGCTACTGGGGGAAAATAAAGAGGGGTACAGCTACTGGGGGCAAATAAAGAGGGGGCACAGCTACTGGGGGCAAATCAACTGGGAGGCACAGCTACTGGGGGCAAATCAACTGGGGGGCACAGCTACTGGGAGCATAACTGGCCACGCCCCTCCCCTATGAAGCCCCCCCGCACACTAACTGTTTTGCCACAGGGGGGGGGCGCCAGTGGAAACTCTCGCCCTGGGCGCCACAAGGGGTAGAACCGGCCCTGCCTCCGCTCACTGATGATATAGCAATATGCCATTATACTCTATGTTAAGTACTACTGTGTATTGATGATGGGGGCCTGCCTGCTATAATCAGTGGGGCACTGTTATATAATCAATACAGTTACACTGACTGAAGAGGGTAATAATGGGTATTATGAATGCTGATATAAAATGCAGTCAGTGAGTGGACATGGTGCAATCAATGAAGGGGGAAAGTCAGTAGCGGATATTGCTACGGGCACACAGGATTTTTCCCCAGGGCGCCGCCTTCCGAAGGGCGCCGCCGCCGTCCGGAGTGCACCGCCGCCATAGCAAGATCCGCTACTGGTGCCCCCTGGTCCTCGGTAGATGCGGTGCAGTGCGGTGCGTGATGAAGTCATCGCGCACCGCATGGCATTGTGGGAGCGGCACATAGACACTAAGGGGTCATGATGTCTCCCCCATAGATCAGAGGAGGAGCGGCGCCGGTGGCCGGAGACGGAGGGCAGCAGCGGTCGGGAATCAGGAGTGGGGATGGTGAGTATTAATTAATTTTTATTTTTTTCTTTTTGTAAGCGGCGCAACTCTACTGGGGGCACAAACGGGGGCACAACTCTACAGGGGGTATAACTGACCACGCCCCTTTATGAGGCCACACCCCTATTTTTACCCGGGGCAGCACAAGGGCTAGAACCGGCCCTGGGGAAAGTAATATACTGTAGTATACTGTAATAAATGTGGACAAACAACAAATAATGTAAGAGGCACAAATCAGTAAAGGAAAATATAGAGGGTCATTCTGAGTTGATCGTAGCTGTGCTAAATTTAGCACAGCTACGATCATTTACACTGACATGTGGGGGGACGCCCTGAACAGGGCTAGCCCGCCCGCATGTCTGTGCAAAGGCAACGCACAGCGGCGATGCCTTTGCACTGCAAGAGTAGCTCCCGACCAGCGCAGCTTTAGCGTGATGGCCGGGAGCTACTCCTCGCTCCCTGGCCCACAGCGGCTGCGTGTGACTTCACACAGCCGTTGCGGCCTGCCCCCCCCCCGTCCGTGCCTACAAAACAGCGGCCAAACACCGCCGTTTCGCCACCTCCCACCCATCGACTGCTTCTGCCTGAGGAGATCGTAGCGCAGAAACGTGCTGGCGCAGGCACATGCGCGGTTCTGACCCAATCGCTACGCTGTGAAAAACTGCAGCGTGCGATCGGGTCAGAATGACCCCCATAGTGCTGTAAATTGTTTCAGGGAGGGGGGCCCCAAATCTTTATCTTGCTTAGGACCCCATGAGGTCTAACACCACCGCTAATTAGTAGGGGTCCCCACAAGCTAGGTGCACTGGGGTCCTCACAACCCTTGATCAGGTCTTGCTAGAACTGGACGCATATAAAGATGTGTGTGACTGAACTTGTATATGTAAATTTATCTTTTCTAGCCGATGAGTCTAATTCAGTAAGGATTGCAGAATTTGCAATCCTTTGGCTTACATGCTGGGGGCCGCACGCCGCAGGGTAAGGCCGTCCAGAAAGCTACCAGCCGCCTCCCCTCCCTTGACCACGCTGAAATTGTGGTTGCACCACAACTTCGGCGTGATCGTAAAAAATGGGGTAGCCTCCTGCTGGCGTAGCCCGCACAAGATCCACTGCCATTTTTGTGATCGCAGCAGCTGCATGTGATGTCACGCAGGCCACCTTGATCACGCCCCTGTTATGCCCTCCGTTTCTCTGTCACCGCTCCCGTTTTGTAGCTGCCCCCCGCAATTTTCAGTCTCTGTCTTGGAAACGGAGCGTTGCCACCCCCAGGACAGGCCCTGAGCATGCACCCGCATCCTCCTCATACTTTTTGTGGTTGGACCGCGCATTGCGATCCAACCTGAATCAGGCCCTATGTTTGTGAAGCAACTGTGTCCATCGCTACTTGAGTGTCTGTTGGGAAAGAGACAAGTGGTCAATGCCCAGCCAGTGCACTGCGATGCATACTTCTCAGCAGGTTCGGACTGGCCCACAGGGGTACCAGGGAAACCAACGGTAGGCCCCACTGTCTGAGGGCCCACTCCTTCCTCTAGGGATCAGGTTCCAGACTGTGCACTTGTATTATACATGGAAGATATGTTGCATAACACTGCTCTAGACTATTGTGTATTTCAAGCATCTGTAGAAGCTGGCCACACCCCCTTTGTAGGCTGGCCACACCCCTATGTATGGGCCCCTATCACTGCAGTCCCCCAGTGGGCCCTTCATGTCGCAGTCCGACACTGATTCTCAGTACTGAAATTAAATAGAAATGTTATTATCTGAGGTAACGGCCCCATGCCGTGTACACAGTACTTACCAACAGCTCAGAACTCATTGTTAAATATAAGTTAGCAGCTGTTTATATTAATGGCAGTGTGAGATGCAAAACTCAACTATTAATCTAAGATTTCAGAAAAACAACGTCTGCTCTGTTCTTAAATAACCCAGCACAATCTGGCCTGTTACTTGCTAGCAACCTTTACTAACTCAGTGTGAGATGACTTTCCTTTAATTAAGACCTAATTTTCCGCCAGTTTTTCTGTACAGCTAAGAAAGGTCAGTTCCCGGGCAATTATACAACAAGGGTCTGCAGCTCTGGAATCTCACCAGCGTCTAGTATGGAAAGTTTTTTCCGAGCCGTGCTACTGTATAATAAAAAAAAAAAATAATGATTAAAACTACCCTGGACAGTAAGGATACACAATAGACAAGTGTACATCATTTTTCATTAAAGGGGGCATCAGTAGCGGATCTTGCCACGGGCAAGCAGGACTTTTGCCCGGGGCGCTGCCTTCCGGAAGGCGCCAGCGCCATCTGGAGGGCACCGCACCATAAAAAGATCCGCTACTGCTGTGCCCCCCGCTGCCCGCTGTGTCCCCCGCCGCCCCGCTGGTTTCCTACTGTGAAGGGAACTAGACGCTACGCGTCTAGTTTCCCTTCGTGGAGAGGACCTTTGCTGTGCGGTGCGCAATGACATCATCACGCACCCCACGGCATTGTGGGACTGACACAGACGCTAGGGGTCATAATTGACCTCTAGTGTCTGTCTATGCCAGATCCGAGGAGGAGCAGCGCCGGCGGAGGTCTGCAGCAGTCGGGAGCAGGGATAGTAAGTATTAATTTTATTTCTTATTTTTCAGCGGCGCTACTCTACTGTACAGGGGGCGTAACTGACCACGCCCTCTGTATGAAGCCACGCCCATATTTCCCACCCGGGGTGCCAAAAGGGCAAGAACCGGCCCTGGGGGGCATATAAGGGTAGCTGAACCTTGGAAGAGAAAAAGTTTCTAAATGTTATTTAATGGTCTCCAAACATTCTCATTATGAATATAACCATTTTAAAATGCCAGTGTCAGACTGGGTTACTCACTGACCTCCAGTAGACTGATTAAAAAAAATTGGGTAAGAGGACGTATCAGTATAACTGAAGCCCCGGCGCTGACCCATGTTCAGTGTCCCACAGGGCTGCCATCAGAAATTGCGGGGCCCGACACTGACATAACAGGCAGCCCCCCCACTGTGGAGGAGTCAGCTTTAGAATTGCACCAATTAACGTATGTACGTGTGTATGTGTATTATATACACACACATGCATACATACATGTGCCACTGTCGGGAGGGCCCAGGTTGCTGATGCCGCTGCCTGCCCGCCTCCATCCCCGCTGTTCTACTGCTATCTCCATCCTCCTGCAGCTGTATTGAAAACGTCCCTCCCAAAATGGCCGCCGCCTCAGAGGAGACAGTTATGCAAGATACTAGAGGGCTCTACAAAAAATATGGCACTAATACTGCATCTTTTCATCTTAGAGGTACCTGTGAGCACGTCCAACATTCTGTTTGTTTTAAGACCTTACCCACTAGTGAGTGGTAATCACTCAAGGGATGTCTGTCACCGTATTGCTAGACTGACATCTCTGGATGCTCTCATCTTCAAATATGGGGTCACAATAACTACAAAATACAGTATTCCTCAGACAATAGCCTATCACATTACCTCCGAACTCCGTACCTACTAGACCTTTGATTTTTTCTGGCTTTAACAAACTGATGGCTAATCCTGGGATCCTATAAGGAAATCACTCCTTCCTCCAGAACCAGTTCCAGTCTCACACTCGACTCCTCATGAAAAACCTTGCAAAAATAGAATGTCCTGAAAAAAAATGTTTGTCAGTGAGAAATAGAGAAAAGAGAAATAGAACAAAACAACTCTTGTCCATAGCAAATCAATTACAATGACTGGTCTTTATGTAATCCTTTAGTATGCTCAGGTAGTGTTCAACAGTGCCGCCTCTCAGTCTTCACAGAACAGACTCTCTGGTGATAATTTTGCGATCTCACTCGATTTACGAGTTCCTTCCGGACTACCGACTTTCCTGCAATGGGAATCGTGGACGCAAGTCTCTCTCTCGACTACTTTCACTGGGATAGTGCTGTCAACAAAACTTGGTATGGTCCTTCCCACCTGTCTATTAGGCAACCTGAGCATAAGAACAATCACACAGTCTCTTGGTTCACAATCAAGACAGATAGTATTTGGCATACCAGAAATCAACAGTTTAAAGTTCTTTTGTCAAGTTCTCAAATGCTGGCTCATCTCGATAAGGTACTTTACTGTCACTTCATTGGTGTATTTCTGATCATTGTGCGGATCAATCATGACATGAGGTTGTCTTCCAAAAAAACCCAAACAAAAACAAATTTCGAAGAGGGTGATTCGTTAAGTGAAGATCTGGGAGTGGTTTCGATGCTACATAATACTAGTGGCAGTGTCTATGACCACAATAGTCCAATTTCAAGCTTTGCTCCTACTCCTAGGTGTACCATTATCTACACACAAATGTCTGTACAATTTTTCTTTGCGGTAAACACAGCAGCATCCTTGGCGGCAGGAAATGCCTCTACCCAGTTTGAGAAAACATCAGTGCACACCAATACATAACAATAATTCCTAAAGGGTGTTAACTGTACGAAGTCGATTTGTATTACCTGAAGTGGTCCGTCTGTAGGAGGAATATGGGATTCCTCTGTTAGTACTACCTTACCAACTGTTCTTCCTCTTGCAAGTAAGACAGGTTATTGATTTCCTGCTTGCCTGAGAAGAGAACCCTGGTACATGCCAGTAAGTTCTTACCAATTTGCACATACCTTCCTTACCCTAGGTGAGTCAGACCATATGCCGCCTCAGCTAGGCTAGGGAGATATGTTCTGGGGGCCACTGGCTTACCTTGTTCATCTCTTGAGGAAGGTAGATGGGCAAGCATTAGTGTGATTCTGCAATAAAGCCAATGTAACTCCATTTTGTTATATTCAATAGATTATTAGCTTACTTTAGCATTAATATATGATATGCTTAAATATGCCTGGGAGAAGGAAAAGTACAGAAGGATGAAATGTTCAGTTGGCAAAAAGAAGAACTTGTGGGAAAGCCATTTCTGAGAAATGAAGCAAAAAGAAGAACTTGTGGGAAAGCCATTTCTGAGAAATGGAGCAAAAAAGGAACAAGCGGGCGTTATCATGAATAAGACGCAACCCTGAGGTTAAGGCAATAGTTAGTGATAGTTTTTAGAACAAGTATAAATATGTGTATGTAAGAAACAATAAAGCAGAACTCTTATTGACTACACCAGGCTCTGTGTGTGATCATTTGATTTCTCCAGCTAGCTGCACGGCACTTAAAATTCTGTCCACAGGTGGTTCTGAATACAAAAGACAGGCTGTTGTTGGAGCCCTCTCAGAGAAGGCTGAGGCTAAAGGAGGTCTACCTCCAACACTCTCCAGAGTCCTGGGGACTCTGAACCATACCCCTTTGACTTCCAGACCTCCTTTTCCTGTAGGGAACACAAATTTGTATCTTAATTTAACTGCTGTGTGTTTGCAATATAGAGTACCATGAGCATAACTCAAAAAGAAAAAGAAAAATAACATCTCTAGAGGAGAGAAAGAAGAAGAAAATATCAGGTCTGCGTTCACCAACGGGCATATCAGTGTCTATACAAAAATTTCCCTTCATCCGTATTCTCATCCTTCCTCCACCCTTTGTGCATGACAAGGCACACTGCAGTAATACTGGTGTCATCGTGCTGGTGAGATATACTGGGTTCGGGCAGAACTCTGAAGGACCAATTATGCATGTAGTGTGTGAACTGTAATCGGGTCCATGTATTGTACCACCCTGTTTGAACGCAAAAGATGATGAGGAAACTGTGGAGAAACAGAATAGAGGTTGGTGACAGATAAGTTTGTAGAGGTGGAGAGGATTTTATTAAAATGACAACTGGATTGGGCACTACGGGGAATTGACTTTCAACTATCTTGTTTATCCCCCTTAGATCCTGCACTAACCTGTAACCCCTCCTCCCACTCTTTTTCACAGGGACGATGGGACTATTGGCTGTGCTGGACGTCCTGACTAGGATGCCCTGCTGTAGCAGCCGTTCTATGATGGGGTATACTCCTAATTCCACATCTGGCTTCAGAGGGTACAGAGGGATTTTTGGAGCTATCCTGCCACCTTTTATTTGTACTACTACTGGGGCTACATTTGCCATCAATCCAGTGTCCTGTCCATCTTAAGTTCATAGGGAACCCGGTATCTGTGAGATAATTTCCTCTATCTGTGATGGACATGAATCTAGAACAGTGCAATGCAACATTAGTATTTGAGGGTGTCTAACATACCTTATACTTCCTGAGCGAGAGTACAATATATGTATTTCATATTTAACAAAGTTTATGTTACGTTAGTCAGGGGCCATTTCTGTTAGGAAAAAGAAGGAAAGAAAAGGGTTCCTTCCATTTGCCGAATTAGTGTTTACCAGTGATCTAATCCAGACAGAGAATTTTCTATTACTGCAAAAGACAAAAAAAAATATATATAT
Source organism: Pseudophryne corroboree (assembly GCF_028390025.1). NCBI lineage: Eukaryota > Metazoa > Chordata > Amphibia > Anura > Myobatrachidae > Pseudophryne > Pseudophryne corroboree. Next base: position 805,356,393 of record NC_086448.1, read on the forward strand.
TTTTGTACCTACCGGTAAATCCTTTTCTCCTAGTCCGTAGAGGATGCTGGGGACTCCAAAAGGACCATGGGGTATAGACGGATTCGCAGAAGCCTGGGCACACTATAAAGACTTAAACTGGGTGTAAACTGGCTCCTCCCTCTATGCCCCTCCACCAGACCTCAGTTAGAAAACTGTGCCCAGGAGAGACGGACATTTCGAGGAAAGAATTTATAATTTAAACACAGTGAGTGTTATACTAGCTCACACCACGAACATACCGCAAGACATGGCCTTCAACAGAATACCAGCCCACGGTATGAAAACCATACAGCCATATGCTGAGAGAATATGTAACACACCGTGTGTGTCAACCCAACCAATAACAAGAAACCACATGCCATGGCATGAACAACGTCAGCGATAGTCTGACAAAGAAGAAACACCACAAAGTGCAACCAAAATCAATAACTGCAGACACAGTACGCACTGGGACGGGCGCCCAGCATCCTCTACGGACTAGGAGAAAAGGATTTACCGGTAGGTACTAAAATCCTATTTTCTCTTACGTCCTAGAGGATGCTGGGGACTCCAAAAGGACCATGGGGTCTATACCAAAGCTCCACAACGGGCGGGAGAGTGCGGACGACTCTGCAGCACCGATTGAGCAAACATGAGGTCCCCATCATCAAGGGTATCAAACATGTACAGCTTAGCAAAGGTGTTTGAAACCCGACCACGTAGCCGCTTGGCAAAGTTAATCCGCCGAGACACCTCGGGCATCCGCCCAAGAAGAGCCCATCTTCCTAGTAGAATGGTTCTCCCCCGACTCCGGTAACGACAATCCAGCCGTAGAACTAGCACACCGAATCGTATCACAGATCCAGTGTGTAACAGACTACAGAGACGCAGGCGCCCCAAGCACGCTGGGAGCATACCGGACAAACAGAGCCTCTGTTTCCCCAAACTGAGCCCAATTGGCGACATAAATCTTCAAAGCCCTGACTACATCGAGAGACATTAAATCAGCCAATGCTGAAGTTACCACAGGCATCAAACTAGGCAAATGTTTTATATACCCCGAAAACCCTTTTCGGCAGAACTACTATCCGAGTTCTCAATTCCAACCACTTGGAAGATCAAACAGGGGTTCTTGTGAAACAAAGCCGCTACTTCCGACAACCGCCTTGCGGTCACCCAAAAAGCAAAAGCATGACCACTCTCCAAGAGAGAAATTTTAACACAACCTTTAATAAAGGTTCCAATTAGTGAGACACAAGAAACGCAACACCACATCAAGAGCCCACTGTGCCAATGGGGCACCAATGGAGGTTGGATGTGCAGTAGGCCTTTCACGAAAGTCTGAATTTCCGGAAAGGTGGCCAATTCTTTTTTTTTTTTTAAAGAAAATTTACAATGCCAAAACAGAAACGGAGCCTAACTGTAGGCCTGCATCCACACCTGCTTGCAAAGAATGGAGAAGAACGACTCAGCTGAAAGTCTGCTGTAGGAAGCTTCTTAGAGTTACACCAAGACACATATTTATGCCAAATACGGTGTTAAGGCTTCGTCGTTACTTATTTTTTAGCCTGAAGAAGTGTGGAAATGACCCCACTGGGAATACCCCAAAGGACTAGGATATGGCATTCAACCGCCACGCCGTCAAACACAGCCGAGGTAAGTCCTTATACACACCCGGATCTTGCTGTAACAGTTCCTCCCGTAGAGGAAGAGGCCAGGGATCTTCTATGAATAAATCTTGAAGAACTGGATACCAAGCCCTCCTTGGCTAGACCGGAACAATGAGGATCGCCGGAACCTCTGTTCTTCTTATGTTTATCACCTTCAGCAGAGTGAAAGCGGAGGGGACACATAGACCGACTGAAAACACTCAAGGTGTTATGAGTATCCACTGCTATAGCTTGAGTGTCCCCTGACCCGGAACCAAATTCGTGGGGTCTCTCCTTTAGGAGAGACGCCAACATGCCCAATTGAGGCACTCCTCAAAGATTTGTCACTTCTGTAAACTTCTCGATGACGACAGTATTTCTCTCGGATGGAGAGCGCGTCTACAGAGGAAATCTAATTCTCCGTCGTTTACGTCCGGAACTAAGACTGCTAATATAACGTTTACCAGTCTTTTCACCCAGCGGAAAAATATTTCAGCTTCTGCCATTGCCTCTTTGTTCCTTGTTCCACCCTAGCAGCTTACTTACGCCACTGCTGTCAAATCGTCTGACAGAATTAACACGGGCAGATCACGAAGAATATGATCTTTGAAAATAGCTCTTACTTCAAGAATACGTATTGTAGACAAGCTTCGCAGCTTGACCTTTTCCTCTGGAAATACCTCCCCTGCAAGTACTGCTCCCCAGCCTCGGAAATCTGCATACATGGACACCAGTATCTAATCCTGGATCCCGAACCTTCGTCCCTCTAGGAGGTGAGAGCTGAGCAGAACCACAGGAGCGACATCCCGGTCATTAGAATTATATACCGGTGCATGGGGCAGTGAGACCCGGACCACATTCCCAACAGGTCCCGTGAAAACCACTCTGGCATTTGACCTGCTCACCGAAAGGGTCTCTCAGGCCGCACCCAACTTCTTCATCACAGAACATATAGATGGATTGGCACTGCAAATCTGATCAGACTCAGGACCCTCAGACCTCATTCCACAGGAAAGCACAGAAACTCAACAGTTCAGTATCTACTCTGATACCACCTCCAACCTCTGCATTGTTGGGAATAACAGCCCTTCCCTGTGTTGAAGAACAGTCAGAGAGAAACAACGATTTGCACCATTTGTTACTAGACCTCGCCTCAATCAGGCGAACATCTCATTACAGAATAACAATGGATCTTACTATTTAAAGAAAACCATCATACTACCATTACTCCAGTGAAATGGCGAAGACCATCCTGGCTATCCCTCCAGGTAATCTGAATGCGTAAAACAACGCATGTAAACTTTTTTTTTATATATATATAACCGGGACAGGAGGACAAGGCCCTGAACCTGACGCACCTCTGATATTGCGTCGCGTATTACCTCCCCTTTCAGAGGGGAAACGGTAAGATCTTTTAGGAAAACAGTGAGGTGAAACATCTGTAACTTCAGACAGTCCCCCTCTGGATTCTACAAGTAACTTACTGGTCCTGGGCTATTCCCGGACTAACTGAAAAGTAGTAGACGAGTCCCCACCGGTGTGGGGTCCAGGCAGGTAGACTCAGCACCATGTGGTGGATGTGTGAGAAACAGAAAACGACATCCGCTTCTGCGAACCTAACAAGGCTGCAGAACACTTACCTTTTCACCCTCCATCTGCCCAGAAAGGAAAAAAGAACGGCATCGAACTAGTTAAAGCGACTGCATCCCACAAAAGAATGCGTCACCAACCGTTGTGAGGGAATCTAACTCACCAAGTTAGATTTTTCAAGAGTATCCGCCGAGATTGACTGAACTAAGGCATCCCCAAACAGCGGCACACCGACCCAGGGAAAAAACTCCAGTATCTCTCGGGGTCAGCCTCAGCATTTCCCCAGCCACCTCCTGCATACGCACTGCAGCCTGCCGCGATATATAGAGAAGACCCAACATAAGGAAAATCCCCTATCTCTGCAGGATAATTTTATCGGATGTCCTTCCGAATATAAACACTCCCTCATGTGCATGTCATGCAAATAAGTCCAAAGAACAGAAATAAAATATCACTTAGCTTCCTGAATCCGATCCTTTGTGACAGGGCCCCGTGTCGACCAGGAGTTGACTTTTCACAGTATTCTCTCCGCCGCTGGAAAAGAATAAACATTCGGACTCCTTGAGAGGACGGGAGACCCAATCGTCACGGCCGACCTAGAGATTTATCAACAGAGCGACCAGCACATGAGAAAGATTACTATTACATCAGCATTCATTATAAATCATAAGATGAATATACCTATTGTAATACACATATACACACATATCCTACCTATATATACATATAACCAGGGGCGTCGGAATGGGGGGGGCAAGGGGGCAGCTCGCTCCCCCCAAAACATTAGAGAGGCGCCATACAGTCCACCCGTCCGCCTGTGCAGGTGCCAGCTACAGCGCTACCCGCATCCGGCACTGCTGCTATAAGTTTACATAGCGGGCAGCGCTGTAGCGGCCTAACCCATGCGCTCTGCCCCCACCTCCTTCCCTGCAGTGTCTGTGCTCTGCGGCCCGTGACAGCAGAGCCGAGGTAAGCAGCAGCATACTGTCACGGAACTTAGTCGGATGAGGGGGGAGTGTCAGAGACGGGGAAGGAGGGTCTGCCGTGAGCGTCAGTGGTGGGCTGAGCCGGGGAGAAGGGGGGAATATGCTCCCCAGGTTTAGAGCCGCAGATGAGTGACACTGCTGAATGTTTTGGAGCACACAGGAGGTGGATGAGGGCAGAAGGACATCTGCAGTGGCAGCCGCAGATCCCTTTCCTCTGCCTCCAAAACCTCATCAGTACTGCAGACGCAGACAGGGCAGTGCGCTGGAGGATCGACTTCCCTGTGTCAAAGGCTCACAGACCCCGCCACGCCTTCCACAGTGCAGCGCCATGCCCCCTATTTGGTCCCGATGGGCTCCCTGTCACTGACTCTGCACATGTGCGGAACTCGGGACTGCTGCTGGATGTAACCATAGAGTCTGACTCTCTGCTGCCCATAGAAGGTAGCAGGGGGATTCGGCTAGTAGCTTATCATGCACCTGACCTGCAACATCGTTCACCCAGCTCCATGCAAGGTACAAGTTCCGGGTCCTTAGAGTCATCACAGGGTTGGGCTAAAGGACCTTTCCTAAATCTAACTGTAACCCTAACCATCCCTGCTGTAGCCTAACCCTAATCTCCCCCTAAAACCTCACCTCCAACAGCCTAACCCTAACCCGCCAGTGTCTAACCCAACTTCCCCTCCTGTAGCCTACCCCTCACTTACCCTCCTGCAGCCTAACCCTAACCCGTCACCCACGCAGCCTAACCCTAATACCCCTTTCACATCGCACAAATAACCCGGTATCGACACGGCATATTGCCGTGTCGAAACGGGTCAGTGTGCGATGTGAAAGCTCCTTTGCTGAATTAGTGGGTCGCCTGACCCGGTAATTCAACCCGGTAAAAAAGAAGGGTTATTACCGGGTTGAATAACGGGTTAGGTGCAGTGTGAATGGGAGCCGTTCCGATGCGACACGGCTCCCATTCACAGCATAGGGAGAGGCGGCGCAGGAGATGAGCTCATCTCCCGGCGCCGCCTCCACCCCCGCCCCTGCTGCTGCTGCGCCCCCCGCTGCTATGGCAACCAACTCGGTATATTGCCGGGTTGGAAAGCCAGCAAAGGAGCGCAAATGCCGGATCCCACCCGGTAAGGACACGTTTCTCTTACCGGGTGGGATCCGGCATTTGCGATCTGAAAGCTGCATCACCTACCCTCCAGCAGCCTAACCCCTCACCCACGTAGCCTCACCCTAACCCCTCACCCACGCAGCCTAACCCTAATTTATTCTCCTGCAGCCTAATCTTAACCTCTACCCTAACCCTAATGTTGAGGCTAAATTCATCCAGGCTAAAGGACTTTTGACAACAGGGGCAGGAGCAAGGCCAGAACGTGGGACCCAAAATATACTAAAGGAAATAGATGTTGACGTGACTAGTAAAACTGATAGCCCACCGACATTGCTCCACTCCCTGCTTTCGTGGGTCACATGGATCTAGCATCTAACCTAACCTCTCCTCTTGCAGCCTAACCCTAACCTCCCCTGGGTGATTAGCCCTAATCTTTCCCTGTGCCCTGAATCCCCCGGTGCACAGAATCCTCCCCCTGATGAAGAGGCGGGTCACATGGTTATGACATAACCAAAAGGCATTTACGGAGTGCCAAGAATCAGAGGCATGCTGGGATTGTCCTGCCTGCTACAATCAATGTGGTGGTGGAGCGGCTATGGATTGTTTGAGGAAGGCGGCCCCAAATCTGTGTCTTGCTTAGGGCCCTATGAGGTCTAAATCCGCCTCTGCCTGCGGCTACCTTCATCTTCCTGACCCTGGGCAGCTCTACCTCCTGCCCGTGGCAGAAGATAGGAGGGCATGAGAGAATCTGCTATACTGGAGGAAACGACCCCCCATTGACAGCCAGCCAAGTAAAGGTAAATTGAAAGAGTGTTTTGCATTATAATTTATAAAGGATTGGTGGACATAAATTCTATAAAGGGTGAACAGGGGTTGTGGGGATGAAGCACTAATTATTTAAGTAGTGGTGGGGGTAATAGGCATAAGATACATGATGGATGGGAGAGGGTGTTGATGGCAGCCTCGGAACAGGGTTCTATTGTGTGGTGTAAATGGTAATCTGATGTACTGTATAAGGATATATACATCTATACCTACAGTGCGGGTGGTAATCAGATGTACACTATATGTTTCTATGTATTATCTATACCTGCAGCGTATAATGGAGTGAGGGGTGTGTGCGGGGTGTGTGTGATATATATATATATATATATATATATATATATATATATATTATACAGTGCTTGAGCGTATTTTTTGAACCAGGACCAGACGCAGAGCCCTGTTCTGGTTGGATAAATATGGGGGGACCCTACGCAATTTTCCCCCTGTATTTTTACAACCAGGGCTGGCTCAAAGAGCCCGAGGCTGGTTATGCTTAGGAGGAGGACCCCACGCAATATTTTTCTTTGATTTTTAAGGAAAACAGACCATTTCCCACAGATAAGCATGCACGGATCTCACTGATCCGTGCATGACTATACAAACACGCCAGAAAAAAGCAGGTCAGTTTTATTGCTGCTTTTTTTTTTTACGATTTGCAAAAAAATACGACCACAATTGAACATTCACTGACAAACACCAAAATACGAATGAATAGTAAATCACTGTGTTGTATGAACAAACAGCCGCCTTTGACCGATGGTCTATTCATTCGGATTTCTGCCCTCTGCCGTGAGAACTATTATGAATAACCCCAACACCGCCGAGATTTGTGCTTAGTAAATTCCCGTGTTGACACTTTGGGGAAAAAAAGCAAACTCGGACAAAATCGTGACTTTAGTTAATAAACCCCAAGGTAAGCTGCAACTGCGTCAAACTCAGCATCAGGCCCTTTGAGGAGGGATGCTGCCCCCCTCCACAAACCTTGCCCCCTCAACAAACTCCGCCCCCAGTAGGGCTGCTTCTACAAATTTCCCGGGCTGGTTTTCCAGCCCAATCCGCCCATGGCAGCTGGCTGTGGGGAAGCAGTAGGGAAATGAGCAAAGAGGAGGAGGCACTCTACCTAGAAGATGCGTATAATAGGCTCTACCAGGTGTAATGTGTAACATGTGTATTGGGCTCGACCAGGCGTAATGTGTAACATGTGTAATGGGGTCTACCTGGCATAATGTGTATAATAAGCTCTACCAGGCGTAATGTGAATAATGGGCTATATCTGGCGTAATATGTATATAGGGGCTCTACCAGGTATAATGGGTACAAGCAGTTCTACCAGGCGTAATGTGTATAATGAGCTTTACCTGGCATAATGTGTGTAATGGGCTCTACCAGGTGTAATGTTACAAGGGGCCACTCCCAGCTGCTCCATAGAGGGGCAGATGTATTAAGCCTGGAGACGGCATGAGGAAGTGATAAACCAGTGATAAGTGCAAGGTGATAAAGGCACCAGCCAATCAGTCCCTAACTGTAAATTTACATATTGGAGCTGATTGGCTGGTACTTTATCACCTTGCACATATCACTGGTTTATCACTTCCTTATGCCTTCTCCAGGTTAATACATCTGCCCCAGAGTTCCATACAGGTGCAAGAGACCTGTCTAAGGTGGCCAGGAGCTAGGGGCGCCAAACTGAGATTTTATCTTGCCCCCCCAACCAAAAAAGTTGTGACGCCCCTGCATATAACATACATATAAGCGGATTGTCCGGAACCTTCGGGACCCAAGTGACATTAATGTGTTCTGAATGTGTATGACCATGTACTGAATCCGCAGTTGTGGCTCTACCAGGAAACATTGTAGTCGACAGAAAACCTAGTAATCGTCGACAGCAGGGAGTAGTAACCAGGCAAAATAACATACTTGTGACCCCGAGGGGTCCGAGGGAATTATACATAAACAATTTTAATAACATTCCCCCACAAATGTAACCATGTCTGTGCCCGAGCTACAGACTCACGGAACCGAACCATATAAATACATATAAATATATATATATATATACAGGTATAAGTTAGTTACAGCATGTCAATTTACACCCGGTAATAACAGTTGGTGCTGACAGGGTCACCCACATACTACTGTGTCTCCCATACCGTGTTTATTATAAACAAGTATAACACAACCGATCTGTTGACTCAGTACCTACTGTATCAAGTACCAAACAGGCGTCGGCGATGCCGACAATGAACCCCAGAGGCGTTAGTGACAGAACACTCACATTGTCGACACAAGTGTATATCTGACAGGGAGCACACAGAGAGTATACACAACCATGAGTACATGCCCATTTCCAAATTAAATAGTGTTATACATTCCTACATAACACTAACAATATGTGCCCCCCCCTTGTTTGTGCTGTACATATGTTTTGGCGGGGACATTGATTAAAAATGGCGCTGTCTCTTGCTGTGAGGGCTAAGCCCCGCCCCTTATCGGCACGCGGTAGCCCCCTATAGTAAAACCGTTATATGCAGGCAGGGGACCATATACAGTGGATACCCACTGTATACAGGGAGTGTAAAAATAATGTAAAACATACTGCCCAGGGCGCCCCCCCCACCCCCCCGTTCGCCCTGCGCCCGATACCAGCTGTTGGTGTGTGGGAGCAATGGCGCGCAGCGGGACTGCTGAGACATGCTGGTGGGGGTAGCGGACACGGTGCCCGGGCACCGAATAACAACTCAAGCCAGCCTATTTTGTTTAAAAGCCCCTCAGTAACTTGCTGCCCCCAAGCGCCCTGCACCCTGTGAGTGCGTTGGTGTGCGGGAGCATGGAGCGCTGCGTGACTACTGCATGTTACCTCCGTTACTGAAGTCTTCTGCCGTCACTGAAGTATTCTTTTCTTCTAATACTCACCCGGCTTCTGTCTTCTGGCTTCTGTGAGAGGGGTGACGACGCAGCTCCGGGAACAAGCAGCTAGGCGCACCAAGCGATCGAACCCTCTGGAGCTAATGGTGTCCAGTAGCCTGAGAAGCAGAGCCTTAAACTAAGAAGAAGTAGGTCTCCCCTCACTCCCACGCTGCAGGGAGCCTGTAGCCAGCAGGTCTCCCTGAAAATAAAAAACCTAACATAAAGTCTTTTAGAGAAACTCAGTAGAGCTCCCCTAGTGTGTGTCCATTCACTCCTGGGCACAGAGTCTAACTGAGGTCTGGAGGAGGGGCATAGAGGGAGGAGCCAGTTCACACCCAGTTTAAGTCTTTATAGTGTGCCCAGGCTCCTGCGGATCCGTCTATACCCCTTTTGGAGTTCCCACCATCCTCTAGGACGTAAGAGAAAATTAACAAGCTTCTAGGTCATGCGAAGTATTCATTCAATCCTTCTCATCCCATATTAAGGGTCTGTACATGGGGGGTAATTCCAAGTTGATCGCAGCAGGATTTTTGTTAGCAATCGGGCAAAACCATGTGCACTGCAGGGGAGGCAGATATAACATGTGCAGAGACAGTTAGATTTGGGTGGGGTGTGTTCAATCTGCAATCTAATTTGCAGTGTAAAAATAAAGCAGCCAGTATTTACCCTGCACAGAAACAAAATAACCCACCCAAATCTAACTCTCTCTACACATGTTATATCTGCCTCCCCTGCAGTGCACATGGTTTTGCCCAATTGCTATCAAAAATCCTGCTGCGATCAACTTGGAATTACCCCCATGGTCCAACAAACATTTCCGAGCTCGTCTTGACTAGGGGCATTACTAGGAATGAATACTTCTTATGTGATAACTAAAAAAAATACCCGGGGGTTACCCTGTCTCTGTCCGCTTCCCTACTGGCAAATACTAATCTGCGGACAGGTTTTTCTCCATTTCTGACATTACTTTCTTGATTTTGATTTTATTTTTTGGTTTTACTATATATGTACACAAATGACACCATACTTACCAGTTCCACTGGTCTCAGCCACTTCCCCCGCAGGCTGCTTCTCTTCTTTTACCGGTTGGATACTCCTCTGAGTGCATGAGAAATGGCTGAAACCAGTCAGGTCGCCTTCTCCTCCTAGATATAACATCGACCTTCATTAGTACATATATAGGTTACATTCATATTTTTCATATTTTTATTTTTATTATTTTCTATAGTTTGTATGCTGGCCATAACTGCTTCCACATCTACATATAGCGGTGTGCTTGCATTCTCTTTTTCTTCCTACTTGTTTATTGTTGCTACAAGTTGAAACAGTTCTTTTATTTCCGTTCTTGTCTTATATGACTTTGGTTAGACATACTACCTGCAATACCTTAGGATCAAACCAGTGGCGGAACAAGCAAGCGGTGGGCCCAGGTGCAACAAAATGCTTTGGGCCCCCCATCCAAGTACACCCCATGGGCAGTGCGCGCCGTAGGCGCGCGCGCAAAAATACATAGTGGCGTGGCTTCGTGGGGAAGGGGTGTGTCCACAAAATAATACCAATTCATAAAACGGTGCACAGTAGTCTCCATTCTTCAAATTACGCCGCACAGTAGCACCACTACACCAGGTAGAGACCCTTTTACTCCTTACAGCGAACAGATTCCCCTTTTTACACAATGGCAGACAGCGTACCCTCGTTACACATAGCGGCAGACAGCGTGCCCTCGTTACACATAGCGGCAGACAGCGTGCACTTTTTACACATTACGGCAGGCAGCGTCCCCATTTTACACATTACGGCAGACAGCGTCCCCATTTTACACATTACGGCAGACACCATACACTTTTACACATAACGGCAGATAGCGTGCCCTTTTTACACATTACGGCAGGCAGATTCTACCTTTTTACACATAGCGGCAGGCAGATTCCCCATTTTTACATTGCGGCATGCAGATTCCCCATTTTTATACATAGCGGCAGGCAGTCCCCCCTTTTTACACATTGCGGCAGGCAGTCCCAACAAATAAAAAAAGAAATTACCTGCTTGTTGCCAGGGGTTTCATGCACTTGGTTCCATGCACAGTGCCAGGATGTCATGCTCGTTGCCAGGGGTTTCATGCACTGGGTGTCATGCTCGTTGCTAGTGGGTAGTGCTTGTTGCTAGGGCCGTGCTCCCAGTGCCACATATGCTCCCAGTGCCAGATATTCCCCCACAGTGCCAGGTATATGCACCCAGTGCCAGATATTCTCCCACAGTGCCAGATATTCCCCCCCAGTGCCAGGTATATGCCCCCAGTGCCAGGTATATGCCCCCAGTGCCAGGTACATGCTCCCCCAGTGCCAGTTATATGCTCCCAGTGCCAGGTATATGCCCCCCCAGTGCCAGATATTCTCCCACAGTGCCAGATATTCCCCCCCAGTGCCAGGTATATGCCCCCAGTGCCAGGTATATGCCCCCAGTGCCAGGTACATGCTCCCCCAGTGCCAGTTATATGCTCCCAGTGCCAGGTATATGCCCCCCCAGTGCCAGATATTCTCCCACAGTGCCAGATATTCCCCCCCAGTGCCAGGTATATGCCCCCCCAGTGCAAGGTATATGTCCCCAGTGCCAGGTATATGTCCCCAGTGCCAGATCTGTCCCCAGTGCCAGGTATATGTCCCCAGTGCCAGATCTGTCCCCCCAGTGCCAGGTATATGTCCCCAGTGCCAGATCTGTCCCCCCAGTGCCAGGTATATGTCCCCAGTGCCAGATCTGTCCCCCCAGTGCCAGGTATATGTCCCCAGTGCCAGATCTGTCCCCCCAGTGCCAGGTATATGTCCCCAGTGCCAGATCTGTCCCCCCAGTGCCTGCTCCCCCGGTCCCCCCTCCCCCCCTATGTGTTGGAGGGACACGAGCGCATCGCGCGTCTCTCCTGTGTCCCTCCTGGCTCTCCCCCGCTGGTCTAATGAAGCATGTGCCGTTCGTGAGCCAATCAGAGCTCACGAACGGCACATGCTTCCTTAGAGCGGCCGGGGGAGAGCCAGGAGGGACACAGAGAGACGCGCGATGCGCTCGTGTCCCTCCAACACATAGGGGGGGGCCGGGGGAGCAGGGGAGCAGCAAGGAGGGAGAGGAGAACGCAGATTGACATGCGGACTCTCGTCCGCATGTCAATCTGTTCTAAATGCCGGCCGGCGGCTGTGGGCCCCTGAGTGCGGCGGGGCCCCAGTGCAATGCACTGCCTGCCCCGCCAGTAGTTCCGCCCCTGGATCAAACTCTCCAACCCCAGAGAATGATGCCCTATCTTCAGCAGTCATACGCACCTATTCATTGCAATAAGCCTCTGTGTGTGTGGACCATATTTCCCACACATAATAAACCTTGCTGACCCCCTGGGCCGCAATTCTCCAGCCTGAACCCTGGCTAAACGTCTCTCGCTTGAGCAACTGGCTCCCATATTTGTGGGCCTTTTCCCACAAGCACCAAAATACACAATACAAGCAGACGGTGAAAGTTATTCGAGCGCCTTTTACTCGCTCTCGCTGGCCAGTACTACAATACACTGTCGATAGTGGATCGCGATGTACCCAACTTAGGGCTCCTATCAGACCTTACAGCACCGTAATTTCTTTCGGTGGAAGTTCTGTTGGAATATTTTCCTGAGAGAGGCAGCGATAAATTCCTTTTCGGTATCTTTCCACTGGAATTTTTGTAGGGTGAAAAATAGAAAACTTCAATAACTATTGCTCACCCTTTCCAGTGGAAGCCCACCAGGGAGATTTGATTCCCGACGTTATCAAAGAAAAACCCCTTGTTTACACAATCACGCCTGCGTATGCTTTCCACAGCGCCAATGACACAATAGTATCACGTTGTGCTGTGCAAAACACACGGGCGTGCGGTTCAAACGCACAGCGTATAGATACTTGTTATCTATCCGCCTTACGATCGCTATTACCTGAAACACCTAGACCACTCTAGACCACCTAGATTTGGGACACCTAGATCACCTAAACCACTTCAGACCACCTAGACCACCTAGACAATACGTAGGGTTGCAAACCCTTACGCCACTGAGCCTCTACTAACCCAGTGTTTCCACGGGATCCCGATTTCTCCTCAGGGTTCAATACACTCACTCCTGTTTTCACTCACTCAGATACACCTCGTTTTTCTTTTCTGTACAGAAAATACCACTCCCTCCGATTGATGGTGTTAACCCAAAGGCAGTACCGTCTAAACAAAGTCTTACACTAATCTGCTTTTGAAATCGGATAGTTATGTGCTATTGTATTAAATGTATACTATCCCGCCTTTACTTGAACAACTATCGTGTGACTTGTACTTAGCGTCCGCAATCCTACGCAACCTTGCGTAAACACACGACCGCGCATGCCTTTTACGCCACGTGTGCGAACCTGTACTTTGTTCGTACCACGTGTACAAAAGTGCGTCCGCAATTCAACAAACCACACAGTCTCTATAAATATGAGCAATAAAAGCTACTATCGCTCAAAAACACAACACTCAGTTTTTCTGTATAAACCTTTAACGACTAGGCCAGAACTGCGTTTCATGTCTTTATAATTACTCCCTTAATACACTATTTCTCTAACGTCCTAAGTGGATGCTGGGGACTCCGTAAGGACCATGGGGAACAGCGGCTCCGCAGGAGACTGGGCACAACCAAGAAAGATTTAGGACTACCTGGTGTGCACTGGCTCCTACCTCTATGCCCCTCCTCCAGACCTCAGTTAGAATTTTGTGCCCGGCCGAGCTGGATGCACACTAGGGGCTCTCCTGAGCTCCTAGAAAAGAAAGTATATTTTAAGTTTTTTATTTTCAGTGAGATCTGCTGGCAACAGACTCACTGCTACGTGGGACTAAGGGGAGAGAAGCGAACCTACCTGCTTGCAGCTAGCTTGGGCTTCTAGGCTACTGGACACCATTAGCTCCAGAGGGATCGAACACAGGCCCAGCCTCGGTCGTCCGGTCCCGGAGCCGCGCCGCCGTCCCCCTTACAGAGCCAGAAGCAAGAAGACGTTCCTGGAAATCGGCGGCAGAAGACTTCGGTCTTCATCAAGGTAGCGCACAGCACTGCAGCTGTGCGCCATTGCTCCCCATGCACACCACACACTCCGGTCACTGATGGGTGCAGGGCGCTGGGGGGTGGGGGGGGGGCACCCTGGGCTGCAATAAGAGTACCTTGCTGGCAAATACCACATAATATGGTCATAAAGACTATATATGTGTAAAATACCCCTGCCAAATATCCATATAAAAAAGCGGGAGAAGTCAGCATAAAAAGGGGCGGGGCTATCTCCCTCAGCACACTGGCGCCATTTTCCCTCACAGCTCCGCTGGAAGGATGCTCCCCAGGCTCTCCCCTGCAGTTTCCAGACTACATAGGGTAAAAAAGAGAGGGGGGGGGGCACTAAATTTAGGTGCAATTCTGCATAATATTAACAGCTATAGGGGAAAAATCACTGTGGGTAGTGTGAATCCCTGTATATATAGCGCTCTGGTGTGTGCTGGCATACTCTCTCTCTGTCTCCCCAAAAGACTTTGTGGGGTCCTGTCCTCAGTCAGAGCATTCCCTGTGAGTGTGCGGTGTGTCGGTACAGCTGTGTCGACATGTTTGATGAGGAGGCTTATGTGGAGGCGGAGCAAATGCCGATAAATGTGATGTCACCCCCTGCGGGGCCGACACCTGAATGGATGGGTATGTGGAAGGAATTACGTGACAGTGTCAACTCCTTACATAAAAGGTTTGACGACATAGCAGATATGGGACAGCCGGATTCTCAGCTCGTGCCTGCCCAGACGTCTCAAAAGCCATCAGGGGCTCTAAAACGCCCGCTACCTCAGATGGCAGACACAGATGTCGACACGCATACTGACTCCAGTGTTGACGACGATGAGACTAGTGTACATTCCAATAGAGCCACCCGTTACATGATTACGGCAATGAAAAATGTGTTGCACATTTCTGATATTACCCCAGGTACCACAAAAAAGGGTATTATGTTTGGGGAGAAAAAACTACCTGTGGTTTTTTCACTATCTGATGAATTAAATGAAGTGTGTGAAGAAGCGTGGGCTTCCCCCGATAAGAAACTGGTAATTTCTAAAAAGTTACTAATGGCGTACCCTTTCCCGCCAGAGGATAGGTCACGTTGGGAAACATCCCCAAGGGTGGATAAAGCGCTCACACGCTTGTCAAAGAAGTGGCACTACCGTCTCCGGACACGGCCGCCCTAAAGGAGCCTGCTGATAGGAAGCAGGAGGCTATCCTGAAGTCTGTTTATACACACTCAGGCATTATACTGAGACCAGCTATTGCTTCAGCATGGATGTGCAGTGCTGCAGCTGCGTGGTCAGATTTCCTATCGGAAAATATTGATACCCTAGACAGGGACACTATATTGCTAACCATAGAGCATATTAAAGACGCAGTCTTATACATGAGAGATGCACAGAGGGATATTTGCCGGCTGGCATCTAAAATAAGTGCAATGTCCATTTCTGCCAGGAGGGGATTATGGACTCGGCAGTGGAATGGGGATGCAGATTCTAAAAGACACATGAAAGTTTTGCCTTACAAGGGAGAGGAGTTGTTTGGGGATGGTCTCTCTGACCTAGTTTCCACAGCAACAGCTGGGAAATCAACATTTTTACCCCATGTTCCCTCACAGCCAAAGAAAGCACAGTATTATCAGGTACAGTCCTTTCGGCCTCAGAAAGGCAAGCGGGTTAGAGGCGCGTCCTTTCTGCCCAGAGGCAGAGGTAGAGGGAAAAAGCTGCAAAATACAGTCAGTTCCCACTCCCAGGAACAAAAGTCCTGCCCCGCTTCCTCTAAGTCCACCGCATGACGCTGGGGCTCCATAGGCGGAGCCAGGTGCGGTGGGGGCCCGTCTCAAGAACTTCAGTGATCAGTGGGCACGCTCACGGGTGGATCCCTGGATTCTACAAGTGGTATCTCAGGGGTACAAGCTGGAATTCGAGACGTCTCCCCCTCGCCGTTTCCTCAAATCTGCCTTGCCAACAACTCCCTCAGACAGGGAGGCAGTGCTGGAGGCAATTCACAATCTGTATTTGCAGCAGGTGATAGTCAAGGTACCCCTCCTTCAACAAGGAAGGGGTTACTATTCCACAATGTTTGTAGTACCGAAACCGGACGGTTCGGTGAGACCCATTTTAAATTTGAAATCCCTGAACACTTATATAAAAAGGTTCAAGTTCAAGATGGAATCGCTCAGGGCGGTTATTTCAAGCCTGGAGGAAGGGGATTACATGGTATCACTGGACATCAAGGATACTTACCTGCATGTCCCCATTTACCCTCCTCACCAGGAGTACCTCAGATTTGTGGTACAGGACTGTCATTACAAATTCCAGACGTTGCCGTTTGGTTTGTCCACGGCACCGAGGGTATTTACCAAGGTAATGGCCGAAATGATACTCCTTCGGAAAAAGGGAGTTATAGTTATCCCGTACTTGGACTATCTCCTTATAAAGGCGAGGTCCAGGGAACAGTTGTTGATCGGAGTAGCACTAGCTCGGGAAGTGCTACAGCAGCACGGCTGGATCCTGAATATTCCAAAGTCGCAGCTGGTTCCTACAACGCGTCTACTGTTCCTGGGAATGGTTCTGGACACAGAACAGAAAAAGGTATTTATCCCGGAGGAGAAGGCCAAGGAGTTGTCATCCCTAGTCAGAGACCTCCTAAAACCAAAACAGGTGTCGGTGCACCACTGCACGCGAGTCCTGGGAAAGATGGTAGCTTCTTACGAAGCAATTCCATTTGGAAGGTTCCATGCAAGGATCTTTCAGTGGGATCTGTTGGACAAGTGGTCCGGATCGCATCTTCAGATGCATCGGCTGATAACCCTGTCTGCAAGGACCAGGGTGTCTCTACTGTGGTGGCTGCAGAGTGCTCATCTTCTAGAGGGCCGCAGATTCGGCATACAGGACTGGGTCCTGGTGACCACGGATGCCAGCCTTCGAGGCTGGGGGGCAGTCACACAGGGAAGAAACTTCCAAGGACTCTGGTCAAGCCAGGAGATTTCCCTACACATAAATATTCTGGAACTAAGGGCCATTTACAATGCCCTAAGTCAGGCAAGACCCCTGCTTCAAAACCAGCCGGTACTGATCCAGTCAGACAACATCACGGCGGTCGCCCATGTAAACCGACAGGGCGGCACAAGAAGCAGGATGGCGATGGCAGAAGCCACAAGGATTCTCCGATGGGCGGAAAATCACGTGTTAGCACTGTCAGCAGTGTTCATTCCGGGAGTGGACAACTGGGAAGCAGACTTCCTCAGCAGGCACGACCTCCACCCGGGAGAGTGGGGACTTCATCCAGAAGTCTTCCAGCTGATTGCAAACCGTTGGGAAAGGCCACAGGTGGACATGATGGCGTCCCGCCTCAACAAAAAGCTAGAAAAATATTGCACCAGGTCAAGGGATCCTCAAGCGATAGCTGTGGACGCTCTAGTGACACCGTGGGTGTACCAGTCGGTTTATGTGTTCCCTCCTCTTCCTCTCATACCAAAGGTACTGAGGATAATAAGAAGGAGAAGAGTAAGAACTATACTCATTGTTCCGGATTGGCCAAGAAGAGCTTGGTACCCAGAACTTCAAGAAATGATCTCAGAGGACCCATGGCCTCTACCGCTCAGACAAGACCTGCTGCAGCAAGGGCCCTGTCTGTTCCAAGACTTACCGTGGCTGCGTTTGACGGCATGGCGGTTGAACACCGGATCCTAAAGGGAAAGGGCATTCCGGAGGAAGTCATTCCTACACTGATTAAAGCTAGGAAGGATGTGACCGCAAAACGTTATCACCGCATATGGCGGAAATATGTTGCTTGGTGTGAGGCCAGGAAGGCCCCAACGGAGGAATTTCAGCTGGGTCGATTTCTGCACTTCCTACAGTCAGGGGTGACTATGGGCCTAAAATTGGGTTCCATTAAGGTCCAGATTTCGGCTCTGTCGATTTTCTTCCAAAAAGAACTGGCTTCACTGCCTGAAGTTCAGACATTTGTTAAAGGAGTGCTGCATATTCAGCTCCCTTTTGTGCCTCCAGTGGCACCTTGGGATTTCAACGTGGTGTTGGATTTCCTAAAGTCGCATAGGTTTGAGCCACTTAAAACCGTGGAGCTAAAATATCTCACGTGGAAAGTGGTCATGCTGTTGGCCTTGGCTTCGGCCAGGCGTGTGTCAGAATTGGCGGCTTTGTCATGTAAAAGCCCTTATCTGATTTTCCATATGGATAAGGCGGAATTGAGAACTCGTCCCCAATTTCTTCCTAAGGTGGTATCAGCGTTTCATTTGAACCAACCTATTGCGGTGCCTGCGGCTACTCGGGACTTGGAGGATTCCAAGTTGCTGGACGTAGTCAGGGACCTGAAAATCTATGTTTCCAGGACGGCTAGAGTTAGGAAAACTGACTCGCTATTTATCCTGTATGCACCCAACAAGCTGGGTGCTCCTGCTTCAAAGCAGACTATTGCTCGCTGGATCTGTAGCACGATTCTACTTGCACATTCTGCGGCTGGACTGCCGCATCCTAAATCTGTAAAAGCCCATTCCACGAGGAAGGTGGGCTCTTCTTGGGCGGCTGCCTGAGGGGTCTCGGCTTTACAACTTTGCCGAGCTGCTACTTGGTCGGGTTCAAACACATTTGCAAAATTTTACTAGTTTGATACCCTGGCTGAGGAGGACCTTGAGTTTGCTCATTCGGTGCTGCAGAGTCATCCGCACTCTCCCGCCCGTTTGGGAGCTTTGGTATAATCCCCATGGACCTTACGGAGTACCCAGCATCCACTAGGACGTCAGAGAAAATAAGAATTTACACACCGGTAATTCTATTTCTCGTAGTCCGTAGTGGATGCTGGGCGCCCGTCCCAAGTGCGGACTCTCTGCAATACATGTATATAGTTATTGCTTAACTAAAGGGTTATTGTTATGAGCCATCTGTTACTGAGGCTCAGTTGTTGTTCATACTGTTAACTAGGTATGGTTATCACAAGTTGTACGGTGTGATTGGTGTGGCTGGTATGAGTCTTACCCTGGATTCCAAATCCTTTCCTTGTTGTGTCAGCTCTTCCGGGCACAGTTTCCCTAACTGAGGTCTGGAGGAGGGGCATAGAGGGAGGAGCCAGTGCACACCAGATAGTACCTAATCTTTCTTTTAGAGTGCCCAGTCTCCTGCGGAGCCCGCTATTCCCCATGGTCCTTACGGAGTACCCAGCATCCACTACGGACTACGAGAAATAGAATTACCGGTGAGTAAATTCTTATTTTTACACTTTCATTATTGTGATTATCCAATTCTTGCCATATACCTATTTACCATCTTTAATCCAGAAGTTCTTGCGGCCCCCTATTTAATTAAACAGTACCCAATGTCCTTAAGTAACTACCACATATTACAGTTTTGGCCACAGAACTACTTTGAATGACCCTTGTATGACCCTGACTGAAAAGTCAAATGTGTTGAATGACTTAGTACCTGAGGTGTGCTCTTAGCTTGCGCAATGCAATTACCACATATGAACTCTTTTTGCACAATATTTTCTGTGAAAATGTCATTGAATGCTTTTAGCACTTCCTAATGTGTAACAATTGCCCGGTCACCATTGATTTTTCAGGACTCTGATACTGCTGTACTGACGGAACTTACACATGGTGAATTTTGTCGTCATTTAGTTTAGTTACAACTTAAGAAGAAATCCATAGCTTCACTGTTAGAGAAAAGCAAAGAAACTACCAACATTGTGTTTTGACCTTAGAGCTCCTAAATGGGATCAGTATGAAATACCTACAATCAAAATTCCAAAGGCCAAAATATCGACATTTAAAATGTCAACAGGTCAAAAAGTCGACAACAGTTTTTCGTTGTTTTTTGTGTGTATGTCGACCTAGATCGACATGGACACCATATAAGTGTACCACTGCGCTCGCCAATGCTTCGGGCACGGTGCCACGCTGCGCTCGGCACACTATTATATTCCCAGTCCAGGTCCACTGGGATGGTAAAGTATGAACAAGTCGGGTTCAATTAAAAAAATCATTTAAAAAACCTCATGTCGACGTTTTGACCTGTCGACATTTTAAATGATGGTATTATGACCTTGTCTGTATTTTAAATGTCTGTTTTTTGACCATGCCGGGATTTTGACCTTGTCTGGATTTTGACCGTCGGTTAATGGTTGTCGGTATTGCGACCGTCAGGATTTTAATTGTAGGTAAATTGATCGCATCTTCCCCTAAATTATTCCTAAACTACAGTATCTGCATGTTATTTTGTTATGAAGATAATAAAGGATGGCATTGAATTTGCAGGGCTAAAATACTAGAGGGCCAATTCGGTAAAACTCAAGGTTCCATCTAAATCTTTCAGAATCTGCAGCTGAAAAGAAAAGCGTTTTTAGATTCAGCACCAGTCATAATAATACATGTGTAACCTAAATTCTAGTATATTGGGTGAAAAATCCCTTATTCAATTGTTTATTAGGTGGTGCGCCCTGAATCAGTGATAGTCAATAACTGTCAAAGAAGAGAAAAAAGAAGACTTTTTTGGGCACACACTTTGGGGTCGATTCAATTCACTGACAGTTGAATAGCGCTGGGAGTTAGCTCCCATCGCTATTCAATTCAGCTCAAGTTAAGTCGGCGAAGGCCCGTTCTCCAGGACTTAACAGGTTGAATTGTCGGGAGAACGGGCATTCTCCGACTTAACTCCCCGCCGCGATGCTGATTCCCAACAGAACCAGCCTTGCGCCGGCTGCGCGGCAGCACTTTGTCGGATTTCTTCTCTTATCCCCCAGGGATGAGAGAAGAATTCCCGACAATTGAGGGTCACTTGTCGCTGTATTGAATAGCGACGGGAGCTAACTCCCGGCACTATTCAACTGTCAGTGAATTGAATCGACCCCTTTGTTATAAATGTGGAAAAAATCTATAATTTAAAATATAACTTTTATTGATTTTTTACATGGATATATCCTATTGTTAAAATCCAAAGATAAATAGTTACTAATATGCATGAAAAATTGAAAAGCAAGTTGCACATGTGATTATATTATTAATAAAGGATATGCTTCAATACAAGGTTTACACGTATCACCATATGGGATCAATCCAATTGGCCGTCACAGGGGGCCCTGGGCCACGTCCGTCTCCTACCAAGTCCCACTAAGCAATCATGAAGTTATCTCAAGTATATGCACAATGAGGTAAATGGAGATAATGAGTGGAAATAAAGTTGGAAGGAAGTTATAAGACGAGGATCTGCTGTTAGTGTTAAGGGGGGTACAGACGGAGAGATCCGTGTTTAAAATCTAAGCAATCTGACTAGATTGCTTAGATTTTAAGCACGGATCTGCCGTGTGTATGCCCCCCAGCGATAGCGATGCACGGGTCGCCGGTGCTAGATTGAGCCTGCATGCAGGCTCAATCTTACGGGTCGCTCACTTCAGTGCTGTGTGAAGTGAGCGCCCCCCCCGTCGTCACCCCCCCCCACCCCCTCACTCAGCACATCGTGCTGTGCTGAGCGGGGGGGGGGGGGGAGATGTGTGTTGAGTAGTCTGTGTTAAGACCGCTCAGCACACATCTCTCCCATCAGTACCCCCCTTTAGGCACAAAGTCAACTGTTTGTCATATCTACAACACTCGGTATTCCCTGAAGGTCTCCCAAACAAGTACTAACCGAACCCGACACTGAGTAGCTTCCGAGATCAGACGGTATTGGGCGTTGGCAGTGTGGTATTGTAGAAGCAATGAATAGAATCTGACTGGGGATCACTAATGAGAGTCCTCCGTGCACTCAAGAAGTGCTGAAACTGGAAAAATATATTAAAAAATATCAGAAAGATATCAGTGGATATATTATGAAAAGTATAGATAGAATATAGCTAGAAGAAAGTATTAGATTGAATCTGCTGTCTCTGTTAGACACGGGGTCCCTCACTGCAAATTAGGCCCCTGATTCAGAGATGAGAGTCCATGATAATTTAAAGAATATCAGTAAAGAAAGAAAATAAACACAATTTTTCAATTAAATATTGTCTGTTTATGAATAGAGGCTGGGTTTAATCACACTTTTAAGGAGGATGTGAACCATCTATAACAGCCCTTAACAAAAGCAATTCAGTAATCAGAATGAAAAATCATAACACGAATTTCACATCCTCTTTGGATATACAGAGTGATACAATTTATTCACCAATACTGATATTATTTGGCATTTAAACTGTATATTTGTGTGTTGCATTTTCTCTCACAGCTAGGGATAGTGATAAAGGGGGTCATTCCGAGTTGATTGCTCGCTAGCTATTTTTTTCAGTGCTACGATCAGATAGTCGACACCTATGGGTAAGTGTATTTTCGCTTTGCAAGTGTGCGAACGCTTGTGCAGCCGAGCGGTACAAAAAAGTTTTGGGCAGTTTCTGAGTAGGTCTAAACTTACTCAGCCGCTACGATCACTTCAGCCTTTCCGGTCCTGGAATTGACATCAAACGCCCGCCCTGCAAACGCTTGGACACTCCTGCGTTTTTCCAACCACTCCCTGAAAACGGTCAGTTGACACCCATAAACGTCTTCTTCCTGTCAATCTTTTTGCGATCGGCTGTGCGAATGGATTCTTCGTTAAATCCATCGCTCAGCACCGATCCGCTTTGTACCCGTACAATGCGCCTGCACATTGCGGTGCATACGCCTGCGCAGCTTTGCTGAGTTTTGACCTGATTGCAGCGCTGCAAAAAATAGCTAGCATGCGGTCAGGTTGGAATGACCCCCAAAGTCAGAAGTTTCTAAATAAAGGTTAAAGTAAACCCTATGTTCTCAATACTTTGAAAAGATCCATATTAGAAGATTGCATTACTTAGAATTTGCCAAATGATGGTAAAAAAGCACAATGGCAGAATCTGCAGCTGCACAGATCTCTGGGGGTCATTCCAATTTAATCGCTAGCTGCCGTTGTTCGCAGCACAGTGATCAGGCTAAAAACCGGCATTTCTGCGCATTCACTGCAATGCGCACAGACGATGTATGGGTACAAAGTCCTTTGTGGTTTTGCACAGGTTCTAGCGAAGCTTTCAATCGCACGGCACAGCGCAAGAAGATTGACAGGAAGGGGGCGTCTCTGGGTGTCAACTGACCGTTTTCAGGGAGTGTTTGGAAAAACGCAAGCGTGCCGGGGGAAACGCAGGCGTGGCCGGGCAAATGCTGGGCGGGTGTATGATGACAAAAGCCAACCCTCCAATGTTAGAATCAACGCACACGAAGAGTAAGTCCAGGTTCTACACAAAATGTTTTTGCAGGCGCTCTGCTGCACAGGCGTTCGCACTTCTGCAAAGTGAAAATACACTCCCCGGTGGGCGGCGACAATGCGTTTGCACGGCTGCTAAAAACTGCTAGCGAGCGATCAACTCAGAATGACCCCCTCTGTCCATTACCATACAGAAATCTCCCTTGTATTTGCTCACACTTCTATGGGGTGTGAGCTGTAAGTAGCCAGATTCCCTAGCCAAAAATTGTCCAATACATTAGCAGCTTTCCATGTAACAGTTTACGTATGTGTGAGATTCCCATCATGACCTGTGATCATGATGATCTGTCATCATGATCATTCCCATCATGACCATCATGACTGTGTGGAGTTTGTATATTCTCCCTGTATTTGTGTATCACCCCAGGGCTGATGGGTATGTCTAAGTGGTTGAGAGATGTATAACAAGTTTGGCTGGCTATGTGACAGAACTTTCCCCTGAAATGTTCTTCCCCATACCTTGCTCAGAGAGGTAGGATAGATAACAGGTGTGAGTCAGCGATTTCAACAGGATGTCTTTTTATTGTGCCGCAATGAACTCTGGATTGAGGCTAATGATTGGTTAACTGGCAAAAATATTAAATAATCACAAGAAAAATAGGGTAATAAAAGAAGATAAAAAGATGACAATTGGATACAGTTCACATCACATTGGGGCATTCAAAAATGCAAAAGACAATCAGTTAAATTACGAATATTGGCATATCACAATCACAATCTATAATGTGGTGATGAGAAAAGTAATGAAAGAGACACTTTCACAATAACAGTTGCTAAATTTCTAGTTTTCCCTAACCAGTTTATTATAATCTTCACAAATAACATTGGAGCTCTCTTTAAATCTTGTGGTGCCACAGTGTTGCAATGGGGGATTGGCACATCTAAATACAAGTAATCATGGATTGCAAGAATGTCACTGTATCTCAGTCTTATTTAAAAAAAGGATGTAACTAGCAAAGGGATTGTAGTGTCTCCGGAAAAATGCAGCTTACTTAGTAAGGGATTCTTGAGTGAATAAACTCCAGATACAGTAATTCACTTTCACTTACATAAATGACACAGTGGGGTATATTATTTACTAAGATTCATATTTTTGCCGATTTCAGTCGAGTTCAATCTCGGCTGACATCGGCAGTGTACGAATGCAAATTTTTGAGAAAAAAACATGGTAATTTACTAAACTACTGCGTTTTTTCAATTCGAGTTCACCGATGTCGAAGTAATTCATATTGGGGGTCATTCCGAGTTGATAGCTCACTAGCTGTTTTTAGCAGCCGTGCAAACGCTATGCCGCCTCCCACTGTGAGTGTATTAGCTTAGCAGAAGTGCGAACAAAAGGATCGCACATCGGCTGCAAATAAATTTTGTGCAGTTTCAGAGTAGCTTCAGACATACTCAGGGCTTGCGATCACTTCAGACCATTCAAATCCGGATTTGACGTCACAAACATGCCCTGCGTTCGCCCAGCTACGCCTGCATTTTTCCAGGCACGCCTGCGTTTTTTTCGAACACTCACTGAAAACGGTCAGTTGACACACAGAAACGCCAACTTCATGTCAATCTCTCTGCGGCCAGTAGTGCGATTGAAAAGCGTTGCTAGACATTGTGTAAAACTACATCGGCCGTTGTGAAAGCACGTTGTGCGTGTGCATTGCGCCGCATATGCATGCGCAGAAGTGCCTTTTTTTGCTTCATCGCTGCGCAGCGAGCATTTTCAGCTAGCGATCAACTCGGAATGACCCCCCATTGCCGGCAGTGTTTTACGGGAGAGAACAGTAAAACACTGCCGGACTTAACGCAATGAAGCCCGGCCGGATCAGTGAGATCCGTGCTGGGCTTCATTGTCTACAGTATGTAAAGTGTTGAAAATCTTTTTCAAAAATTGCGTGGGGTCCCCCCTCCTAAGCATAACCATCCTCGAGCTCTTTGAGCCGGTCCTGGTAGTTTAAATACCGGACAAAAATTGTGTAGGTTCCCCCAGTGTTTATACAACCAGCACCAGGCTCTTGGACCGGTCCTGGTTCCAAAAATAAAGGGGACAAAAGATGTAGGGGTCCCTTGTATTTTTTAAACCAGCACCGGGCTCCACTAGCCAGGGAGATAATGCCACAGCCGGGGGACATTTTTATACTGGTCCCTGCAGCCGTGGCATTACCCCCCACCCCCCAACTAGTCACCCCTGTCCAGTGTTCCCTGGGGGAGTGGGAACTCCTTAAATAAAGGGGTCCCCCCCCTCCAGGCACCCAAGGGCCAGGAGTGAAGCCCGAGTCTGTCCCCTCCATCCCTGGGTGGGCCTTTTCCAGTGTAAAAAAAAGAATATTGTCTTTTGTTATGGAGCTACAAGTCCCAGCAAGCCTCTCCTGCTTGCTGGTACTTGGAGAACCACAAGTACGAGCATGTGGGGAAATAATGGGCCTGCTGGTACCTGTTGTTCTACAACAAAAGAAATACCCAAATAAAAACATTACACACACACACCGTGACAGTAAAACTTTAATAAACATACATGGCATGCACACTTACACACTCACACATACTTACCTACATCACACGCCGGTCAATAGCATCCCCTTCTCCATGTAGAATCCTATAGGAGTACATGTAATAAAAAAAATATACGTACAAACAATCCAGTAATGATCTGTAATACACAGGTTAAAAAATTAAATAAAGCGCAAGTCCCTTGCCAACGAACTAAAGGGGTTCCATGTTTACACAGCGCGCTGGCTAGAATGGAGCATCGCGGCACTCCATTCTAGCCTATGATGGGAAAATTGCGGTCTGCGGCTAACCGCAAGGTTAATTGGGGTCTCTTGACTTTGCCACTTATTTTACATGCAAGATTGACTCCATACGCCAGGACATCACATCCCACCAGACCAGCAACCAGCCACCACCCATCCCTTGCCACCCCACCCTTCCTTCTTACCAACTCTGACATCTTTCTCCCATGAATCTGGTGAGGAAGTTATGGCCCTCATCCATTTCTCCCCTCACACCACCTCCCCACTTGATCCTATCCCCTCCTACCTCCTCTGCTACCTCTCTCGTTCTGTCTGTTCCCATCTTGCCCACTTTCTCAATCTCTCACACTAGTAGATATACCTGTAGATCAATTGATCTGCAGATATATCTATGGACGGATCGGGCAGTGTGTTGAGCATACACACTGCCCGATCCGTCGGGGACTGACGTTATGAACTGAGCGGGCGTGTACACACGCCAGCCCAGTTCAGCTGTCAATCACTGCTGGCCGCCGCAGCATGTGTACGGGCGGTCAGTCGACCGCCGTACACACACAGCGACGCGCCAATATACAGTATCGGTAGATATATTGGCCGTCGGCTGTGCTGCAGGGCCAACGCGATACGTCTGTGAATGACGGAGTTCACAGACGTATCGGCCGTACACACTGGCCGAAGGACCCGCGATATATGGGCCATTCAAGAGAACGGTGGATATATCGGCCAGTGTGTATGGGCCTTAAGCTATTCTCCAACATGGGCTGATTTGTAAAATGTTGCGCTGTAAGCCCGTATTACGCTGCCTGTTCCCTTTACACTGCACAGCGTGTCACAAATTGGATACTTCCACGCAGGGGTGTCAGAATGTTTTTCAGTTCGGGGGGCAAGATAAAATCTCAGTTAGGCACCCCTAATTTATGGCCACCTTAGATGGGTCACTTGTACCTGTAGTGAGTGACCCCTTATATACATTATGTCTGGTAGAGCTCACTTACACACAATATGCCTGGTAAAGCGCCTAATTCAGATCTGATCGTAGATGTGCTAAATTTAGCACATCTACGATCAGTTTCTCCGACATGCGGGGGGCCGCCCAGCACAGGGCTAGTCCCCCCTGCATGTCTGGCTTTGCCCCTACCCCGCATGGGTGCAAAAGCATCGCATAGCAGCGATGCTTTTGCACCCAGCTAGTAGCTCCCTTACAGCACAGCTCCTGCGTACTGGCAGGCATCTACCCACCGCGTCCCAGGTCGCAGTGGCTGCGTGTGACGTCACGCAGCCACCGTGGCCCACCCCCGCAACAGTCCAGACATGCCTGCATTGTCTGGACTGCGCGCAACCACTGGTGTTCTAACGCTGTTGGCACGCCCCCTCCCACCCCATGACTGCCTCTGCCTGTCAATCAGGCAGAGGTGATCGCAGCCCAGAGATGCTGTTAGCATCTCACTGGACTCCCGGGGTGCGTGCGCACTCCACAAAGGGATTCAGACTGCAATCACTGCCGCTGCAGCAATCCAGTCTGAATTACCCCCAAAGCCCCTTATATACATTATGGGCCAGATGTACTAAGCCTGAAAAGTGATAAATATCACAGTGATAAAGCACCAGCCAATCAGCTCCTGTCATTTTTCAAACACAGCCTGTGACATGGCAGTTACGAGCCGATTGGCTGGTGCTTTATCACGGTGAAATTTATCACTTTTCAGGCTTAGTACATCTCCCCCTATGTCTGGTAGAGCCTCTTACACACATTATGCCTGACAGAGCCCATTATATACATTGTAGAGCGCCCCCACCTCCTCATTCCTCTCTCCTTCTCATTCCTGTGCTCCATTTCCCTACCCCTTATTGTTATTATTATTATTACCAGTTACTTATATAGCGCACACATATTCCGCAGCGCTTTACAGAGACTATATGCCCATTCATATGGGTCCCTGCCCCAGTGGAGCTTACAATCTATATTCCCTATCACATGTACACGCACACACATTCATAATAGGGTTCATTTGTGTTGGGATCCAATTGACCTACCAGTATATTTTTGGATTAGGCGAGGAAACCCACACAAGTGCAGGGAGAATATACAAACTCCACACAGTTAGGGCCATGGTGGGAATTGAACCCATGACCTCAGTGCTGTGAGGCAATAATGCTAACCATTACACTGTCCGTGCTGCCCTAAATGTATAATATACCTAATGTAAATGTACCTAATGTATATGGTAAATACTTATAGTACATGCATGTTAATGTACCAGATTAATAATAGCAATGTGCACTGTAGTCATTACATTACGTGTTGGGTTCGTGTGACCGGCAGTTGGGAGACCGCCGGTCACCATACTAACGGCAGGATGCCGGCTTGTAGCCGGTCAGCAACTATGCAGCTGAGACAAAAATGGCATTTTCTCTGGTGCCCAAATGGGGTCAGCCTTAACAGTTAGTACATTTGTGTGGCGCTTCCCACACCTCACCTGTGCGATGTGTGCTTTGTGATTATATTGTCTAGAGGACCTTTTTTATAGAATTTTTACTGTTTTTGACTTGTAATTTTTTTATGTGACATATGGAATTTTTGTCTGTTTGATAATCCAAATAAAAAAAACTTACCCACAGTGCCAGATATGCATATGCCCCCACAGTGCTAGATACACATATGCTCCCAATGCCAGATACACATATGCTCCCACTGCCAGATACATATATGCCCGATAGTGCCAGATACAGAAATGCCCGATAGTGCCGGATACACATATATCTTCATAGTGTTAAGGCCAGTACTCACTGGCCGATGGCAGAGAGATGTGTGCTGAGCAAACCGCTCAGCACACATCTCTCCCGGCGCTCAGCACAGCGCGATCTGTGCTGAGCGTGCGGGGGGGAGACGGGGGGGCCGCTCACTTCACCCAGCGGGTGAAGTGAGCGACCCGCTAGATTGGCCTGCATGCAGGCCAATCTAGCAGCAGCGATAGCGATGCGCGGGGCTGCGCATCGCTATCGCTAAGGGGGCTACACACGGAGCGATCGTGCTTAAAATCTAAGCAATCTAGTCAGATTGCTTAGATTTTAAGCAGCGATCGCTCCGTGAGTACCCCCCTTAAGATACACATATGTCCCAATAGTGCCAGATACACATATGATCCCAGTGCCAGATACACATATGCTCCCAGTACCAGATACGCATATGCCCTCACAGCGCTAGATACACATATGCCCCCACAGTGCCAAATACACATATGCCCCCAGTGCCAGATATACATATGTCCCCAGTGCCAGATATACATATGTCCCAAGTGCCAGATATATATGTCCCCAGTGCCAGATATACATATGTCGCCAGTGCCAGATATATATGTCCCCAGTGCCAGATATACATATGTCCCCAGGTGCAGATATACATATGTCCCCAGTGCCAGATATACATATGTCCCCAGTGCCAGATATACATATGTCCCCAGTGCCAGATACATATATGCCCCCAGTGCTAGATATACATATGTCCCCAGTGCCAGATACATATATGCCCCCAGTGCCAGATACACATATGTCCCAAGGTGCAGATATACATATGTACCCAGTGCCAGATATACATATGCGCCCAGTGCCAGATATACATATGTCCCCAGTGCCAGATACATATATGTCCCCAGTGCCAGATATACATATGTCCCCAGTGCCAGATATACATATGTCCCCAGTGCCAGATACATATATGTCCCCAGTGCCAGATATACATATGTCCCCAGTGCTAGATATACATATGTCCCCAGTGCCAGATACATGTGTCCCCAGTGCCAGATACATGTGTCCCCAGTGCCAGATATACATATGCCCCCAGTGCCAGATATACATTTGTCCCCAGTGCCAGATATACAAAAGGGGGCGTGGCCATGATTAAAGTGGTGTGGCCCGCCTCTTTTCCTGTACTTTCAATGGAAGTTTGGAGAGCCAAAAATCGGTACAGACCATAAAAAAAGGTACTGTACTGCCAAAGGAAGGACAGCAGCTTAGCCTCTTCCAGGAGGAGAAGCAGGAGAAGCATTGCCCGCCCCTCCCCAACTCACAGTACCTCTGGGCCCTATCCGCGGCACCCCCACACCCCCCTCCACCACGCGTGGTGGCTCTGAACCCCCTTCCCCACCCGCAGCACCACCGCACCCGCCCCTCCTCCAAAAGGGGCACCACCGCACCCGCCCTTTCCCCACCCATGGTGGCTCCAGACCCCTCTCCCATCCGCAACACCTCCAGATCCACCCCCACCACAACTGCCCATTCTCCACCCGCGGCACCCCCGCAACCGCTCCTTCCCCACCAGTGGTGGCTCCGGATCCCACCAGCAGCACCCACGCACCTGTCCCTCCCTCACCCGCGGCACCCCCGCAACTGCTCCTTCCCCACCAGCGGTGGCTCCGGACCACACCAGAGGCACCCACGCACCCGCCCCTCCCTCACACGTGACACCACTGCACCAGCCCTTCCCCCACCCGCGGCAAAAAAAATGAGCGTGGCTTCATAGGGAAGGGGCATGGCCATAGTTATGCCCCTGTAGATATGGACCCAGTAGTTGTGCCCCCTGTAGCTGTGCCAGCTGTAGATTTGCCCCCTGTAGTTGTGCTCTCAGTAGATTTGCCCCCTGTAGCTGTGTCCCTGTAGATTTGCCCCCAGTAGTTGTGACCCTGTAGCTGAGCCCCCTGTAGATTTGCCCCCAGTGTGTATATGTAATTGTGTGTGTGTGTGTGTGTGTGTAAGTGTAAAAGAAAGTGTGTGTGTGTAATTGTGTGTGTGTGTAAGTGAAAGTGACGTGTGTGTGTGTGTGTGTGTGTGTGTGTGTGTGTGTAAGTGAAAGTGGCGTGTGTGTGTGTAATTGTAAGTGAAAGTGACGTGTGTGTGTAATTGTGTGTAAGTGAAAGTGACGTGTGTGTGTAATTGTGTGTAAGTGAAAGTGACGTGTGTGTGTAATTGTGTGTAAGTGAAAGTGACGTGTGTGTGTGTGTAATTGTGTGTAAGTGAAAAAGGCGTGTGTGTAAGTGAAAAGGCATGTGTGTTTGTAAGTGAAAAAGGCATGTGTGTTTGTAAGTGAAAAAGGCGTGTATGTAAGTGAAAGAGGTATGTGTGTAAGTGAAAGAGGTGTGTGTGTAAGTGAAAGAGGCGTGTGAGTTAGTG
The DNA here is from genome assembly GCF_028390025.1 of Pseudophryne corroboree. NCBI lineage: Eukaryota > Metazoa > Chordata > Amphibia > Anura > Myobatrachidae > Pseudophryne > Pseudophryne corroboree. The sequence goes on from NC_086448.1 coordinate 805,387,687, forward strand.
AAAGAGGCGTGTGAGTTAATGAAAGAGGTCTGTGTGTAAGTGAAAGAGGTGTGTGTGTTTTGAGTGAAAAAGGCATGTGTGTGTGTGCAAGCAAAAGAGGCATGTGTGTGTAAGTGAAAGAGGTGTGTGTGTGTGTGTGTGCGTGTGTGTGTGTGTGTATCTATACTATTGTGAAAGGCACCTGAGTACGTTACTACTGTTCACCCTGAGTACCAGACATCTACATATGGTGTATATATATATATATATATATATATATATATACCCCAATATGTATAGGGGCGGGGGGACACCGACATTTTATCATGCCTCCGGGCAACCTACTCCATGGGTATTCAAACTGTAGCCCTCCAGCTGTTGTGGAACTACACATCCCAGCATGCCCTATCTCCGTTTTAGAATGCTTTAATAGCAAAACTGGCAGGGCATGCTGGGATGTGTAGTTCCACAACAGCTGGAGGGCCGCAGGTTGAAGATCCATCTATAGGCCTCTGTCATTAGTGCGTGGGAAGCAGCTTCCTTATGAGCCATCTACTGCAATATACAGCCATGTCAGTCAGTCTCCCAGGAGAGTAAACATTCTCCTGCAGGGTGTATTCATAGTACATAGGGCAGAGTGTGACTATCACTCACGTGTAGATGAATTCATATCCTATGCTACATGTATGGATTAAACACTTTTTATTCTGTTGAAAAACTGGAGACGTCTCATGGGTACAGCAGCATGGAGTCAGCAGCAGGTCAGCACTGCACACGCAGACTGATGAGGAAGCTGCCGCAGCTGCCTCTAAATTACACGGATCCTCTGGAGAGGAGGCAGAATGATCTGAGCAGCAGCGGAACTGTAGAGGGAATCATGTGTAAGAGCTGAGATCATAGCAACAGACACATGTAATACCGTCCTGGTAGAATGCACAACTATAGGGTACACACATCTTATATATACATACATACATACAGTGTGTGTGTGTGTGTGTGTGTGTGTGTGTGTGTGTGTGTGTGTGTGTGTGTGTGTATATATATATATATAATATCATTTATTACCACTTAATTATATAGCGTACACATATTCCGCAGCGCTTTACAGAGAATATTTGCCCATTCACATCAGTCCCTGCCCAGTGGAACTTACAATCTATATTCCATACCAAAGGCGTAACTAGGGGTTTCGGTCCCCATGGCAAGATAAAAAACATACCTCCCAACATGACCCTCTCCAGAAGGGACAGAGGGCCTAATTCAGACCTGATTGCAGCAGCAAATTTGTTAGCAGATGGGCAGAACCATGGGGGTGATTCAGAGGTGATCGTAGCTGTGCTAAATTTAGCACATCTGCGATCATCCACACTGACATGTGGGGGGACGCCCAGCACAGAGCTAGCCCACCCCGCATGTCAGTTCCTGCCCCGCCGCTGAAGTACAAAAGCATCGCACAGCGGCGATGCTTTTGTACTTCAGGAGTAGCTCCCGGCCAGCACAGCTTTTGCGTGCTGGCCCAGAGCTACTCGTCGCTGCCCGGCTCGCAGCGGCTGCGCGTGTGACATCACACAGCTGCTGCAGCCCACCCCCCGCATGGTCCGGCCATGCCTGCGTTGGCCGGACCGCGCCCACAAAACGGCGGCCAAATGCCGCCGTGCCACCCAGCGACCACCTCTCCCTGTCAATCAGGCAGAGGCGATCGCTAGGAAATGCGCACTTCTGACCTGATAACTGCGCTGCGATGAACGTCAGTGAGCAATCAGGTCTAAATGACCCCCCATGTGCACTGCGGGGGGGTCAGATATAACATGTGCAGAGTTAGATTTGGGTGGGTTATTTTGTTTCTGTGCAGGGTAAATACTGGCTGCTTTATTTTTACACTGCAATTTAGATTTCAGTTTGAACACACCCCACCCAAATCTAACTCTCTCTGCGCATGTTACATCTGCCCCCCCTGCAGTTCCCATGAGGGGTCATTCCGAGTTGTTCGCTCGTTGACGATTTTCGCAACAGAGCGATTAAGGCAAAAATGCGCATGCGCATGGTACGCAGTGCGCATGCGCTAAGTAATTTAGCACAAAAATTAGTAGATTTACTCACATCCGAACGAAGAATTTTCATCGTTGAAGTGATCGGAGTGTGATTGACAGGAAGTGGGTGTTTCTGGGCGGAAACTGACCGTTTTCTGGGAGTGTGCGGAAAAACGCAGGCGTGCCAGGATAAAACGCAGGAGTGTCTGGAGAAACGGGGGAGTGACTGGCCGAACGCAGGGCGTGTTTGTGACGTCAAACCAGGAACGAAATGGGCTGAGCTGATCGCAGTGTAGGAGTAGGTCTCGAGCTTCTCAGAAACTGCTAAGAATTATTTATTCACAATTCTGCTACTCTTTCGTTTGCAATTCTGCTAAGCGAAGATACACTCCCAGAGGGCGGCGGTCTAGCGTGTGCAATGCTGCTAATCGCAAATGCTCTTCACCTGCGAGGCAGCGGCCTTTAAGATCTTTTGGATGGCCGCTGCTAGTGACGTGCTAGTGACGTGCGGTGGGGTGAAGCAGGTGAGGCAGAGCCTTTCCAGTCATACTTACGTTTAAACCAGAGTTTTGACTGAATAAAATATATGAAAAATACTGGCCATCCAGGACTTCCACGCCACCACAAACGTTCACCCTGATAAGACTTCCCTACCACTGTCCGCAGCACAGAACACGTGTGGGTTTTTCCACGTACTTCATTCCACATGTATTGTACATTCTTGGACTCATGCACCATTTAAAAAAGAGACATAGGGCAGGATGTACTAATTGATGTCGCCGCCCATCGTCGCACATTGCTGCGATTCGTTTTGCGAAGGACAGCTCTTCCGATAAGAGCTGTCCTTCGCGATCTCAGATGGGCCCTGGAATTCCAGGTTTATAACCGGGAGTCATTCTGCACAGGTGCAGAGTAACGGTGCGGCTGTGGTGCATGCTGGGAGGGATCCGATTGGATCCCTCACAACAGCGCTGCGGAGAGAAGCCCATAGGCTTCTATGGGGCAACGCCAGCAAAAGCTGGTGTTCCCCTCCGCGGTTCTGCCCCGGCGTGCGTTCCCCTCCACGGTTCTGTCCCATCAGCTAGCTTTTAGTACATTCGGAAAATGCAGTATACGGCATTTTCCATTTAGTACATTCTGCCCATAACCCCTTTAACACTCACTAAATGGGTAATGTCCTCCTTTCAGTATTCAAAAAACAGTAGTAAACTAAGATGACAGATGTATGTCACGATATCGGTTTCGCCATCAATAGATGGCGGGAGTGACCCAGCACAGCCTTTCCAGCTTCAGCGTAGCTTTCCAGGTATTGCTGCGTCCCTCCCAGGTCAAAGAGTCATGTATGTGTGCAGACTGGCCGTCACGCTTGACACAGCAGTCCGTTGCTGGCAGTGGTAGGCTGCCTGCAACAGTAAGGATGATGCCGCCAGTGGTGCAAGTAGAAAAAGTTTCTTAGTGGTACTATCTGCGCGCACCAAAAAATGGGTGTGGCCACATGCCACATGGGGCGTGGCCAATGAAAATGGGGGCGTGATACATATATGGGGGGGTGATACACATATGACCCCAATAGGGTAGTGCCAGATACACATATGTCCCCAATAGTGCCAGATACACATATGCCCCCAGCAGTGCAACTCACCACTGCTGCTGCTGCTGCCTGTGGCCTGCTCTGCAGTGTCACTGTAGGGGAGAGGAGAGCGCAGCATGCGCCTCTCCTGCCCTCAGTCCGGTCTCCTGCAGCTGCGGCATCGCATATCTCAAATCAGGCACCGGTCCGTGAGCCAATCAGAGCTTGCGGTCCGGCAGTGGCGGCTCCTGATTGCCTACGGTCCGCAAGCTCTGATTGACTCACAAACCGGCATCTGACTGTGATACACGCTGCTGCCGCCGGAGGTAGAGAGACCGGAGTCGGACTGACTGAGCAGGAGAGGGACAGGAGAGGAGAGAGGCTGCCAATTTCTTACCGGTATGCAGTACCGCCCTGTACCGCCATACTAGCAGCACTGAATGCCGCCAAGGGGACGCCACTGGACCTCGCCGGACCTTGGCAGAGAGTTAAGTAATGCTAAATAGTAAATACCAACAGCATTTTCATTAGCAGCAGTGCAATAATAAATGAAATATGCTGCAGATATTAAGTCATTGTTAAGTGGGGCCCTTAGGATCATAATGCCTACAGAATGTATGGGAGACACCAACATTTCGTGATGCTCTCCTGTATTTGCTGGAGAATAAATCAGCCTCCTGGATCCACTGGGGAAGTGAGTGGTCCGGGAGCTTTGATGATCCGATTTGCAGTGTATTGCATAATAGTGGTCACACCCACTGTGGAACAATGCCACAGTGTGTGCCTTCTGCACAATGGCGAAGCTGTAAGTCTCTGTGCCATCCACCCTACGCCTGAATACAAATGGCTTAGGTTTCTCACCTCCGTAACTCCACCTTCTATTCTATAGTAACAATGTAATGTCTCCTGTTCTGCAACAGTCACCATCATTTCTTCACCTTCTGATTGCGCCGCACGCTCCTCTACTTAAAGGTAAAATATGAAAGTACAAAACGTGACACACAGAGTGGAACTATTTGCACGAATGTTCCTTTTTCTCCTCCCTGCAAATTTCTAGTTGCATGCCCACATCCCTACCTTGGGAAATGCCCCCAGGCAATCAATAACGCGTGTAGTTTGTTAATACCCTGATGAATTCCCCTTGAAGATCACCTGAAGGTTATGCTCGTGGTAACACAGCGGCTTTACTTCTACTGTATTTCACAGCAGAGCTCAACTTAATAAAAACAGCAATAGTTAATAATATTACTGCGCTTCACCTAAGGAGAAATTGTTTGTGTAGTTGGATTCAGGAGTGAAAGAGAAAGTAGGAAAAAGGCATGGTGCAGCACTGCAGCTGTATCGAAGGGTATACCAATCTCTTTCGCTTTCATTTCTCATACGTCCTACAGGATGCTGGGGTCACATCAAGAACCATGGGGTATAGACGGGATCCGCAGGAGACATGGGCACTTTAAGACTTTCAAAGGGGTGTGAACTGGCTCCTCCCTCTATGCCCCTCCTCCAGACTCCAGTTTAGAATCTGTGCCCAGGCAGACTGGATGCACTAAGGAGCTCTGCTGAGTTTCTCTGAAAAGACTTTATGTTAGGTTTTTTATTTTCAGGGAGAACTGCTGGCAACAGTCTCCCTGCTTCATGGGACTTCGGGGAGAGAAGTCAGACCTACTTCTGTGAGTTTCAAGGCTCTGCTTCTTTGGCTACAGGACACCATTAGCTCCTGAGGTACGCCTAGGGGCTCATTCCCAGAGCCAGCCGTCACCCCCCTTGCAGAGCCAGAAGTCAGAAGACAGGCGAGTAGAAGAAGAAAAGAAGACTTCAGTGATGGCTTTGAGGTACCGCACAGCGATCGCGATGCGCGCCATGCTCCCACACACAGCGGCACTACAGGGTGCAGGGCGCGCGGGGGGGGGGGGGGGGGGGCGCCCTGGGCAGCATATCTAACCTCCATAACGGACTGGCAAGAGTGGACACAGTGCCAGGGCGCTGTTCGGTCCCCAGCCAGTATAAAAATTTATTTAAAAAGAGCGGGTCTGAAGCGATGTGTCGACATGTCTGAGGCGGAGGGCTCTTCCCAGGAGGAGACTATGGTGGTCATTGCGAGTTGTTCGCTCGTTGCCGATTTTCGCTATGCTGCGATTTGTTGCTTAATGCGCATGCGCACGGTACGCAGCGCGCATGCGCTTAGTTATTTAACTAAAAACTTAGCAGTTTTGCTGTTGTCTGTGTGGCGCTTTTCAGTCGCACTGCTGATCGGTGAGTGATTGACAGGAAAGGGGCGTTTCTGGGTGGTAACTGAGCGTTTTCCGGGAGTGTGCTAAAAAACGCAGGCGTGTCAGGGAAAAACGCGGGAGTGTCTGGAGAAACGGGGGAGTGGCTGGCCGAACGCAGGGCGTGTTTGTGACGTCAAACCAGGAACTAAACGGACCGAGCTGATCGCAATCTAGGAGTAGGTCTGGAGCTACTCAGAAACTGCAAGAAAATATTTAGTAGCAATTCTGCTACTCTTTCGTTCGCTATTCTGCTAAGCTAAGATACACTCCCAGAGGGCGGCGGCCTAGCGTTTGCACTGCTGCTAAAAGCAGCTAGCGAGCGAACAACTCGGAATGAGGGCCTATGTCAGGGATACAAACGGCTGTGGGAGTGACCCTGTTGGCACTGCCGACACCTGACTGGGTGAATATTTTGAATGCTCTGAATGCTAATGTGGCTCTGATAAATAAGATATTGGATAAATCTGAGTCTCAGAACCAGGCATGGAAGAAATCCGTAGAGGGTCACAAAAACGTCAGCTGGGCAGACACGGATACCGACACGGACACTGACTCAAGTGTCGACTATAGTGATGCCAGATTAGATCCCAAACTGGCAAAGAGCATTCAGTACATGGGAGGTCATTCCGAGTTGGTCGCTCGCAAGCGGATTTTAGCAGATTTGCTCATGCTAAGCCGCCGCCTACTGGGAGTGAATCTAAGCATCTTAAAATTGCGAACGATGTATTCGCAATATTGCGATTACACACCTCGTAGCAGTTTCTGAGTAGCTCCAGACTTACTCGGCATCTGCGATCAGTTCAGTGCTTGTCGTTCCTGGTTTGACGTCACAAACACACCCAGCGTTCGCCCAGACACTCCTCCGTTTCTCCAGCCACTCCCGCGTTTTTTCCGGAAACGGTAGCGTTTTTTCCCACACGCCCAAAAAACGGCCTGTTTCCGCCCAGTAACACCCATTTCCTGTCAATCACATTACGATCGCCAGAACGATGAAAAAGCCGTGAGTAAAATTCCTAACTGCATAGCAAATTTACTTGGCGCAGTCGCAGTGCGAACATTGCGCATGCGCATTAAGCGGAAAATCGCTGCGATGCGAAGATTTTTACCGAGCGAACAACTCGGAATGAGGGCCATGATTGTGGCGGTAAAAGACGTATTACATATCACTGAGGACCCTACTGTTCCCGATACTAGGGTCTGTATGTATAAAGGAAAGAAACCTGAGGTAACATTTCCTCCCTCTCAGGAACTGAACACACTTTGTGAAAAAGTTTGGGAAAATCCTGACAAAAAGTTTCAGATTCCCAAAAGGATTCCACTGCGTATCCGTTTCCTCCTGGGGATAGGGAAAAATGGGAGTCACCCCCCATTGTGGACAAAGCTCTATCACGCCTGTCCAAAAACGTGGCTCTTCCGTCCACTGACACGGCAACCCTAAAGGACCCTGCGGATTGTAGGCAGGAAAATACATTAAAATCCTTTTATGTCACCACGGGGGAAGCTACGCAGACCAGCCATTGCATCTGCGTGGGTGAGTAGTGCTATCGAAAAATGAGCAGATAACTTGTCATCTGAAATAGATACCCTAGATAGGGATAGTATTCTTTTGACACTGGGTTATATCAGGGACGCTGCAGCCTATCTAAAGGAAGGTGCGAGGGATATTGGCCTCTTGGGGTCACGGGCCAATGCCATGACAGTCTCAGCTATGAGAGCATTGTGGATTCATCAACGGAATGCTGATGCTGACTCTAAGAAAGCTATGGAGTCTCTACCGTATAAGGGTGGTGTATTGTTTGGTGACGGCCTCGCTGATTTGGTATCTACGGCTACCGCGGGTAAGTCGTTATTTTTACCTTATGTGCCTGCACCACAAAAGAAAGCACATCACTATCAAAGCAGTCCTTTCGTCCCAATAAATACAGAAAAGGCAGAGGGTCTTCCTTCCTTGCTACTAGAGGAAAGGGAAAAGGTAAACGATCACCGGCCGTGGCCGTTTCCCAGGAGCAGAAGTCCTCCCCGGCTTCTGCCAAGTCCACCGCATGATGCTGGGGCTCCTCTGCGGGAGTCCGCACCGGTGGGGGCTCGTCTCAAACTCTTCAGTCAATTCTGGGCTCGTTCGGCCCTGGACCCATGGGTTTTAGAAATAGTGTCCCAGGGGTAGAAACTGGAGTTTCAAGACGTTCCCCCTCACCGTTTTTTCAAATCGGCCTTACCAGCTTCTCTTCCGGACAGGGAGGTGGTATGTGCCGCAATACAAAAATTGTGTCACAATCAAGTCATTGTCAGGGTTCCCCCGTCACAACAGGGAGAAGGCTTTTATTCAAGCCTGTTCGTGGACCCGAAGCCAGACGGCTCAGTCAGACCAATCCTGAACCTCAAATCCCTCAATTTCTACCTGAGAAAATTCAAATTCAAGATGGAATCTCTCCGGGCAGTGATCTCCAGTCTAGAGGAGGGGGATTTTATGGTGTCGGTAGACATAAAGGATGCCTACTTACATGATCCCATTTATCCTCCACCTCAGGCTTACCTGAGGTTTGCAGTTCAGGATTGTCATTACCAATTTCAGACGTTGCCGTTTGGTCTGTCCACGGCTCCGAGGGTTTTCACCAAAGTAATGGCCGAAATGATGGTTCTCCTGCGCAAACAAGGAGTCACAATTATCCCGTACTTGGACGATCTCCTGATAAAGGCGAGATCCAGGGAGCAATTACTGCAGAACATTACGCTCTCCCTGACAATTCTGCAGCAACATGGTTGGCTCCTAAACCTGCCAAAATCACAGTTGGTTCCGACAAGACAGCTGTCGTTTTTGGGAATGATTCTGGACACAGAATTACAGAGTTTTTCTTCCAGTGGAAAAGGCTCTGGAAGTTCAGACCCTGGTCAAACAAATCCTGAAACCAGCAAGAGTATCGATCCATCAATGCACTTGGTTGCTGGGGAAGATGGTGGCGGCCTACGAGGCCATTCAGTTTGGCAGATTCCATGCCAGAGTGTTTCAGTGGGACCTGTTGGACAAGTGGTCCAGGTCCCATCTACACATGCACCGCAGGATAACCCTGTCTTCCAAGACCAGAATCTCACTCCTGTGGTGGCTGCACAGCTCTCACCTCCTAGAGGGACGCAGGTTCGGCATCCAGGACTGGATCTTAGTGACCACGGATGCGAGTCTCCGAGGCTGGGGAGCAGTCACACAGGGGGAAAGCTTCCAGGGAAGATGGTGAAGCCAGGAAACGTGTCTACACATAAACGTTCTGGAATTAAGGGCCATTCACAACGGCCTTCTGCAAGCGGAACATCTTCTTCGCAATCAACCCATCTTGATTCAGTCGGACAACATAACAGCAGTAGCGTACATAAATCGCCAGGGCGGAACAAAGAGCAGAGCAGCAATGGCAGAGGCCACAAAGGTTCTCCGTTGGGCGGAAAGGCATACAAGCGCTCTGTCAGCGATCTTCATTCCAGGAATGGACAACTGGGAAGCAGACTTCCTCAGCAGACACGATCTCCATCCAGGAGTGTGGGGTCTTCATCAAGAGGTCTTTGCAGAAGTGACAAGTCTTTGGGGAATTCCTCAAATAGACATGATGGCGTCTCGCCTCAACAAGAAACTTCAGAGATATTGTTCCAGGTCCAGAGACCATCAAGCAATAGCAGTGGACGCCCTAGTGACACAGTGGGTGTTTCAGTCGGTGTACGTCTGTCCTCCGCTTCCACTCATTCCAAAAGTGATAAAGATCATAAGAAGAACAAAGGTTCAAGCAATCCTCATTGCTCCAGACTGGCCAAGGAGGGCTTGGTATCCAGATCTTCAGGAATTACTCATAGGAGATCCCTGGCCTCTTCCTCTGAGGGAGGATCTGTTATAGCAGGGGCCGTGCTTGTTCCAAGACTTACCGTGACTTTGTTTGACGGATTTGAGGTTGAACGCCGGATCCTAGCCCGAAAGGGTATTCCCAAGGAAGTCATCCCCACTCTTATTCAGGCCAGAAAAGGGGTAACGTCTAAACATTACCACCGTATTTGGAGGAAATACGTGTCTTGGTGTGAATCCAAGAAAGCTCCTACGGAAGAATTTCAGTTAGGACGTTTTCTCCATTTTCTACAAGCCAGTGTGGATGCGGGCCTAAAGTTGGGCTCAATTAAAGTGCAAATTTCAGCTTTATCGGTTTTCTTCCAAAGACAATTGGCCTCCCTTCCAGAAGTTCAGACTTTCGTGAAGGGCGTGTTGCACATCCAACCTCCCTTTGTGCCCTCTGTGGCACCGTGGGATCTTAACGTGGTGTTGCAATTCCTTCAATCTCATTCGTGTGAACCTTTACAGAAGGTAGAAATGAAATTCCTCACCTGGAAAGTGGTCATGCTGTTGGCCTTGGCATCCGCAAGGCGGGTGTCTGAATTGGCGGCCTTGTCTCACAAGAGCCCTTATTTGATATTCCATGAAGATAGAGCAGAGTTAAGGGCTCGTCAGCAGTTTCTGCCGAAAGTGGTTTCATTGTTCCACTTGAACCAACCTATTGTGGTGCCAGTGGCTACTGACGCCGTGCTGGAATCGAAGTTTCTCGACGTAGTCAGAGCTTTAAAGATTTATGTCACCAGAACGGCTCAGTTTAGGAAAACGGAGGCTCTGTTTGTCCTGTATGCTCACAAAAAAATTGGGGCGCCTGCTTCCAAGCAAACTATTGCGCGCTGGATCTGTAATACGATTCAGCATGCTCATTCTACGGCTGGATTGCCGTTACCAAAATCGGTGAAGGCCCATTCTACCAGAAAGGTGGACTCCTCCTGGGCGGCTGCCCAGGGGGTCTCGGCATTACAACTTTGCCGAGCGGCTACTTGGTCAGGTTCAAACACCTTTGCAAAGTTCTACAAGTTTGATACCCTGGCTGATGAGGACCTCATGTTTGGTCAATCGGTGCTGCAGAGTCATCCGCACTCTCCCGCCCGTTTTAGAGCTTTGGTATAAACCCCATGGTTCTTGATGTGACCCCAGCATCCTCTAGGACGTATGAGAAAATAGGATTTTAATACCTACCGGTAAATCCTTTTCTCTTAGTCCGTAGAGGATGCTGGGCGCCCTTCCCAGTGCGTACTGTATCTGCAGTTTTTTGTTACGTTTTTAACACAAGTTGTGTTACGTTTAGTCAGCCTGTTGCTGACGTTGTTCATGACGTCGCTTTGCATAATGTTAAATGCCATGTTGTATGGCGTGCTTGAGGTGTGAGCTGGTATGTATCTGACCTTAGTTTAACAATAAATCCTTTATCTCAAAATGTCCGTTTTCCTGGGCACAGTTCCTATAACTGGAGTCTGGAGGAGGGGCATAGATGGAGGAGCCAGTTCACACCCCTTTGAAAGTCTTAAAGTGCCCATGTCTCCTGCGGATCCCGTCTATACCCCATGGCTCTTGATGTTACCCCAGCATCCTCTATGGACTAAGAGAAAAGGATTTACCGGTAGGTATTAAAATCCTATTTTTTCTACTTCATTCTATCCACCGGACATACAGTAATTTATTGATACAGGCTTCCCTCTTTCTTTTCCCTTTTTTCCTTTTCTTCCTTTTCTCTTCCTCTCCTTTTTTTTTCTTGTCTTTGAGCTGCGCTGTACCCCACTTAAACCTGAAATAGGTAAACCCACCACTATCTTACTACTAGCATGAACTCTTCACATTGTTATAACTACAGTGGTTTAGCAATAGCCCCTATAGACCCCGCGGTGGCCAGGGTGCGTCGGCGCTGACAGGCATACCTCTCAAATTTGGCACCATACCGGCAGCCAATAGGAAGTGCTGACTGCTGCATCAGAGCTTGCCCGGCACCAGCATCTGACGTCAGGCACCACCGAGAGGAATAGAAGAAAGAAGAGCAGCGTGAGGAGGCGGGAGAAGACGCCAGTGGAAGAGCACCGGTGGCCGATGAAGAGGCCAGTAGACGCTAGGTCTAAGAGGGAAGACAGAAGGTGTCAGCTGGAAGAAGCAAAACATTAGGGGGCTTATTTATCACCATCCGCATCCAGGATGCTAAATAAATAAATGATGATAAAATTGCCCAAACTCGCACTGCTATAATTGATTACATCGCAGGGATGTATCAATGATCGCGTGCAGGGACAGAGCTTGCGGTCAAGCTCTGTCCCTGCGATGCCTCTTCGCAGCATCATTGGGGAATTTTTCCTAAAAAATACCCCGATGTCCTGCTGCGCATGCGCCGTCCGCACCGACATCGGCGCTACCCCCCGTCACGACTACCCCCATGCGCCGCGGACCACCCCCCCTCAGAAGATCAATATACTCACCTGTCCAGGGAGCTGGTACGCGCTGCTTCAGGAGGCTGCCGGGCGCCGGGTCCTTCTCCTGCGCTGTGACCAGAGCCGGCCCTAGGCATAGGCAATTGCCTAGGGCACCTGGTATGCCTAGGGGCACAAGCAGCTTCTGCTGATTTAAAATGATATGCGGCATGCCTATATTCTGTGTGTAGCATTTCGTATGCAGATACAGCCACAGTCGCACACAGTATATAGGCATGCCGCATATTTTAATCAGCAGAAGCTGCTTGTGCATGCTAGCCACATAGCAATGCAAATAAGATACATTTTCATAAAAAATAGGCACCCGACGTTAGCAGAGCTGCCAGATGACTCACGCCAGGAACTATATGTGTTATTATGTGTATAAGGGCATTAATAATGTGTAACATATGTGTAAGGGGCACTATGTGTGTCATTATGTGTATAAGGGCACTAATAATGTGCGGCATATGTGTCAGGGACATTGCGTGTGTCATTATGTGTATAAGGGCATTAACAATGTGTGGCATATGTGTAAAAGAAATTATGTTTATAAGGACATTAATAATGTGTGTCATATGTGTAAGGGGCATTACTGTGTGGTATTATGTGTATAAATGCATTACCAATGTGTGGCATTATGTGTATAAGGTGCTCTACTGTGTGGCGTAACGTATAGAAAAGGGCACTACTGTGTGGTCTAATGTGATTAAAGAGCAATATGGTGTGGTGTAATGTGAATAAGGAGCAATATGGTGTGGTGTAATGAGAATAAAGAGCATTATGGTGTGGTGTAATGTAAATAAGGAGCAATATGGTGTGGTGTAATGAGAATAAAGAGCAATATGGTGTGGTGTAATGTGAATAAGGAGCAATATAGTGTGGTGTAATGAGAATAAAGAGCAATATGGTGTGGTGTAATGTGAATAAGGAGCAATTCAGTATGATAGTATGTGAATGAGGGGCACTACTGTGAGGAGTAACGTATATAAGGTAAAGTGGTACTACTGTGTGATGTAATGTGAATAAGGGACACTATCGCATTATAAATTGTGAATAAAGTTGCACTACTGTGAGGCATAAGTTGAATTGTGGGTACTATTGTGTGGCCATGCCCCTTACCAGCAAAAACACATACCTTTTTGGGCTGTGCGCCGAATGTGCGCACTCTTCTTATTTAAATTACGGGGGTAGGAAAAAAAAGGACTACTATGGGTGTAGGGTGATGGTGCTGGGAAAGGGGTGCAGGGTCAAAATCTTGCCTAGGGCATCATATTGGTTAGGGCCGGCTCTGGCTGTGACCCCCAGTGCTGTAAAGTGCGCTGCCGTTTTGCAGAGTCACATTACTGCACCGGGGTCACATTGCAGCACATGGGGGACCCGGCGCCCGGCAGTGCTCACCAGAGCAGCGGACACCGGCTCCCTGGATGGTTGATGCTAGATTCAAGTGGGCTAAGGGACCTTTTCCGTCAGTGGGAGGAGCCACGATACAAGGGGGAGGAGCTAGGCCAGCAGGATAGTTCCTCTACTATCCACGCCACCAGCTATTACCTTCAGTAATCAGGTGGCGAGCGAAGCGAGCCCACGAGGGTACTTTTCGGGTACACTGTTTGGCCGTAGCTCCTCCCCCTGGTGATGTGTCTCCTCCCCTAGGTACGTCAGAAGGTCCCTTCTTCCACTCCGATATAGAATCAACCCTCCCTGGATAGGTGAGTATGTTTTTTTACTTTAAAAAAAAACTTTTTACACTGTGATCAGCTTGTGTGCATCGGACACACATAGCCGATCACTCTGCTGGGTCCCCGCTCAGCTTTCTCTGCAAGGGGCAGAGAAAGCTGGGCAAAAGGGTGCACATTGCAGTGCTGCCCTGTGAACTCCCCAGCCTGAGCTGGCGAGCAGGGCCGGTTCTGGCGCTCTGTGCGCCCCGGGCGGCTATAGGGGGCGTGGCTTCGTACAGGGGACGTGGTCATTTATGCCCCCTGTACAGACTGAATTGATGTGCGGTGCGCGATGACGTCATCGCGCACCGCACAGTAAAGGACCTCTCCACAAAGGGAAACTAGACGTGTACGCGTCTAGTTTCCTTCACAGCGGCAGCGGGGGGCACACAGCAGCAGCGGATCTTGCCCTGGTGCGGCGCCCTCCGGATGGCGCCCTGCGCCCTCCGGAAGGCGGCGCCCCAGGCAAAAGTCCTGCTTGCCCGTGTCAAGATCCGCTACTGCTGGCGAGATTATCACAGGGCACACTGGGCGGTATTTTTTCACATTTTTTTTTTAGTAAATTTGGCCACATCATATTTCCCATTATAAGTATGGGGAATGCGATGTGGGTTACAAAAAAAAAAAGTGAAAAAAGGGTTTGGAGCAGTTTTTCATGAAAACTGCTCCAAATGCCCTTTAATACAGGGATGGGGAACCTTCGGCCCTCCAGCTGTTGTTGAACTACACATACCAGCATGCCTTGCAACAATTTTGCTATTTGGCCATGCAAAAACTGTTGCAAAAACCCCGACGGTCGAAATCCCGGCAGCAATTGACCGACGGTCAAAATCCCGACATAAACAAAATACCGACATTTAAAATACCGACAAGGTCAAAATACCGACATGTAAAATGCAGACAGGTCGAACTACCGACATGCTGTTTTCATTGTTTTATTGTGTGTATGTCGACATAGGTCGACATGGACACCATATAAGTGTACCGCGTCCCCTTGCATGGCTCGCTGCGCTCGGCACTCTATTATATTCCCCCTCCAGGTCCACTGGGATGGTAAAGTATGAACAAGTCGGTTTCAAAGAAATAATAATGAAAAACTCATGTCGGCATTTTCACCTGTGGGCATTTTACATGTCGGTATTTTGACCTTGTCGGTATTTTAAATGTCGGTATTTTGTCCATGTCGGTATTTTGACCTTGTCGGTATTTTGACCGTCGGTCAATTGCTGTCGGGATTTCGACCGTCGGGATTTTGATTGGAGGTAAATTGACTGCATCCCGTTGATGAAAGATCATGTTGGACAATGCAATAATTATGAGTGATAAGTGGAAGACTGTCGGCTTAAAAATTGTGAATCAGTGAAAAATACACAGTTTTGTGTGTAGAAAATATTTGTCAAATATTGCAAAGAATTTGGGGGTAATTCAGATCTGATGACTGCTGTGCGATTTCACACAGCAGGCGATCAGATCTGGACTACGCATGCGTATTCACTGCTATACGCCGGCGCGTCGCACAACAGCAACAGGCATCGGCACCTAGCGACGGGATTATGCTAAAAAACTGAACGCACGGGCGTTCGCAAGGTGATTGACAGGAAGAGGACGTTTGTGGGTGTCAACTGACCGGTTTCCAGGAATATCCAGAAAAACGCAGGCGGGCTCAGGCGTATTGAGGGAGGGTGTCTGACGTCAGCTCCGGCCCCGATCAGCAGGATGACATCGCAGCGGCTGAGTAAGTCCTGGGCTGCGCACAGACTGCACAAACTGATGTTTGCGCAGCTCTGCAAAAGAAGTGATCGCACACTTGCACAGGCTTTACCCCTCCCCCTGTAGGCGGCGGCTATCTGACCACAGCAAAATATGCAGCCCAGCGATCAGATCTGAATGACCGCCTTTGTTCACATGCTGAAGCCTTTTGCAGTGAGCGCAAATACAGAAGCCGCACTGCATGTGTGCACACAGTGAGATGCGAACGTCTCTGTCTTATTGACAGGCAGAGGCATCCGTGGAGCGGAAGGGGGCATCCGTAGAGCGGAAGGGGGTATTCGTGGAGCGGAAGGGGGCATCAATGCAGCGTTTAGGGGCGTCTCCGGACCATTTGCAGGGCTGGCCGTGGTGGCTGCGTGACGTCACATGCCGTCGCTGCGACCCACAATATGGTGGTTAGCTAAGCTGCGCAGACAGAGGGCTACCCTTAACATGCGAGCGCTTCGCTGCTGAGAGGAACGTTTGCATGTTAGCGGGGGGTAAGGACCCGGCATGTATGGCGGACTTGCCATGTGCTGGGCGTCCCCCCACGTGTTAGTGTAAAGGGTGTAATTGTAGATTTTTGTACAACCCCTGCTGTATTAGGCCCTATATGCTGTAATTAGCTACTGCGCCCCCATCTTGGTATTGCCATCCAAACGTATTTCTACTAGAAGGTTTTTGCCATACGGGAGAAATCCTTATGTAATTGATTTGTCAGAATTGCTCGGAAATCAATGAGTAAGCCACTCACCCCCCCCCCCCCCTCTCTCTCTCTCTCTCTCTCTCTCTCTCCCTCTCTCTCCCTCTCTCTCTCTCTCTCCCCCTCCCTCTCTCTCTCTCTCTCTCTCTCTATCTCCCTCTCCCTCTCTCTCTCTCTCTCTCTCTCTCTCTCTCTCTCTCTCTCTCCCTCTCTCTCTCTCTCACATCAGCTATGCAAGATGTATTAAGTTTCATTCAGTTTTTTTTAGGGATAAGCAGGTTCAGTTCCCTGAGAACCGAAGCCTACCGAACATCACGTCCTGAGGCCGGATCCGAGCCCGGCTCGGGACTTCCTGCCAGACTTGGAAACCAGAACGAGGCAAAACGTCATCATCCCGCTGTCGGATTCTCGTGGGTTTTGGATTCCATATAAGGAGCAGCAAGTCGCCGCCATTTTCACTCCAGTCCTGGAGAGTGTAGCGAGAGGACGTGTCTCCTCAATGTCTGTGCAGGAAAGTGGTGTGGTGCATGGGGTGGCGACCAGCTCTTATGTGTCATTCCAGTGCTGTGTTGTGCTGCATCAGTCCAGTGGTGGTGTCCTGTGCTGCCATAAGTCCAGTGCTGCTGTATAAGTCCAGTCCAGTGCTGCTGCTGTATAAGTCCAGTGGTGCTATCTTGTGCTGCATCAGTCCAGTGGTGCTATCTTGTGCTGCATCAGTCCAGTGGTGGTGTCTTGTGCTGCATCAGTCCAGTGGTGGTGTCTTGTGCTGCATCAGTCCAGTGGTGGTGTCTTGTGCTGCATCAGTCCAGTGGTGCTGTCTTGTGCTGCATCAGTCCAGTGGTGGTGTCTTGTGCTTCCATAAGTCCAGTGGTGCTGTCTTGTGCTGCATCAGTCCAGTGGTGGTGTCTTGTGCTGCCATAAGTCCAGTGGTGGTGTCTTGTGCTGCCATAAGTCCAGTGGTGCTGTCTTGTGCTGCCATAAGTCCAGTGGTGCTGTCTTGTGCTGCCATAAGTCCAGTGGTGGTGTCTTGTGCTGCCATAAGTCCAGTGGTGGTGTCTTGTGCTGCCATAAGTCCAGTGGTGCTATCTTGTGCTGCCATAAGTCCAGTGGTGCTGTCTTGTGCTGCCATAAGTCCAGTGGTGGTGTCTTGTGCTGCCATAAGTCCAGTGGTGGTGTCTTGTGCTACCATAAGTCCAGTGGTGGTGTCTTGTGCTGCCATAAGTCCAGTGGTGGTGTCTCGTGCTGCCATAAGTCCAGTGGTGCTGTCTCGTGCTGCCATCAGTCCAGTGGTGGTGTCCTGTGCTGCCATCAGTCCAGTGGTGCTGTCTTGTGCTGCCATAAGTCCAGTGGTGCTGTCTTGTGCTGCCATAAGTCCAGTGGTGGTGTCTTGTGCTGCCATAAGTCCAGTGGTGGTGTCTTGTGCTGCCATAAGTCCAGTGGTGCTGTCTTGTGCTGCCATAAGTCCAGTGGTGGTGTCTTGTGCTGCATCAGTCCAGTGGTGGTGTCTTGTGCTGCCATAAGTCCAGTGGTGGTGTCTTGTGCTGCCATATGTCCAGTGGTGGTGTCTTGTGCTGCATCAGTCCAGTGGTGGTGTCTTGTGCTGCCATAAGTCCAGTGGTGGTGTCTTGTGCTGCCATATGTCCAGTGGTGGTGTCTTGTGCTGCCATAAGTCCAGTGGTGCTGTCTTGTGCTGCCATAAGTCCAGTGGTAGTGTCCTGTGCTGCCATAAGTCCAGTGGTGGTGTCTTGTGCTGCCATAAGTCCAGTGGTGGTGTCTTGTGCTGCATCACTAGGGTGCGAGCAGGATGCGGGAGACCTGCCCACTCTTCCGGGGGTGCGGGGGGCTACCCCAAAAAACGTGAGCCTCCCGCAGCTTCCGGGAGAGTAGGTAAGTATGATTTAAGGTGGATACAGTGCAATTCACATGCAGTGATGGAAAGTAGTATTACACTACGGGTGGTCTTCAGTATGCCGACTGACGGGATCCCAGCGCACAGTATACCGGCGCCAGGATCCCGACAGCCGGCATACCGACACATATTCTCCCTCGTGGGGGTCCACGACCCCCTTGGAGGGAGAATAAAATAGCGTGGCGCGCCACCGTGCCCGTAGCATGGCGAGCGCAGCGAGCCCGCGCGGGGCTCATTTGCGCTCGCCACACTGTCGGTAAGCTGGTCGCCGGGAGCCCGACCGCTGGCATACCATAGTGAACCCTTACACTACTTATTCCCCTTTGCATTACAGGAGAATGATACTGCAGCAGATATTTACATCACAGACAATAACCTGTATTATTATTTTCACTATTGGGTTATTTTATATTCTCTATTTTTAGAGTTAAATAAATACTATTATGCTTTGATATTTCACCATCACAACATCAGGTATTAATAACCGATTATATAGTGGATAAACAGTAATTAAACATATCAGGTTTTTTTTAATGAATAATTGACTCTGGCCCTCATTCCGAGTTGATCGCTCGCTGACGATTTTCGCAGCGCAGCGATCAGGTGGAAAAACATTAATTCTGCGCATACGCATGGTACGCAGCGCGCATGCGCTAAGTACTTTCACACAAAACTTTGTAGTTTTACACAAGCTCAAGCGACGCTTTTCAGTCGCTCGAGTGTTCGTGGTTTGATTGACAGGAAGTGTGTGTTTCTGGGTGGTAACTGAGCATTTTCAGGGAGTGTGCTAAAAAACGCAGGCGTACCAGGTAAAAACGCAGGAGTGGCTGGAGAAACGGGGGAGTGGCTGGCTGAACGCAGGGCGTGTTTGTGACGTCAAACCAGGAACTAAACAGACTGAGGTGATCGCAAGGTAGGACTAGGTCTGGAGCTACTCAGAAACTGCAGGGAATTATTTAGTAGCAGTTCTGCTAACCTTTCGGTCGCACTTCTGCTAAGCTAAGATACACTCCCAGAGGGCGGCGGCCTAGCGTTTGCACGGCTGCTAAAAGCAGCTAGCGAGCAATCAACTCGGAATGAGGGCCTCTGTATTGTGTCTTACAAGAGAGGAACACTCGCGTTCACTCACATTATGGGAATTACCTTTTCCCAGCACTATTTTACTACATTGTGAAATAAAGTTAGCATTTTTAACCAATTAAGCTTTACATACATATACATATAAGTGTGCCCCCAAAAACGTTCCTCTTCTTTTTCCTCTTACAATAAACCCCCTTAGATAGGTTAAAATTAACCAACAACAAGCTAAAAACTTTGGTATCCGGCCTTTAGGTCGACCGCTATTGGTCGACATGGCAAACAAAGGTCGACACATAATGTCGACATACATTTTTCAAATATTTTTTCTTCTTCATTTTTTTACTTTTTCATACTTTACGATCCACTTGGACTACGATTGGGAATAGTAACCTGTTCCGAGTGCAGCGGCAGCATAGCGAGGCACCTTGCCCGAAGCATGGCAAACGACGCGAGCCATGCGAGGGGACACGGTGCACTAATTGGGGTTCCGGTCACTTTAAGAAGAAAACGACAGCAATGTTTAAAAAAAAACTAATGTTGACCTTTTTCCATGCTGACCTTTTTCAGGTCGACCTAATGACAGTGTTGACCTATTTCAGGTGTCGACCAACAGTGATCGACCTAATGACTGTCGACCTAGTTACTGTCGACCCAACGATCCACAGTCAAAAACTTTAGTTACTCTCTGATAGGCAGGGCCTTAATAATAGAGGCGGGGGCCAGTGTGCAGTCTACATCTGGCCCCCCCCTCTCTAGCCGGCAGCACAGTGGGACTCTGAGCACTAGTATCAGTGCCAGAATCCAGTGCGCATGTGCCGATCTCCAGGGAAATGGCGCAGCAATCATTTTCCCTGTGATATTTCTGCTGCACATGCGCACACTGATGCCAATATGCCCACTGCGCCATTTTCCTGGTGATTTGTGCAGCGCTGCTGCCACTGATTCAGCACGCCGGAGGGGTAATTATTCAAGAAGTGGGTGCTGGGTGTGGGCCCCCCTGAACATAGGGACCCGTGTGCAACACACACCGTGCATCCATTATAGACACACCATTACCGATATGTTTCCCTCTCACAGGGGGGCAAATTCATGTTTGTACGGAACTGTATAGCCACAAGGACGCGGCTGTGCAACTGTGTGTAATTACAATGCAAGTGCAGCAGGAGGCGACTGTTTGCAAATCTGAATCAAGCCCAAGCTGTGTCAACGTGTTCCTTACAGTATGTAGACAATATGTTATTATACCATACATCGATTCATTAAGTAATTACTAATTTCTCTAACGTCCTAGAGGATGCTGGGGTCCACATTAGTACCATGGGGTATAGATGGGTCCACCAGGAGCCATTGGCACTTTAAGAGTTTAAGAGTGTGGGCTGGCTCCTCCCTCTATGCTCCTCCTACCAGACTCAGTTTAGAAATTGTGCCCGGAGGAGCCGGTCACAGCTAGGGGAGCTCTCCTGAGCTTTCCTGGGAAAAGTTTAGTTTTAGAGTTTATTATTTTACAGGGAGGCTGCTGGCAACAGCCTCCCTGCAACGTGGGACTAAGGGGGGGGGAGCAGTGTCCGCCCTGTGGGGTCTGAGCCTCTGTCTCCGCTGAATGGACACTGAGCACCAGAGTGGTCGGATCGCTCCCCGCCACAGGGGACCGCTCACCCCAGCAGCATGCCGCCAATCCCTTATAGAGCTGAAGAATGTGGTGAGTTAGTCACCGACCCCCCTAGCAAGAGG
Source organism: Pseudophryne corroboree (assembly GCF_028390025.1). Lineage (NCBI taxonomy): Eukaryota > Metazoa > Chordata > Amphibia > Anura > Myobatrachidae > Pseudophryne > Pseudophryne corroboree. Next base: position 805,408,720 of record NC_086448.1, read on the forward strand.
TGGGGGGGCCGGTGTGAAGATGGCGGCAACAGGGGAGGGAGCGTGGTATTACCGCGCTCCCGGATGGTAACCAGAGGCACACGGTGCGGCACTGTGAGGGGCGCCCTGGGCCAGCACTTACCCCTCACACTTGGTCAGCAAGCCTGTCGGGCTCCTGGGATCCAGCCAGCACAACTCCTCAGACCAAGGTTTAAACACTGCTGAGCGGGAAGACAGCGCTGGGAAGGGGGCGGAGCTGCTCCTCTGAGCGGACCTACAGCGTTCCAGTGCCATTTTCCTCCATGCTGCATACTGAAGGAAGATCCTGATCCCTCCACAGCAGCTCCAGTTACTGTACGGTACCAGGGGGTTGTAGAAGAGAGGGGAGGCTGAATACTTGACTGTGTCCCCTATTAAGGAGCACAAGTCAGCGCTGGTAAGAGGTGTCTCTTAGTATAGAAAGCGCTGGTGTGGGTTGGCTCCAATCTCTGTCTCTCTCTTGCCATTCTTGAGGGGGGAAACTCTGTCTTACCCCAGTGTGTGTGTGTGTGTGTGTGTGTGTGTGTGTGTGTGTGTGTGTGTGTGTGTGTGTGTGGTGTATTTGGTGGTCACTAGCAGCGATGTCCAGGGATACTGTGTCTTATGCTGCTGAGGATTTATCCTCCCAGGATGATCCCATTCCATGCAATCAGGGTAGCACTGGTTTAGCACAGATTCCAGCAAGGGAACCAGAGTGGTTTTCCACTATCAGGACTTGGATGTCCTAGATTGCTGACAGGGTTGCCAGTACTGAGTCGGCAACCCAGGTATTGCAGTCCTCTATGGCTGTGTGGCCCTTGTCAGGTACTTCGGGCCCCGCTATATATCCCCACAAACGTGCAGGTAACACAAGACAACATGGATACCGATTCTGACACTACAGATGGTGAAGGGGATGTGTTGCGGGGGTCCGCATCTCTTGCAAGGGGGGTGCAGCTGTTGATAGAGGCGATCAGGGATGTGTTATTATTATTATTAAATTTTATTTATAAGGCGCCACATGTGTTTCGCAGCGCCGTACAAATGACAGTGCAGGGAGACAAAACATAGCAGTACAGTAAATAAATAACAGAAATAGAGTACAGGTAACAGAGCACCACACGTTCTCAAGACATAATACAGCTAAGATGTAAGTATTGATGGAGTGATCATCGTACTACTAGAGGCTGGTGGCCATAGATGGAGATGAGCCTTTACTAGCAGGATAAAGATGGTCGTTGAGTAGGGGAGAGCTGCAAGTGAAATGTGTCGAGACGAGGGCTTAGATAACAAGAGGAAAGAGGGCCCTGCTCTGAAGAGCTGACAATCTAGTGGGGAGGGGCGACAGACAGATGACAAGAGGTGCAGGCAAGTGGGAGGTAGCCAGATGGCAGTATGCAAGCAAAGCTGAGATGTTCACGGCATGAGGCAGGGAGGTGGAGGCGCGGCATCAGCACTGGGTTATGCATCGGAAGGGTATGCTTTGATGAATAGGTGGGTTTTTAGTGCCCGTTTGAAGCTTTGCAAGGTCAGGGAGAGTCTAATGGAGCGGGGGAGTGCGTTCAACTGAAGGGGAGCAGCACAGGCAAAATACTGAACTCGTGCATGGGAAGCAGTGACCAGGGCGGTGGAGAGGCGACGGTCATTGGTCGACCGTAGGGGGCGGGAGGGAGTATGAAGGGAGAGGGGGTTGGAGATGTAGGGAGCAGTGGAATTAGAGATGGCCTTGTATGTGAGGGTGAGGAGTTTGAAGAGGATTCTGTAGGTGAATGGGAGCCAGTGTAGATTTTGTCGAAGGGGAGTGGCAGATGTGGTGTGGCGGGAGAGGAAGATAAGCCTAGCTGCGGAGTTCAGGACAGATTGGAGATTGGGAGCAAGATGGGAGCAGGCGAGGCCAGTGAGGAGAACATTGCAGTAGTCAAGTCGTGTTAAATGTTAATGATACCACACCTGAGCAGGTTGAGGAGGCTTTCTTCACTGAAAACAAGAAAGCTTTGCTAACCTTCCCTGCGTCAGAAGAGCTGAATGCTATACAGGTTGAGTATCCCTTATCCAAAATGCTTGGGACCAGAAGTAATTTGGATATGGGATTTTTCCGTATTTTGGAATAATTGCATACCATAATGAGATATCATGGTGATGGGACCTAAGTCTAAGCACAGAATACATTTATGTTACATATACACCTTATACACACAGCCTGAAGGAAATTTTAGACAATATTTTTAATAACTTTGTGTATTGAACAAAGTGTGTGTACATTCACACAATTCATTTATGTTTCATATACACCTTATACACACAGCCTGAAGATCATTGAATACAATATTTTTAATAACTTGTGTATTAAACAAAGTTGTGTACATTCAGCCGTCAGAAAACAAAGGTTTCACTATCTCACTCTCGCTCAAAAAATTCCGTATTTCGGAATATTTGGATATGGGATACTCAACCTGTATTTGAAAAGGCCTGGGTGAACCCTGAAAAGAAGTTTCAGATCCCTAAAAGGGTTCTGGTAGCTTTTCCTTTCCCTGAGGAGGACAGGAAAAAATGGGAAAACCCGCCAATCGTTAACGCTTCGGTATCCAGACTCTCAAAGAAGGTGATTTTGCCGGTACCGGGATCTACCTCCTTGAAGGAGCCGGCAGATAGGAAAATTGATAATACTCTGAAATCAATGTACACTGCTTCAGGGGCCATATTACGTCCCACTATTGCTAGTGCGTGGATTGCTAAGGCTATAGTGAAATGGTCGGCTGCCTTGATGGAGGATTTGGATACGATGGATAGGGATGACATTGCATTGTATTTACGTAACATTCATGATTCTGCAGGTTTCATGGTGAATCTATGAAAGACCTGGGTTCCATGGCTGCGGGAATTTTTTCCATGTCTGATTCAGCTCGTCCGGGACTGTGGCTCCGCCAGTGGTCGGCCGACGCGGAATCCAGAAAGTGTGTGGAGTCGCTGCCCTATACAGGTCAAGCTCTCTTTGGGGAAGCCCTAGATGCGTGGATATCTACCGCTACTGCGGGTAAGTCTCCGTATCTTCCCTCAGCAGCTCCTGCTCCGAAGAGGTCCTTCTCCTCAGCTTCGCAGCAATCCTTTCGGCCCAGAAAGGCCAAGTCTTCCGGTTCCTTCTTCAGAGGAGGTAAGGTTAAGTCCAAGAAGCCTGCCGCTGCAGGTTCCCAAGAACAAAAGCCTGCTTCGGGTACCCCTAAGTCCTCCACATGACGGTGGACGGGACGGCCCGGAGGTGGGGCCTGTGGGGGCGAGACTCAGACAGTTCAGTCACGTCTGGGTCTCCTCCGGCCTGGATCCCTGGGTGTTGGATATTGTCTCTCAGGGATACAGGCTGGAATTTCAAAGTCTCCCTCCTCATCGGTTTTTCAAGTCGGGCTTGCCAGCTCTGTTGAAGGACAGCACAGTACTACTGGAGGCTGTTCAACGGCTGGTAGAGGCACAAGTCATTGTGCCTGTACCACCGCACATGCAGGCAAAAGGTTACTATTCGAACCTTTTCGTGGTACCGAAACCGGAGGGTTCGGTCAGGCCCATTCTGAACCTGAAATCATTGAACCCCTTTCTAAAGGAGTTCAAGTTCAAGATGGAGTCTCTCAGGGCGGTAATATCAGGTCTGGAAGAGGGGGAATTCCTGGTATCCTTGGATATCAAGGATGTGTACCTTCACGTTCTGATCTGGTTGCCGCATCAGGCTTATCTCCGCTTTGCATTGCAGGACTGTCAGTTCCAGGCCCTGCTGTTCGGCCTCTCGACAGCACCGAGGGTGTTTACCAAGGATAATGGCAGAGATGATGGTTCTGCTCCGCAAGCGGGGGGTGAACATCATACCTTATCTGGACGATCTCCTGATAAAGGCGTCGTCCAGGGAACAGCTGCTACAGTCCATTGCTCTCACAACAGGGCTGCTTCAGAGTCACGGGTGGATTCTGAACTTTCCAAAGTCACATTTGGAACCAACCCGGAGATTATCTTTTCTGGGAATGATCCAGGATACGGAAGTACAGCGGGTCTTCCTTCCGAAGGACAAGGCGTTGGTGATCCAATCTATGGTCCGGGATGTCTTGAAGCCTCCCCGGTTGTCGGTTCATCAATGCATTCGCCTTTTGGGAAAGATGGTGGCCTTTTACGAGGCTCTCCAGTACGGGAGGTTCCATGCTCGGACCTTCCAACTGGATCTACTGGACAGGATCTCACCTCCACATGCATCAGAGAATTCGTCTGTCGCCAAGGGCGAGGATTTCACTCCTCTGGTGGCTCCAATTGCCCCACCTGCTTGAGGGCTGCAGGTTCGGGATTCAGGACTGGGTCCTGCTAATGACGGATGCGAGCCTCCGGGACTGGGGAGCAGTCTCTCAGGGGGTGACATTACAGGGAAGGTGGTCAAGCCTAGGAGCCGGTCTGCCCATCAACATTCTGGAACTAAGAGCCTTCTACAACGGTCTTCTTTAGGCGGCCCTCTTCTAAGAAACAGGGCCATTCAAGTACAGTCGGACAACGTAACAACAGTGGCTTACATAAACCGACGGGGTGGAACGAAGAGCAGTGCGGCGATGTCAGAGGTCTCAAGAATACTCCTCTGGACGGAAAAGCACGCGTTGGCACTGTCAGCCATCTTCATTCCGGGAGTAGACAACTGGGAAGCAGACTTCCTCAGCAGACAGTGGGAGAGTGGGGCCTCCATCCGGAGGTGTTCAAGGAGGTAACAGATCTTTGGGGTCTACCCCAAATAGACTTGATGGCCTCTCGTCTCAACATGAAGCTTTGGCGTTATTGTTCCAAGTCGAGGGACCCTCAGGCAGTGGCGGTGGATGCCCTGGTGTCTCCGTGGGTGTTCTGGTCAGTGTACGTGTTTCCACCACTCCCACTCATCCCAAGAATCTTAAAGCTCATAAGGAGAACAAGGATTCAAGCGATCCTCATTGCCCCAGACTGGCCAAGGCGGGCTTGGTACGCGGACCTTCTGGATCTACTGCAAGAAGAGCCGAGGCCTCTTCCTCTTCGGGAGGACCTGCTGCAACAGAGTCCGTTCACCTATCAAGACTTACCGTGGCTGCGTTTGACGGCGTGGAAGTTGAGCGCCTGATTCTTGCTCGGAAGGGTATTCCGAAAGAAGTGATTCCTACCCTCATACAGGCTAGGAAAGGGGTAATGTCTAAACATTACAATCGTATTTGGAAGAAATATGTCTCTTGGTGTGAGTCCAAGAAGTTTCCTGCGGTGGAATTTCAACTAGGACGTTTCCTCCTCTTCCTGCAGGCAGGAGTGATATGGGGCTAAGATTGAGATCTGTGAAGGTTCAGCCCTGTCCATTTTCTTTCAGAAACAATTGGCTGCCCTCCTGGAGGTTCAGACCTTTTTGAAGGGGGTTCTGCATATCCAACCTCCCTTTGTACCACCTATGGCGCCTTGGGACCTTAACGTGGTGTTGCAGTTTCTCCAATCGGATTGGTTTGAGACTCTACAGGAGGTGGAGCTTAAATTTCTTACATGGAAGGTGGTCACTTTGTTGGCCTTAGCTTCTGCTAGGCGTGTCTCTGAGCTGGGGGCTTTGTCATGCAAAAGCCCTTACTTGATCTTTCATGAGGATAGAGCTGAGCTCCGGACTCGTCAGCAGTTCCTTCCAAAGGTTGTGTCGGCATTTCATATCGACCAACCTATTGTGGTGCCAGTGGCTACTGACCCCTCGATTACTTCAAGGTCCTTGGATGTTGTGAGGGCTCTGAAGGTTTATGTGAAGAGAACTTCTCGTCACAGGAAATCGGACTCTTTGTCCTGTACGATCCCAAGAAAATTGGGTGTCCTGCTTTTAATTTAAGCAGTCTATTTCTCGCTGGATTAGGTTCACTATACAGCACGCCTATTCTACGGCAGGACTGCTGTATCCAAAATCTGTTAAGGCCCACTCTACTCAGAAGGTGGGGTCTTCCTGGGCGGCTGCCCGGAGTGTCTCGGCAGTGCAACTTTGCCGAGCTGCAACTTGGTCTGGGTCGAACACGTTTGCAAAGTTTTACAAGTTCGATACTTTGGCCTCTGATGATCTGAAGTTCAGTCAATCGGTTCTGCAGGAGCCTCTGTGCTCTCCCTCCCATTCTGGGAGCATTGGTACATCCCCATGGTACTAATGTGGACCCCAGCATCCTCTAGGACGTTAGAGAAAATAGGATTTCTCTAACGTCCTAGAGGATGCTGGGACTCCGTAAGGACCATGGGGAACAGACAGGCTCCGCAGGAGGCATGGGCACTTTAAGAAAGACTTTGGACTCTGGGTGTGCACTGGCTCCTCCCTCTATGCCCCTCCTCCAGACCCCAGTATTAGACTGTGCCCAGAGGAGAATGGGTGCACTGCAGGGAGCTCTCCTGAGTTCTCTGCCTAAAAAGCATTTTTGTTAGGATTTTTTCTCTTTTTCAGTAGAGCACTGCTTGCAACAGGCTCCCTGCATCGAGGGACTGAGGAGAGAGGAGCAGACCTACTTAAATGATAGGCTCTGCTTCCTCGGCTACTGGACACCATTAGCTCCAGAGGGAGTGAACACAGGTTCGTCCTGGGTGTTCACCCCAGAGCCGCGCCGCCGTTCTCCTCACAGAGCCAGAAGAAACAAAGACAGAAGACGTCTCAGGCGGCAGAAGCCTTCGGTGCTTCACTGAGGTAACGCACAGCACTGCAGCTGTGCGTCATTGCTCCCATACACCTCACACACTCTGGTCACTGTAAGGGTGCAGGGCGCAGGGGGGGTGCCCTGGGCAGCAATAAAACACCTCTCCTATGGCAAAAGTCGATATACATGTACAGGTGGGCACTGTACATGTATATAAAAGAGCCCCCGCCATTTTTTAGTAAGTTTGAGCGGGACAGAAGCCCGCCGCCGAGGGGGCGGGGCTTCTCCCTCAGCACTCACCAGCGCCATTTTCTCTCCACAGCACCGCTGAGAGGAAGCTCCCCGGACTCTCCCCTGCTTGACACACGGTGAAAGGGGGTTTTAAAGTAGAGGGGGGGCACATTATTGGCGTTTATACATTAAGCAGCGCTACTGGGTAAACAATCTGTGTTTTTCTCCAGGGTTATATAGCGCTGGGGTGTGTGCTGGCATACTCTCTCTCTGTCTCTCCAAGGGGCCTCAGGGGGAACCTGTCTTCAGAAAAGAGATTCCCTGTGTGTGTGAAGTGTGTCGGTACGTGTGTGTCGACATGTTTGATGAGGAAGGCTCACCTAAGGAGGAGGGTGAGTGCATGATGCTCAGGTCGCCGTCGGCAGCGCCGACACCGGACTGGGTGGATATGTGGAATGTCTTGAATGCAAATGTAAATTTACTGCATAAACGATTAGACAAGGCTGAAGCTAGGGATCAGTCAGGTAGTCAGACCATGCCTGTCCCTGTGGCACCAGGACCTTCGGGGTCTCAAAAACGCACCATATCCCAGATCACTGACACAGATACCGACACAGATACTGACCCTAGTGTCGACTATGAGGATGCAAAATTACAGCCAAAGGTGGCGAAAGGTATTCGTTACATGATTATTGCCATTAAAGAGGTTTTGCATATCACTGAGGAACCCCCTGTCCCTGACACGAGGGTACACATGTATAAAGGGAAAAAGCCTGAGGTCACTTTTCCGTCCTCATTTGAACTAAGCGACTTGTGCGAAAAGGCTTGGGAATCTCCAGACAGGAGACTACAAGTTCCCAAAAGGATTCTTATGGCGTATCCCTTTCCACAAAAGGACAGGATACGATGGGAATCTTCGCCGAAGGTAGACAAGGCGCTGACACGCTTATCCAAGAAAGTGGCACTGCCTTCTCAGGATACAGCTTCCCTCAAGGATCCTGCTGATCGTAAGCAGGAGGTTACCATGAAGCACATTTACACACATTCCGGTACTATCGTTAGACCGGCTATGGCATCGGCCTGGGTGTGTAGTGCTGTCGCAGCATGGACAGATTCCTTATCTACGGAACTTGACACCCTAGATAAGGATACCATTCTAATGACCATAGAGCATATCAAAGATGCTGCTTTATATATGAGGGATGCTCAAAGAGACATTTGTTTACTAATCTCCAGAATAAATGCTATGTCTATTTCTGCTAGGCGACTCCTGTGGACCCGACAGTGGACGGGGGATGCCGACTCAAAGCGGCATATGGAGTCATTGCCTTACAAGGGGGAGGAGTTGTTTGGAGAAGGCCTCTCGGACCTTGTCTCTACTGCTACGGCCGGTAAATCAAATTTCTTACCTTATGTCCCCCCGCAGCATACTAAAAAGGCACCTCATTATCAAATGCAGTCCTTTCGTTCCAATAAAAGCAAGAAGGTACGGGGATCGTCCTTCCTTGCCAGAGGAAAAGGCAAGGGAAAAAAGCTGCATGCAGCTAGTTCCCAGGAGCAGAAGTCCTCCCCTACATCTGCAAAGTCCACCGCATGGCGCTGGGGCTTCCCGGGGGGAGTCAGCTCAAGTGGGGGCACGTCTTCGATTTTTCAGCCAGGCCTGGGTTCACTCACAGGTGGATCCCTGGGCTATAGAGATTGTTTCTCAGGGATACAGGCTGGAATTCGAAGACGTGCCTCCTCGCCGGTTTTTCAAATCGGCTCTGCCAGCTTCCCCGTCAGAGAGGGAGTTAGTGTGGACTGCAATTCAAAAATTGTATCTTCAACAGGTGATAGTCAAAGTTCCTCTTCTCCAGCAAGGAAAGGGGTATTACTCAACCCTGTTTGTGGTCCCGAAACCGGACGGTTCGGTCAGGCCCATTTTGAATCTAAAATCCCTGAACTTGTACTTGAAAAAGTTCAAGTTCAAGATGGAATCGCTCAGAGCGGTCATCACCAGCCTGGAAGGGGGGGGATTGGATGGTGGCCCTGGACATAAAGGATGCATACCTTCATGTTTCGATTTTCCCTCCTCACCAGGCGTTCCTGAGATTTGCAGTACAGGACTGTTATTACCAATTTCAGACGTTGCCGTTTGGGCTTTCCACAGCCCCGAGAATTTTCACCAAGGTAATGGCGGAAATGATGATGCTCCTGCGCAAGCAGGGTGTCACAATTATCCCATACTTGGACGATCTCCTCATAAAGGCGAGATCTCGGGAGAAGTTGCTGGACAGCGTGTCGCTGTCGGTGAGGATGTTGCAGGGGCACGGCTGGATTCTCAATATACCGAAGTCCGAGCTAATCCCTACAACGCGCCTGACCTTTCTGGATCTGATTCTAGACACAGACCAGAAACAGGTTTTTCATCCGATGGAAAAGGCTCAGGAGCTCATAGCCCTGGTCAGGAACCTATTAAAGCTAAAAAAGGTTTCAGTGCATCACTGCACGCGTGTCCTGGGGAAGATGGTGGCATCGTACGAGGCCATCCCCTTCGGAAGGTTCCATGCGAGGACCTTTCAATGGGATCTACTGGACAAATGGTCTGGGTCCCATTTACAAATGCATCAGAGGATCACCCTGTCTCCCAGAGCCAGGGTATCTCTCCTGTGGTGGCTGCACAGTGCTCACCTCCTAGAAGGCCGCAGGTTCGGAATTCAGGACTGGATCCTGGTGACCACGGACGCAAGCCTCCGAGGTTGGGGAGCAGTCACACTGGGAAGAAATTTCCAAGGTCTCTGGTCGAATCTAGAGACTTGTCTCCACATCAACGTCCTGGAGTTGAGGGCCATATACAACGCCCTACGCCAGGCGGAGGCATTGCTTCGGGACAAACCGGTTCTGATTCAGTCAGACAATGTCACAGCAGTGGCTCATGTAAACCGCCAAGGCGGCACAAGGAGCAGAGCGGCCATGGCAGAAGCGACCAGGATTCTTCGCTGGGCGGAAGGCCATGTAAACGCCCTATCAGCTGTATTCATCCCGGGGGTGGACAACTGGGAAGCGGACTTCCTCAGCAGGCACGACCTGCATCCGGGAGAGTGGGGACTTCATCAAGAAGTCTTCGCACAGATCGTGGGTCGGTGGGGACTGCCTCAGATAGACATGATGGCGTCCCGTCTCAACAAAAAGCTAAAGCGGTATTGCGCCAGGTCAAGAGACCCTCAGGCGGTAGCATTGGACGCTCTAGTGACACCTTGGGTGTTCAGATCGGTCTATGTGTTCCCTCCTCTACCTCTCATACCCAAGGTGTTGAGAATAATAAGACTAAGAAGAGTAAGAACAATCCTCATTGTTCCAGATTGGCCACGAAGGACTTGGTATCCGGATCTGCAAGAGTTGCTCACAGAAGATCCGTGGCCTCTTCCTCTAAGACAGGACCTGCTGCAGCAGGGGCCCTGTCTGTTCCAAGACTTACCGCGGCTGCGTTTGACGGCATGGCGGTTGAACGCCGGATCCTAGCGAAAAAAGGTATTCCGGAGGAGGTCATTCTTACCCTGATCAAGGCTAGGAAGGACGTGACATTGAAACATTATCACCGGATATGGCGAAAATATGTTTCTTGGTGTGAGGCCAGGACTGATCCTACGGAGGAGTTCCATTTGGGTCGTCTGCTTCACTTCCTGCAAACAGGAGTGAGTTTGGGCCTAAAATTAAGGTCCATAAAGGTCCAAATTTCGGCCTTATCCATTTTCTTTCAAAAGGAATTGGCTTCTCTTCCTGAAGTACAGACATTCGTGAAGGGGGTGCTGCATATTCAGCCTCCTTTTGTACCTCTGGTGGCGCCGTGGGATCTTGATGTGGTATTAAGTTTCCTCAAGTCACCTTGGTTTGAACCACTCACAACAGTGGAGTTGGAATATCTCACTTGGAAAGTGGTCATGTTGTTGGCCTTGGCTTCTGCGAGGCGTGTTTCGGAATTAGTGGCTTTGTCGCATAAAAGCCCCTATCTGGTTTTCCACGTGGATAGGGCAGAATTGAGGACTCGTCCTCAATTTCTGCCTAAAGTGGTCTCTTCTTTTCATATGAATCAACCTATTGTCGTGCCTGTGGCTACACGGGACTTGGAGGATTCCGAGTCCCTTGATGTGGTCAGGGCTTTGAAGATTTATGTGGCCAGAACAGCGAGAGTTAGGAAAACTGAAGCGCTGTTTGCTCTGTATGCAGCCAACAAAGTTGGCGCGCCTGCTTCAAAGCAGACTATTGCTCGCTGGATCTGTAACACGATTCAGCAGGCGCATTTTACGGCAGGATTGCCATTGCCTAAATCGGTTAAGGCCCATTCCACTAGGAAGGTGGGCTCGTCTTGGGCGGCTGCCTGAGGGGTCTCGGCATTACAGTTGTGCCGAGCAGCTACTTGGTTGGGGTCAAACACCTTTGCAAAGTTCTATAAATTTGATACCCTGGCTGAGGAGGACCTCCTGTTTGCTCAATCGGTGCTGCAGAGTCATCCGCACTCTCCCGTCCGTTTGGGAGCTTTGGTATAATCCCCATGGTCCTTACGGAGTCCCAGCATCCTCTAGGACATTAGAGAAAATAAGATTTTACACTTACCGGTAAATCTATTTCTCGTAGTCCGTAGAGGATGCTGGGCGCCCGTCCCAAGTGCGGACTTCTTCTGCAAGACTTGTAAATAGTTTTTGCTTACATAAGGGTTATGTTATAGTTTCATCGGTTTAGACCGAGACTATGTTGTTTGTTCATACTATTAACTGGGTAGTTATCACAAGTTATACGGTGTGATTGGTGTGGCTGGTATGAATCTTGCCCTGCGATTCCCAAAAATCCTTTCCTCATACTGTCCATCTCCTCTGGGCACAGTTTCTCTAACTGGGGTCTGGAGGAGGGGCATAGAGGGAGGAGCCAGTGCACACCCAGAGTCCAAAGTCTTTCTTAAAGTGCCCATGCCTCCTGTGGAGCCCGTCTATTCCCCATGGTCCTTACGGAGTCCCAGAATCCTCTACGGACTACGAGAAATAGATTTACCGGTAAGTGTAAAATCTTATTTTTGGTACCTACCGGTAAATCCTTTTCTCGTAGTTCATAGAGGATGCTAGGCGCCCGCCCAGCGCTTCGTTTTCCTGCATATGTTATTTGGTTCAGTACCACTTCATTTGTTGAGTACTGCATAGTTACTGGGTAAGTAATATTTCAGCCGTTTGCTGATTTGTTCAAGTTAGTTGACTTGACGTGCCTTGTATGTGTGAGCTGGTATGAATCTCACTACTATCTGTGTATTTCCTTCTCTCGAAGTATGTTGTCTCCTCGGGCACAGTTTCTAGACTGAGTCTGGTAGGAGGGGCATGGAGGGAGGAGCCAGCCCACACTCTTAAACTCTTAAAGTGCCAACTGCTCCTGGTGGACCCGTCTATACCCCATGGTACTAATGTGGACCCCAGCATCCTCTACGGACTGCGAGAAAAGGATTTACCGGTAGGTGCCAAAATCCTATTTTTACATGAATTGGCATTGGGAGGGGTGGGGGGTGGGGGGGATAGGAAATGTAATAGGGTGTGAGAATCAGAAAGTGAGAGATTTTGGGAGAGTTCTCCTGTTTTTTTAAAGTGGCAATCATTTCCATAGGAAAGCCAGGTTGATTTTCCCATGTAAATGATTGCCACTTTAAAACAACAGGAGAATTCTCCCAAAATCTCTCACTTTCTGTTTCTCACACCCTATTATATTCCACCCTTGGTTCTCATATGTAGATACAGATCAGAATTAACCCTAACCTAAAAGTGGCCTGACCAATGTTGGTGCACTTATTTGTGGAGGAACAAACCTGTGTTTGGTGGTATGGGGTCTCTATAGAGTCCTCTTTCATTCAATCCATAACCTCCTAACTGGGCTTTAGAACTTATTAAGAGATGACACAATGCCCCTTAGTTATCAGTCATTTGTAATGCTGTCATTCTCCCTGTATTTCCTGCAGCTGGCACATTTGTTAAACTTTGGAGGATTGGACAGTAAGTGACGGGGTGGAAGGTATTTCCCCACTTCTGCTGAATTTCTGCATCACATGTGTCTCCAGTTGGTGATCAAATTTAGAAAAATTAATAATTGTCTTCAAAAGGGCTATTGTGTAAATCTTTTACCAATACGGGTTATCAGTACCTGAAAGCTTTCCTATTGGATTATACATTCAGTCATTATCAGTTGCAGCGAGTATAGAGTACCTTGAAAAGGAGGTTCCCCTCCTGGAGTGCCTCCATAAAATGAAACAGGTAGGTTGCTCTCTCAACTTGTCTCTTTTCTATTGACGCTGGTCAGGAGAAGTTGTCAGCACCACCAGTTATGCAAGCCATACATCTGCACCAAGATTCCCTGTTCTGCCAATCTGATCCGCCGATTGGCAAACCTATCCGCAGACATCGATGATAGGCGATCCGTGAAGGAATAGGGGAAACATGTTAAACATCCCTGACTCGCTGATTCCAACCATTTTTGAGCCGCAATAGGGTAATCGAGATTGTCCTACATGTTAGATTTCTGCAACAGGTTTTGCCTGGAGGTTGGTAGGTTTGTCCCATTCACTACTGCTGAGCGCTTACCATGTGGTGCGCGGTATTCAGATAAACATTTAAATTCATACCCAGGGGGAACCAGAAGTGTCTTGCAAAGCAGAAAAAGTCCTCTTACCACTGCCAGCCAGTACCACCAGGGGGAGCTGAGCATTGCTTATCACCAGTGCAAAAATGAGCGCACTTCAGTCAAAGCTCATCACTTAAGAACGAACATTGGGGCGTGGCCTGACCATGGAGGAGAGCAGTCGCAGCTCGGTATAGCTCCTGCTCCACTAACACCAAAATACCCTCCTAGCCTGCCCAGATCCACTCTCCCATACCGCCCCCCGGCAACATATATCCCCCCAACACCACTGCTGACAAAAACCCGTGGTCGCGGAGTCGGGGAGCGCCGTGGAGGCTCCCGCTGACTGCGGCCCACTCACAGTCCCCAAGCCGGGGCCTAAATTACAGCGCCAACCCGCCGGACCTCCGCACGAGCCGTAGCGACGGGACCCACCATCAGCCCACCTCTGCTGGGACTCGGGAGACTGGCGGCCGTCCGCGGACGAAGGTACGTGCTGGACGGCCGCTCCGGCTGGCGGCGGCAGCTGACTGAAGGGAGGGTGCATTCTCTCCTCGGCGCGGGACCCGGCGGCCATCTTGCCTTCAGCCGCTGAGAGTCGTGTAGCAGGGACGAGACCCGGGGACGAGACACCTACGAGGTAGGCTCTCTGCCCACACTCTTGACCCCTGACAAAAACTGACTGTCACATCACCACAGAGGAGACGGACCACCGCACCCGGAGCAGCGGCTGCTGCCCCCCCCCCCCCCCCACTCACTAATTCCTGCTGCCATTTACTGGAGAGGAGGCCTAGCAATACCTGGCTAGAGCTCCCCTGCCTATATACCTGATATAGCTGGCACATCTACCAAACGATCAGCCGGTCTGCAGCCGGAGCTCGGGGCAACCCTACTCCCATAACCCGGAAGACTACTGCCCCACTCCCTGCCTCCCCGGCCCGCGGAATACGGCAACCGGCAGACGTATCTGCCACACCCTCACAGGCAGAAACAAAGATATCAAGACACAGGGAGACGGGAGCCGCACTGAACAGAACGTCACTCCACAGTGCGGTGAGGAACTCTCCCTCACCTACCTATTTGTTTATTTGCCTATTCTTGCTTATGCCCCGCAGTGACGGGATGATGGCCTGAGGCCTACGGTCTTGGCCCTGTACCACACCTACTTTTACAGATTCCAGGTCCTCACCCCTACGACAAGTCCCCCTAAGCCTCACGCCCTGCATCTTCCCTACCCCTGGTGCTGTACAAACATGATGGAAGTGCACTGAAAATTATTACTTAATATGTGAGGCCCGTTATATCCTTTACTACTTACATCTCATGCGAGTGGATTCCACATATCTATCCAGAATTACCTGCATGGAAAAGTTCCTGATCCCTCTGCCCGTGATGTCCACAGGTACTGCTCAACACTCTCAAGACGGTACCCCTCACGGCGAGTCGTCTGATTCCGACCACTCGACTACTCGATCGCTATCCCAACGTTCTCGCAAATCACGCCCGCTTACCAAACAACCAAAGATGAAAAATAAAGACCTAGTAGCGGTCCTAGGGCCGCTCTTAGATGAGAAGCTGGCGGGCATTAAAGAAGCCATCGAATCTTCCTCGACACTGCTGACTCAGCATTCCACCCGCCTCGATGAAGCGGAACAGAGGATATCGACCCTGGAAGATAATTTAGAGGAAGCCCAACGCTCCCTACAGGCCAGACAACTGGAGGTCTCTGACCTATCGGAGAAGCTTGATGACCTCGAAAATCGCAGCAGACGTAATAATCTGCGGGTCATAGGTATCCCTGAATCGGTGAAAGGCCGCGAGCTCTCAGACCTCCTTTCATCTAGCATCCCGGAACGACTGTCTATAGATCTAAAAGGAACCCCCCTCGCTATCGAGAGAGCCCATAGATTAGGACCCGAAAGAAAAAATTCCTCGGGACGCCCTCGCCCAGTCATTGTGCGTTTCCTGAACTATGCAGACAAAGCGAAACTCCTTGACCATTACCGCAAGGCCACCGACCTCTACGTCAATGGAGAACGCCTTCTCATTTTTCAGGACTTCTCCGCATTGGTATCCAACAAACGCAGAGAGTTTGCCCCCATCTGCAAATACCTCTTTGACGCAAAGATCAAATTCTCACTACTTTACCCTGCCCGTCTCAGGGTCTTCGAAGATGGGCGGCCGCGTTTCTTTGAGGACCCGAAAGAGGCCAGACTACATTTCACCATACCTGACACTTGATCATTGCATGATTATACTTCTTAGCAACCCACTACTGCCTAAGTCTGCACTTGGGCCTCACATGATGCTCTTGAGAAGTGTGATAGATATTCACTTTTGATTTATTATTTACACTTCCTGTTGTTCATTGATGTTTTTGTTAATATTTGTCTGTTTTGTTAAGTTTACCTGCCTGGGCTGGGACCCCTTCCCCCCATTGAGGGACCCCCCCCCCCCGCTCGCTGGGACGGGGGGGGGGGACCCTACTTCACTCTTCATATTCCCCTTTTACTCTTCTACCCGGTAGGGGTGGGTTGACATGTCTACTGACGCCCACCCACACCCCCATGTAGACGGAGATACAACAAATACGCTACTCCGTATAGTATCATGGAACACAGAGGGCCTTAATCACCCGGTTAAGAGGAAAAAAGTCATTTCTCACTTGAAGCGTATGTCCCCCCATATCGTATTCCTCCAAGAGACCCATTGGGTAGCTGATCCTAGACACACCCTACGGGCCCCTTGGATAGGAGAATGCATCTCAGCTCCATACCATTCTAAGTCAAGGGGGGTGGCAACATTATTTCATACCAATTTCCAATATTCTATACAGAGAAAACTTTCTGACCCTGAAGGTAGATTTCTATTAATAGATATATGTACCGATAACGTTATTTATACACTTCTAAACCTCTATGCACCGAACACCTCATCTGATTCCTTTTTTGCAGATCTTTTGACGATTCTATGTACCTGGGGCAGCCAGAATCTAATAGTTGGAGGAGACTTCAATTTAGTGGTCGACCCATCCATGGACAGATCTAGGGTGAGTACCTCCACAGCTACGACCCTCACACAGCTCTTGTCTTCTTTCTGCTCCCAGTTGGATCTCGTAGACCCCTGGCGAATACTCCACCCTACTCAAAAGGACTTCTCTTTTTACTCCCACCCGCATTCCTCTCACTCTCGAATCGACTATATATTCACTGTTACTCACCTCCTCTCCAGGGTTGTACACACCTCCATTGATAACATCATCATCTCAGATCATGCCCCCATATCTCTTCATATCCAACTGGCCATGTCCCCTTATAGCCCACCCCGCTGGCGCTTCCCTGCCTATCTTCGCAACTCCAACGACTTTCTCCTACATATGAAGCAATCCTGGCTCAATTATACCACAGACAATAAAGACCAGAGCATAGACACACCAGTCTTTTGGGGAGCGGCTAAGGCCGTCCTTCGAGGACATGTAATGTCATATACCCACTCTAAACGGAAGGCATTTTCTTCCAAACTACAGTCCCTAAGCACCACACTCACTTCTGCATATGGAAGATATACTCAACATGATACCCCTGCCCACAAAGAGGCTTATCTATCGGCCAAACTTATCTATGACACATTCCTCACGGAACGGGCCCAACTGTCCTACGACTACCAACGCAACAAACTCCACAGATGGGGCAACAAGTCAGGCAAATTATTGGCCAATTTAATCAAAGGACCTAAAGCCCGCACGTGGGTAAACACCATTAACAGCCACGACACGCTAAACACTGACCCCGAAATCATTTGCACTAAATTTAGAGACTTTTATCAATCTCTGTATGCCAAGGGCCCTGACGACCTGGAAGCCAACCTCGCTTTCCTGGAAGAGGCTGCTCTTCCTGTCATTACTCAGGAAGAGAGAGAATCTTTGGAGACCCCAGTCACAATCAAGGAGATTGTTGACATCATCAAATCTTTACCGAATAACAAAAGCCCCGGTCCTGATGGTTTTGGCGCAGAGTTTTATAAAATGCTTCGGGATGAGCTGGCCCCCACCCTCACGTCTCTTTACAACCACATCCTTACCTCCAAACAAACCCCGATTAGATTCAACGAGGCCACGATTATAGTCATAGCGAAACCTGGAAAAGACCCCTCCCTACCTGGCTCTTACAGACCAATCTCCCTCCTCAACCAGGATTTTAAGATCCTCACGAAACTAATGGCCAATAGACTACAGTTCTGCCTATCTCGAATTATATCACCTGCACAACTAGGATTCATCAAACACAGACAGTCTGTTCAGGGCATTAGGACCGCCTTGGCGACCATAACACACTCACGCTCCCACAACCTTATAGACAATATCCTAATAAATCTTGATGCAGAGAAGGCTTTTGACAAGATTGCCTGGCCTCATCTCGCAAGAGTTTTATCATATCAGCAATTTGGCGATAAGTTTCGTGGCCTTGTTGACTCTCTATATGACAACCCTACCGCCCAGGTGGTAGTCAATAATATCTCCTCAGCTCCCTTCACCCTCGAGAGAGGAACTAGACAAGGCTGTCCTCTCTCCCCCCTCCTCTTCAACCTAGCTCTAGAACCGTTTATACGCTATATCCTCAACCTCCCAATATTTCGGGGTATTAAAATCGGTGACAGAGAGATTAAATTAATGGCATTCGCAGATGATATCCTTCTGCTCACCTCTAACCCCAGACAATCTGTTATGGCGCTACAGAAAGCCATCTCCCGCTTTTCCTCCTTTGCAGGATTTTCGATTAATCTAGATAAATCAGAGGCCTTGGCTATTTTCCCCCAGATAACTACGGGATGGGACACCCCCTTTCCATTCCGGTGGGCCCCCGCCCATATCACGTACCTAGGAGTCATTCTCCCCTCCGACCCTGCTCACCTCTACCCTGACAACATACACCCCATCCTCACTAAAATCCAAACCGAGTTGATGCTATGGCAAAAACTACCCCTTAATCTTATGGGTCGCTGTAATTTGGTAAAGATGGCTAGTTTTCCTAAACTGCTCTATGTCCTCCAGATGGTACCAGTCCTGCTCTCTAAATCTGACCTCACCCTCCTGAACTCATCTATCTCCAAATTCATATGGGCCGGTAAAAGACCCAGAATAAGTTTCTTTAAATTATCTCAGACAGTGCAGAATGGAGGGCTGAATCTACCGGACATAGAGCAATACAATAGGGCCTGCCTACTCCGTTTTGCTATGGATTGGCTCAACGGCACATCGGTTTTCACCGATTCGCTGGTTGACTCCCAACTCTGCACCCCTCTGTCTCTTAGCTTTGTCCTACATGCTTCCAAATCTGATCTACCACCCACTCTCATGGACAATGTACTCCTAACATCCACTGCGGTAGCTTGGAGACTTTCCAGGAAATCTTTAAAATTACAACATACCTTCTCCCTGTTCCTTCCCCTCCTTGGCAACCCACACTTTCAAAAGGGTCTAGCCTCATACCCTTTCACTGCTTGGCATACTGCCAATCTCACACGGGTTGGTGATTTCCTCGATTCTGGGAAGAAGCTACTCACTTTCACTGAAGCACTTGCCAAATTCGATATTAACCCTAACCACGAATTTTACTTCTTTCAGGCCTCTCATTATATTCACGCAGTTCTCTCTCACCTCGGCCCATCGGATTTTACTAACAGCCTAGACACGCTATTACGCTCGGGGACATGCTCCATCTCGTCCCTATATACCCGCATCCGAACGGAACATATTCCCACCACCGACCTATCCCAAGTACAGACATGGTCCTCTCAAATCCCTTCCATGACCCCGGAAGCCATAATGGACAGCTTCACATCCTCCCTTAAACTTATTCCGGCTAGTCTATATCAGGAAATGTCCTACAAAATTTTACATAGAGCTTATGTCTCCCCTAGGAGGGGTCATTTGATGGGCTTATCTGATTCGGCAAAATGCTTAAAATGCTCGGCACCAATAGCCGATCTTATGCACTGCTTTTGGCACTGTCCCCTTATTCAGACATTTTGGGCTGACTTACAGTCATACAGTGCCTCCGAGTTAGGTCTACACTTCCAATGTACTGCTCCTTGGGCTCTCTTTGGGTATATCCTGGACCAACCTAAATCTCCCCCCCAGAACACGAAAATGATAATGATTCTCTCAGCGGTTGGCAGAAAAGCCATCCTCCAACAATGGATCTCCGAAAACCCCCCTACACTGACACTAGCTACCTCTAGGCTACTCTTCCTATTCACGATGGACTGGCTAGAGACATCCCTAAATAAAGAGATATTGACCCCTGCGTTATTTAAATGCTGGGGCCGATTCATCAATACATTGCCCACTCTGACAAAACTGGCAATTAATCAGAGTTTTCAATGTACCACGTGGTACGGCAGACAACTTTTATCTGATGGCCCTCCCGTTACCCTTTCATAATCAAGTAACCCACTACACCTCTGTGCTCTTCTGACTCTCCTGTCCCCATTATCGTACCCTCTGCTACTACCTACTACCTCTCTAGGCTCCCTTTACTCCCCCACCCTACACCCTTTTCACAAATCTCCGTCGCATATACATTCTTGTTTGCTCTGATGATGTCTCCATGGATGGGTCAGTGGTCCCTTCACCCTGGCAGGTACTGTTGTTTGTTATATTTGATTTTTTCTTCTTCTTGTTTTTTCTCACTGTGCATCATTACTTTTTCTATATTCTTACTTAATTTTTATTTTTAGTTATTTGTTCCCCAATAGGGAGAACATACTAGAATGTTCTATAATCTAAAATAGTTATGTTACTAGACTGTTTCTGCATCTAGGATAATTTGGGGATAGATAGTTCTGTGATACAGCTCTTATATGACTCCCATAATACTGTCGCCCATAGTTGTCCTATTTTGTAGAGATGAGCGCCTGAAATTTTTCGGGTTTTGTGTTTTGGTTTTGGGTTCGGTTCCGCGGCCGTGTTTTGGGTTCGAACGCGTTTTGGCAAAACCTCACCGAATTTTTTTTGTCGGATTCGGGTGTGTTTTGGATTCGGGTGTTTTTTTCAAAAAACACTAAAAAACAGCTTAAATCATAGAATTTGGGGGTCATTTTGATCCCAAAGTATTATTAACCTCAAAAACCATAATTTACACTCATTTTCAGTCTATTCTGAATACCTCACACCTCACAATATTATTTTTAGTCCTAAAATTTGCACCAAGGTCGCTGTGTGAGTAAGATAAGCGACCCTAGTGGCCGACACAAACACCGGGCCCATCTAGGAGTGGCACTGCAGTGTCACGCAGGATGTCCCTTCCAAAAAACCCTCCCCAAACAGCACATGACGCAAAGAAAAAAAGAGGCTTTTTACTGATATTTGGTGTTTTGGATTTGACATGCTCTGTACTATGACATTGGGCATCGGCCTTGGCAGACGACGTTGCTGGCATTTCATCGTCTCGGCCATGACTAGTGGCAGCAGCTTCAGCACGAGGTGGAAGTGGATCTTGATCTTTCCCTAATTTTGGAACCTCAACTTTTTTGTTCTCCATATTTTATAGGCAGAACTAAAAGGCACCTCAGGTAAACAATGGAGATGGATGGATTGGATACTAGTATACAATTATGGACGGACTGCCACGGTTAGGTGGTATAAAAAAACCACGGTTAGGTGGTATATAATACAATTATGGATGGACGGACTGCCTGCCGAGTGCCGACACAGAGGTAGCCACAGCCGTGAACTACCGCACTGTACACTGGTTGATAAAGAGATAGTAGTATACTCGTAACAACTAGTATGACGACGGTATAAAGAATGAAAAAAAAACCACGGTTAGGTGGTATATATTATAATACAATTATGGTTGGACGGACTGCCTGCCGAGTGCCGACACAGAGGTAGCCACAGCCGTGAACTACCGCACTGTACACTGGTTGATAAAGAGATAGTAGTATACTCGTAACAACTAGTATGACGACGGTATAAAGAATGAAAAAAAAACCACGGTTAGGTGGTATATATTATAATACAATTATGGTTGGACGGACTGCCTGCCGAGTGCCGACACAGAGGTAGCCACAGCCGTGAACTACCGCACTGTACACTGGTTGATAAAGAGATAGTAGTATACTCGTAACAACTAGTATGACGACGGTATAAAGAATGAAAAAAAAACCACGGTTAGGTGGTATATATTATAATACAATTATGGATGGACGGACTGCCTGCCGAGTGCCGACACAGAGGTAGCCACAGCCGTGAACTACCGCACTGTACACTGGTTGATAAAGAGATAGTAGTATACTCGTAACAACTAGTATGACGACGGTATAAAGAATGAAAAAAAAACCACGGTTAGGTGGTATATATTATAATACAATTATGGTTGGACGGACTGCCTGCCGAGTGCCGACACAGAGGTAGCCACAGCCGTGAACTACCGCACTGTACACTGGTTGATAAAGAGATAGTAGTATACTCGTAACAACTAGTATGACGACGGTATAAAGAATGAAAAAAAAACCACGGTTAGGTGGTATATAATACAATTATGGTTGGACGGACAGCCTGCCGAGTGCCGACACAGAGGTAGCCACAGCCGTGAACTACCGCACTGTACACTGGTTGATAAAGAGATAGTAGTATACTCGTAACAACTAGTATGACGACGGTATAAAGAATGAAAAAAAAACCACGGTTAGGTGGTATATATTATGATACAATTATGGTTGGACGGACTGCCTGCCGAGTGCCGACACAGAGGTAGCCACAGCCGTGAACTACCGCACTGTACACTGGTTGATAAAGAGATAGTAGTATACTCGTAACAACTAGTATGACGACGGTATAAAGAATGAAAAAAAAACCACGGTTAGGTGGTATATATTATAATACAATTATGGATGGACGGACTGCCTGCCGAGTGCCGACACAGAGGTAGCCACAGCCGTGAACTACCGCACTGTACACTGGTTGATAAAGAGATAGTAGTATACTCGTAACAACTAGTATGACGACGGTATAAAGAATGAAAAAAAAACCACGGTTAGGTGGTATATATTATAATACAATTATGGATGGACGGACTGCCTGCCGAGTGCCGACACAGAGGTAGCCACAGCCGTGAACTACCGCACTGTACACTGGTTGATAAAGAGATAGTAGTATACTCGTAACAACTAGTATGACGACGGTATAAAGAATGAAAAAAAAACCACGGTTAGGTGGTATATATTATAATACAATTATGGTTGGACGGACTGCCTGCCGAGTGCCGACACAGAGGTAGCCACAGCCGTGAACTACCGCACTGTACTGTGTCTGCTGCTAATATAGACTGGTTGATAAAGAGATAGTATACAATACTACTAATATACTGGTGGTCAGGCACTGGTCACCACTAGTCACACTGGCAGTGGCACTCCTGCAGCAAAAGTGTGCACTGTTTAATTTTAATATAATATTATTTATCATGTACTCCTGGCTCCTGCTATAACAACCTGCAGTGCTCCCCAGTCTCCCCCACAATTATAAGCTTTATATACAATACATTGATGTGCAGCACACTGGGCTGAGCAGTGCACACAGACTGAGTCACTGTGTGACTGTGTATCGTTTTTTTCAGGCAGAGAACGGATATATTAAATAAAACAAACAACTGCACTGTCTCTGGTGGTCACTGGTCACTGTGGTCGTCAGTCACTAAACTCTGTCTGCACTCTCTTCTAATCTACAGTATCACAGCAATCTCTCTCTCTCTCTCTCTTCTAAATCTAATCTAAATGGAGAGGACGCCAGCCACGTCCTCTCCCTATGAATCTCAATGCACGTGTGAAAATGGCGGCGACGCGCGGCTCCTTATATAGAATCCGAGTCTCGCGAGAATCCGACAGCGTCATGATGACGTTCGGGCGCGCTCGGGTTAACCGAGCAAGGCGGGAAGATCCGAGTCGCTCGGACCCGTGAAAAAAAAAGTGAAGTTCGTGCGGGTTCGGATTCAAAGAAACCGAACCCGCTCATCTCTACTATTTTGTACTAGAAAATAGAGAAAATGAGGTCTTATCTCTGATTCGGCCGCTTATTTGACCTGTGTGTCTCAGACTTCATCAGCCCTTACTCTCAACTATGTATTATGTTAATCTCTGAGAATACATGTTGTACTATATAAACCTCAATAAAAATATGTTGGAAAAAAAAGAACGAACATTATGGCTGGGATTCACTAATGGCAAAATGCGCTCAACAGGTTTGACTGCATTTCTTATATACTGTAAATATCAAACTCTGGAAAGCAAAGCTCTCCAGAGCTTGTATCCAGTAGGTATCACCATCTGAAGATGGCATTGCATATAGAAGCCTATAGGCTTATTTCTGCATAAATCCATTAATAAGGAAGCTAATTAAAATACAAACGCAGCAGGAAGCACCTGTAGGAGGCAGAAGCATCCTGTTAGCAGTGGCGAGATCCCAGTGCTGTGTCTGAGGAAACAGCCTCAGATCACCATCGCGACCACCTGTCACCATTTTGTGATGTTTTTGGGTACTCAGGCTGGCTGTTGGATCCTTAAACACGGGTCCAGGAAGTCTGCGTCTGACGAAGCAGACCTTGGACCTGACATGCCCCCAATCATGCTGTGGCTGATACGGGCTGCGAGCGATATTGCAAGACCCCTTCTGCTCATGCTCAGACCCCCCAAATATCATACTTGCACTCAAACCATCAAGTTTACGTACAAATCTGCATTAGGCCCTTAGTGTGGACATTATAGAAACTGTTTCCATGTACAATTAATCTACCTTTAAACAATTCAGAGATTTTCTATCACAGAACTTCTAAAGCTAAGGGGGTCATTCCGAGTTGATCGCTCGTTATTTTTTTTTTCGCAACGGAGCGATTAGTCGCTAATGCGCATGCGCAATGTCCGCATTGCGACTGCACCAAGTAAATTTGCTATGCAGTTAGGTAATTTACTCACGGCATTACGAGGTTTTTTCTTCGTTCTGGTGATCGTAATGTGATTGACAGGAAGTGGGTGTTTCTGGGCGGAAACTGGCCGTTTTATGGGTGTGTGCGAAAAAACGCTACCGTTTCTGGGAAAAACGCGGGAGTGGCTGGAGAAACGGAGGAGTGTCTGGGCGAACGCTGGGTGTGTTTGTGACGTCAAACCAGGAACGACACTGACTGAACTGATCGCACTGGCAGAGTAAGTCTCGAGATACTCAGAAACTGCACAGAGAAGTCTTTTCGCAATATTGCGAATCTTTCGTTCGCAATTTTGATAAGCTAAGATTCACTCCCAGTAGGCGGCGGCTTAGCGTGTGCAAAGCTGCTAAAAGCAGCTTGCGAGCGAACAACTCGGAATGAGGGCCTAAGAGCGTAAGTTTAAACTTAATTTTCTCTTATTATCTGAGGGAAAAAGTGTTAATTAAAATAGCACATACTTCATTACAGAGCCAAAGGAAACATTAATTTCAACACAATTTTTATTTTAGGATTTTTACTGTGCTATAAATAGTTCCCTATTTTGCAAGTGTGCACCTATCAATATCTGTGTCAGACGCTTTCAAAGTCAGAGTAAATCCAGTTCTTGGCACTGGGTAGAACAGCCTCTGGCTCCCTAGAATCTCTCACATATTTGCTGGAAACATTTCACATTTGAGCGGCTGCCATTTTTACCATTTGTTATAAACTAAAATGTCAAGAGAGCAGCGGCGGTTTACGCTGAATATCATGCGCCGCGGTGCTGCCAGCTGGAGTCACATCTGGTAGGAGAACGTTTCCAAATCAATGAAAATGAATAATGATGGCAGGGAACAGGCTTCCTGTGGTGAGGCGGTGCTGGGACTATTGCTGGGTAGACTTAATTAATTATGCTCCTGTATCTACCTCGCTGTACATCTATATGCTTGTATTTAAGCAATGGATGTTCATTGGGCCTGTGCTGGTGCTGTATGTGCAATGGTGGCAGCTGTCATGTGATGCCGCCTCTAAAGATCCTCACCGAGGAGGTCATTCCAGAAGGACAAAATGGCCGCACGCCAGCACAAAATGGCTGCACGCCAGCACAAAACAGCTTTGGACTCACAGTATGCCTTAAAAGACGGATCAGTATGGATTAAAAGACGGATATTGGGAGATCTATAAAGATTCCTTAAGTTGACAAACCTATCAGTTTGTAGCTCTTGTTTATCTAGTATGTTTTATAAAATGATAGATCAATGCTGTCTGGTTGCTACAGGCAACACTTCCTCTTGCCCTCTTTAAAAGGGTTAATAAATCTCCTCATAGACTACTGCTGGGGTACAAAGAGAACGACAGAAATGAGATTTAATTGTGCTAAGCAGAATTATTATAATGAGATAAAGGGGAGGAGTAGTGTCGTCATGGCAATTCCTTGTCCATGAGGGATGTTACTTTACTCAGTGGGACAGTCCCTATTTGATGGATCTGTCTCGCTGTCACGTTTGGGACTGAATTGTCCTGATTGCGGTTAGTTGGTATACCCAGAGTGTTGCGCGCATGTAACATTGGTGTGTGCGGCAGTGAAAGGTCAGTAGGAGAGCCACAGGAGAGGGATCATAAGGGTTAGCCTTGCGCTTTTCAGCAGTTAGCACACTCTTGGTGGCGTGGTTGCCCCTCATGACAATTTCCGCCATTAATCATATGTGTCCATTCTTTGAGAGAATCACAGACACTACCTGTCCTGCCTCAGCTACTGCTTAATTATTTTCAGATAAGTTAGGCTCTTAGGGGCATATTCAATTGGTCACATAAATTTTTTGTTTTCATGTGGCATGTGACATTATGGTCATCTGCAAGGTTTTTTCTCCGCAATTAGCCATGAGAATTTTAGCCATGGGATTTTAATAGGATCTACTGCAGCTTTTTCTCTCACAGCTTCAGAGCAGGTACAAAGTCTGCAAAAAATAGGACTTCCACTCACACCAGTCGGACTTTGGCTTCTGAATTTTTAGAGGTTCACTGAATGCAATGTTTGCACTTTCCTCATCATAACTATGGGTGGCTTGTCGATATTCGATCTTGCAGAAGACCTTTTCTGCGGTTGAATTTCCATGGTGGTAGCCTCTAGTTCAGATGTATCTCCACTGCTGCTGGCATGTCCAGTGACACATACTATATATGTTCTGCATATGAACTTCCAGCTTTTCTACAACTTGTGTTGTTTCTTTGCATATAACATCTCATGACTTGACAATGACAATTTGCTTTTATGGGAATAGCCAAGCATGATGTACTTTACTGATTTTGAATCCAGCTTGCATCTTTTTTCTTTTGGTTTGTCCACTTAGGCAATACTTCCAAAAGTTCTGATATGTTTTACATTTGGTATTCTCTTTGAACACATTTCAATAGGTGTTATGTCCTTTAAGGGAAAAGTTCTTGAGATAACATGCTGTGGACACGACTTCCGCCCAACTGCTTGGCTAGACCTGCATCCTTTAGCATACATCTTGCTGTCTCCACTAGTGTACAGTTTGCCCATTTGCTGACATGATTTTGCTTAGGAGTATAAGCAATAGTCAATTGATGCTATATTCCATATTTTCTTAAGAATTGTTCTACCTCTCTTGAGATTTTCTCCTCCATTATCATTTCTCAGGCCTTTGAGTCTTTGACCAGTTTGATTCTCTACAAATCTCTTGTAGTCTGTAATTTTTTTTGCTACTTCAGATTTGTAGTACATGTGTGTCCTTCTTGTTAAGTCAATTATGAACATCACAAAGGATCTGTATACACTTATAGACTTAACTTTCATTAGACCACACATATCTGTTAGAGATGAGCGCCTGAAATTTTTCGGGTTTTGTGTTTTGGTTTTGGGTTCGGTTCCGCGGCCGTGTTTTGGGTTCGAACGCGTTTTGGCAAAACCTCACCGAATTTTTTTTGTCGGATTCGGGTGTGTTTTGGATTCGGGTGTTTTTTTCAAAAAACACTAAAAAACAGCTTAAATCATAGAATGTGGGGGTCATTTTGATCCCAAAGTATTATTAACCTCAAAAACCATAATTTACACTCATTTTCAGTCTATTCTGAATACCTCACACCTCACAATATTATTTTTAGTCCTAAAATTTGCACCGAGGTCGCTGTGTGAGTAAGATAAGCGACCCTAGTGGCCGACACAAACACCGGGCCCATCTAGGAGTGGCACTGCAGTGTCACGCAGGATGTCCCTTCCAAAAAACCCTCCCCAAACAGCACATGACGCAAAGAAAAAAAGAGGCGCAATGAGGTAGCTGTGTGAGTAAGATTAGCGACCCTAGTGGCCGACACAAACACCGGGCCCATCTAGGAGTGGCACTGCAGTGTCACGCAGGATGGCCCTTCCAAAAAACCCTCCCCAAACAGCACATGACGCAAAGAAAAAAAGAGGCGCAATGAGGTAGCTGTGTGAGTAAGATTAGCGACCCTAGTGGCCGACACAAACACCGGGCCCATCTAGGAGTGGCACTGCAGTGTCACGCAGGATGTCCCTTCCAAAAAACCCTCCCCAAACAGCACATGACGCAAAGAAAAAAAGAGGCGCAATGAGGTAGCTGTGTGAGTAAGATTAGCGACCCTAGTGGCCGACACAAACACCGGGCCCATCTAGGAGTGGCACTGCAGTGTCACGCAGGATGTCCCTTCCAAAAAACCCTCCCCAAACAGCACATGACGCAAAGAAAAAAAGAGGCGCAATGAGGTAGCTGACTGTGTGAGTAAGATTAGCGACCCTAGTGGCCGACACAAACACCGGGCCCATCTAGGAGTGGCACTGCAGTGTCACGCAGGATGTCCCTTCCAAAAAACCCTCCCCAATCAGCACATGATGCAAAGAAAAAGAAAAGAAAAAAGAGGTGCAAGATGGAATTGTCCTTGGGCCCTCCCACCCACCCTTATGTTGTATAAACAAAACAGGACATGCACACTTTAACCAACCCATCATTTCAGTGACAGGGTCTGCCACACGACTGTGACTGATATGACGGGTTGGTTTGGACCCCCCCCAAAAAAGAAGCAATTAATCTCTCCTTGCACAAACTGGCTCTACAGAGGCAAGATGTCCACCTCATCTTCACCCTCCGATATATCACCGTGTACATCCCCCTCCTCACAGATTATCAATTCGTCCCCACTGGAATCCACCATCTCAGCTCCCTGTGTACTTTGTGGAGGCAATTGCTGCTGGTCAATGTCTCCGCGGAGGAATTGATTATAATTCATTTTAATGAACATCATCTTCTCCACATTTTCTGGATGTAACCTCGTACGCCGATTGCTGACAAGGTGAGCGGCGGCACTAAACACTCTTTCGGAGTACACACTTGTGGGAGGGCAACTTAGGTAGAATAAAGCCAGTTTGTGCAAGGGCCTCCAAATTGCCTCTTTTTCCTGCCAGTATAAGTACGGACTGTGTGACGTGCCTACTTGGATGCGGTCACTCATATAATCCTCCACCATTCTATCAATGT
Source organism: Pseudophryne corroboree (assembly GCF_028390025.1). NCBI lineage: Eukaryota > Metazoa > Chordata > Amphibia > Anura > Myobatrachidae > Pseudophryne > Pseudophryne corroboree. The sequence continues at coordinate 805,437,661 of NC_086448.1, forward strand.
TGAGAGAATCATATGCAGTGACAGTAGACGACATGTCCGTAATCGTTGTCAGGTCCTTCAGTCCGGACCAGATGTCAGCATCAGCAGTCGCTCCAGACTGCCCTGCATCACCGCCAGCGGGTGGGCTCGGAATTCTGAGCCTTTTCCTCGCACCCCCAGTTGCGGGAGAATGTGAAGGAGGAGATGTTGACAGGTCGCGTTCCGCTTGACTTGACAATTTTGTCACCAGCAGGTCTTTCAACCCCAGCAGACCTGTGTCTGCCGGAAAGAGAGATCCAAGGTAGGCTTTAAATCTAGGATCGAGCACGGTGGCCAAAATGTAGTGCTCTGATTTCAACAGATTGACCACCCGTGAATCCTTGTTAAGCGAATTAAGGGCTGCATCCACAAGTCCCACATGCCTAGCGGAATCGCTCCCTTTTAGCTCCTTCTTCAATGCCTCCAGCTTCTTCTGCAAAAGCCTGATGAGGGGAATGACCTGACTCAGGCTGGCAGTGTCTGAACTGACTTCACGTGTGGCAAGTTCAAAGGGCATCAGAACCTTGCACAACGTTGAAATCATTCTCCACTGCACTTGAGACAGGTGCATTCCACCTACTATATCGTGCTCAATTGTATAGGCTTGAATGGCCTTTTGCTGCTCCTCCAACCTCTGAAGCATATAGAGGGTTGAATTCCACCTCGTTACCACTTCTTGCTTCAGATGATGGCAGGGCAGGTTCAGTAGTTTTTGGTGGTGCTCCAGTCTTCTGTACGTGGTGCCTGTACGCCGAAAGTGTCCCGCAATTTTTCTGGCCACCGACAGCATCTCTTGCACGCCCCTGTCGTTTTTTAAAAAATTCTGCACCACCAAATTCAAGGTATGTGCAAAACATGGGACGTGCTGGAATTTGCCCATATTTAATGCACACACAATATTGCTGGCGTTGTCCGATGCCACAAATCCACAGGAGAGTCCAATTGGGGTAAGCCATTCCGCGATGATCTTCCTCAGTTGCCGTAAGAGGTTTTCAGCTGTGTGCGTATTCTGGAAAGCGGTGATACAAAGCGTAGCCTGCCTAGGAAAGAGTTGGCGTTTGCGAGATGCTGCTACTGGTGCCGCCGCTGCTGTTCTTGCGGCGGGAGTCCATACATCTACCCAGTGGGCTGTCACAGTCATATAGTCCTGACCCTGCCCTGCTCCACTTGTCCACATGTCCGTGGTTAAGTGGACATTGGGTACAGCTGCATTTTTTAGGACACTGGTGACTCTTTTTCTGAGGTCTGTGTACATTTTCGGTATCGCCTGCCTAGAGAAATGGAACCTAGATGGTATTTGGTACCGGGGACACAGTACCTCCAACAAGTCTCTAGTTGGCTCTGCAGTAATGATGGATACCGGAACCACGTTTCTCACCACCCAGGATGCCAAGGCCTCAGTTATCCGCTTTGCAGTAGGATGACTGCTGTGATATTTCATCTTCCTCGCAAAGGACTGTTGAACAGTCAATTGCTTACTGGAAGTAGTACAAGTGGGCTTACGACTTCCCCTCTGGGATGACCATCGACTCCCAGTGGCAACAACAGCAGCGCCAGCAGCAGTAGGCGTTACACGCAAGGATGCATCGGAGGAATCCCAGGCAGGAGAGGACTCGTCAGAATTGCCAGTGACATGGCCTGCAGGACTATTGGCATTCCTGGGGAAGGAGGAAATTGACACTGAGGGAGTTGGTGGGGTGGTTTGCGTGAGCTTGGTTACAAGAGGAAGGGATTTACTGGTCAGTGGACTGCTTCCGCTGTCACCCAAAGTTTTTGAACTTGTCACTGACTTATTATGAATGCGCTGCAGGTGACGTATAAGGGAGGATGTTCCGAGGTGGTTAACGTCCTTACCCCTACTTATTACAGCTTGACAAAGGGAACACACGGCTTGACACCTGTTGTCCGCATTTCTGGTGAAATACCTCCACACCGAAGAGCTGATTTTTTTTGGTATTTTCACCTGGCATGTCAACGGCCATATTCCTCCCACGGACAACAGGTGTCTCCCCGGGTGCCTGACTTAAACAAACCACCTCACCATCAGAATCCTCCTGGTCAATTTCCTCCCCAGCGCCAGCAACACCCATATCCTCCTCATCCTGGTGTACTTCAACACTGACATCTTCAATCTGACTATCAGGAACTGGACTGCGGGTGCTCCTTCCAGCACTTGCAGGGGGCGTGCAAATGGTGGAAGGCGCATGCTCTTCACGTCCAGTGTTGGGAAGGTCAGGCATCGCAACCGACACAATTGGACTCTCCTTGTGGATTTGGGATTTCGAAGAATGCACAGTTCTTTGCTGTGCTGCTTTTGCCAGCTTGAGTCTTTTCATTTTTCTAGCGAGAGGCTGAGTGCTTCCATCCTCATGTGAAGCTGAACCACTAGCCATGAACATAGGCCAGGGCCTCAGCCGTTCCTTGCCACTCCGTGTGGTAAATGGCATATTGGCAAGTTTACGCTTCTCCTCCGACAATTTTATTTTAGGTTTTGGAGTCCTTTTTTTACTGATATTTGGTGTTTTGGATTTGACATGCTCTGTACTATGACATTGGGCATCGGCCTTGGCAGACGACGTTGCTGGCATTTCATCGTCTCGGCCATGACTAGTGGCAGCAGCTTCAGCACGAGGTGGAAGTGGATCTTGATCTTTCCCTAATTTTGGAACCTCAACATTTTTGTTCTCCATATTTTAATAGGCACAACTAAAAGGCACCTCAGGTAAACAATGGAGATGGATGGATTGGATACTAGTATACAATTATGGACGGGCTGCCGAGTGCCGACACAGAGGTAGCCACAGCCGTGAACTACCGCACTGTACTGTGTCTGCTGCTAATATATAGACTGGTTGATAAAGAGATAGTATACTCGTAACTAGTATGTATGTATAAAGAAAGAAAAAAAAACCACGGTTAGGTGGTATATACAATTATGGACGGGCTGCCGAGTGCCGACACAGAGGTAGCCACAGCCGTGAACTACCGCACTGTACTGTGTCTGCTGCTAATATATAGACTGGTTGATAAAGAGATAGTATACTCGTAACTAGTATGTATGTATAAAGAAAGAGAAAAAAACCACGGTTAGGTGGTATATACAATTATGGACGGGCTGCCGAGTGCCGACACAGAGGTAGCCACAGCCGTGAACTACCGCACTGTACTGTGTCTGCTGCTAATATAGACTGGTTGATAAAGAGATAGTATACTCGTAACTAGTATGTATGTATAAAGAAAGAAAAAAAAACCACGGTTAGGTGGTATATACAATTATGGACGGGCTGCCGAGTGCCGACACAGAGGTAGCCACAGCCGTGAACTACCGCACTGTACTGTGTCTGCTGCTAATATATAGACTGGTTGATAAAGAGATAGTATACTCGTAACTAGTATGTATGTATAAAGAAAGAAAAAAAACCCACGGTTAGGTGGTATATACAATTATGGACGGGCTGCCGAGTGCCGACACAGAGGTAGCCACAGCCGTGAACTACCGCACTGTACTGTGTCTGCTGCTAATATATAGACTGGTTGATAAAGAGATAGTATACTCGTAACTAGTATGTATGTATAAAGAAAGAAAAAAAAACCACGGTTAGGTGGTATATACAATTATGGACGGGCTGCCGAGTGCCGACACAGAGGTAGCCACAGCCGTGAACTACCGCACTGTACTGTGTCTGCTGCTAATATATAGACTGGTTGATAAAGAGATAGTATACTCGTAACTAGTATGTATGTATAAAGAAAGAAAAAAAAACCACGGTTAGGTGGTATATACAATTATGGACGGGCTGCCGAGTGCCGACACAGAGGTAGCCACAGCCGTGAACTACCGCACTGTACTGTGTCTGCTGCTAATATATAGACTGGTTGATAAAGAGATAGTATACTCGTAACTAGTATGTATGTATAAAGAAAGAAAAAAAAACCACGGTTAGGTGGTATATACAATTATGGACGGGCTGCCGAGTGCCGACACAGAGGTAGCCACAGCCGTGAACTACCGCACTGTACTGTGTCTGCTGCTAATATATAGACTGGTTGATAAAGAGATAGTATACTCGTAACTAGTATGTATGTATAAAGAAAGAAAAAAAAACCACGGTTAGGTGGTATATACAATTATGGACGGGCTGCCGAGTGCCGACACAGAGGTAGCCACAGCCGTGAACTACCGCACTGTACTGTGTCTGCTGCTAATATATAGACTGGTTGATAAAGAGATAGTATACTCGTAACTAGTATGTATGTATAAAGAAAGAAAAAAAAACCACGGTTAGGTGGTATATACAATTATGGACGGGCTGCCGAGTGCCGACACAGAGGTAGCCACAGCCGTGAACTACCGCACTGTACTGTGTCTGCTGCTAATATATAGACTGGTTGATAAAGAGATAGTATACTCGTAACTAGTATGTATGTATAAAGAAAGAAAAAAAAACCACGGTTAGGTGGTATATACAATTATGGACGGGCTGCCGAGTGCCGACACAGAGGTAGCCACAGCCGTGAACTACCGCACTGTACTGTGTCTGCTGCTAATATAGACTGGTTGATAAAGAGATAGTATACTACTAATATTATATATACTGGTGGTCAGGTCACTGGTCACTAGTCACACTGGCAGTGGCACTCCTGCAGCAAAAGTGTGCACTGTTTAATTTTAATATAATATTATGTACTCCTGGCTCCTGCTATAACCTATAACTGGCACTGCAGTAGTGCTCCCCAGTCTCCCCCACAATTATAAGCTGTGTGAGCTGAGCAGTCAGACAGATATATAATATAGATGATGCAGCACACTGGCCTGAGCCTGAGCAGTGCACACAGATATGGTATGTGACTGACTGAGTCACTGTGTGTATCGCTTTTTTCAGGCAGAGAACGGATATATTAAATAAACTGCACTGTGTGTCTGGTGGTCACTCACTATATAATATATTATGTACTCCTGGCTCCTGCTATAACCTATAACTGGCACTGCAGTAGTGCTCCCCAGTCTCCCCCACAATTATAAGCTGTGTGAGCTGAGCAGTCAGACAGATATATATAATATTATTTATATATAGATAATAGATGATACAGCACACTGGCCTGAGCCTGAGCAGTGCACACAGATATGGTATGTGACTGAGTCACTGTGTGCTGTGTATCGCTTTTTTCAGGCAGAGAACGGATTATAAATAAAACTGGTGGTCACTGGTCACTATCAGCAAAACTCTGCACTGTACTGAGTACTCCTAATGCTCCCCAAAATTAGTAAATCAAGTGTCTCTCTAATCTATTCTAAACGGAGAGGACGCCAGCCACGTCCTCTCCCTATCAATCTCAATGCACGTGTGAAAATGGCGGCGACGCGCGGCTCCTTATATAGAATCCGAGTCTCGCGATAGAATCCGAGCCTCGCGAGAATCCGACAGCGTCATGATGACGTTCGGGCGCGCTCGGGTTAACCGAGCAAGGCGGGAAGATCCGAGTCGCTCGGACCCGTGAAAAAAAACTAGAGATGAGCGGGTTCGGTTTCTCTGAATCCGAACCCGCCAGAACTTCATGTTTTTTTTCACGGGTCCGAGCGACTCGGATCTTCCCGCCTTGCTCGGTTAACCCGAGCGCGCCCGAACGTCATCATGACGCTGTCGGATTCTCGCGAGGCTCGGATTCTATCGCGAGACTCGGATTCTATATAAGGAGCCGCGCGTCGCCGCCATTTTCACACGTGCATTGAGATTGATAGGGAGAGGACGTGGCTGGCGTCCTCTCCGTTTAGACACTTGATTTACTAATTTTGGGGAGCATTAGGAGTACTCAGTAGTGTACAGTGCAGAGTTTTGCTGATAGTGACCAGTGACCACCACTTTTATTTATAATCCGTTCTCTGCCTGAAAAAAGCGATACACAGCACACAGTGACTCAGTCACATACCATATCTGTGTGCACTGCTCAGGCTCAGGCCAGTGTGCTGCATCATCTATATATATTATATATCTGTCTGACTGCTCAGCTCACACAGCTTATAATTGTGGGGGAGACTGGGGAGCACTACTGCAGTGCCAGTTATAGGTTATAGCAGGAGCCAGGAGTACATAATATTATATTAAAATTAAACAGTGCACACTTTTGCTGCAGGAGTGCCACTGCCAGTGTGACTAGTGACCAGTGACCTGACCACCAGTATATAATATTAGTAGTATACTATCTCTTTATCAACCAGTCTATATTAGCAGCAGACACAGTACAGTGCGGTAGTTCACGGCTGTGGCTACCTCTGTGTCGGCACTCGGCAGCCCGTCCATAATTGTATATACCAGTGACCTAACCGTGGTTTTTTTTTCTTTCTTTATACATACATACTAGTTACGAGTATACTATCTCTTTATCAACCAGTCTATATATTAGCAGCAGACACAGTACAGTGCGGTAGTTCACGGCTGTGGCTACCTCTGTGTCGGCACTCGGCAGCCCGTCCATAATTGTATATACCACCTAACCGTGGTTTTTTTTTTCTTTCTTTATACATACATACTAGTTACGAGTATACTATCTCTTTATCAACCAGTCTATATATTAGCAGCAGACACAGTACAGTGCGGTAGTTCACGGCTGTGGCTACCTCTGTGTCGGCACTCGGCAGCCCGTCCATAATTGTATATACCACCTAACCGTGGTTTTTTTTTCTTTCTTTATACATACATACTAGTTACGAGTATATTATCTCTTTATCAACCAGTCTATATATTAGCAGCAGACACAGTACAGTGCGGTAGTTCACGGCTGTGGCTACCTCTGTGTCGGCACTCGGCAGCCCGTCCATAATTGTATATACCACCTAACCGTGGTTTTTTTTTCTTTCTTTATACATACATACTAGTTACGAGTATACTATCTCTTTATCAACCAGTCTATATATTAGCAGCAGACACAGTACAGTGCGGTAGTTCACGGCTGTGGCTACCTCTGTGTCGGCACTCGGCAGCCCGTCCATAATTGTATATACCAGTGACCTAACCGTGGTTTTTTTTTCTTTCTTTATACATACATACTAGTTACGAGTATACTATCTCTTTATCAACCAGTCTATATATTAGCAGCAGACACAGTACAGTGCGGTAGTTCACGGCTGTGGCTACCTCTGTGTCGGCACTCGGCAGCCCGTCCATAATTGTATATACCACCTAACCGTGGTTTTTTTTTCTTTCTTTATACATACATACTAGTTACGAGTATACTATCTCTTTATCAACCAGTCTATATATTAGCAGCAGACACAGTACAGTGCGGTAGTTCACGGCTGTGGCTACCTCTGTGTCGGCACTCGGCAGCCCGTCCATAATTGTATACTAGTATCCAATCCATCCATCTCCATTGTTTACCTGAGGTGCCTTTTAGTTGTGCCTATTAAAATATGGAGAACAAAAATGTTGAGGTTCCAAAATTAGGGAAAGATCAAGATCCACTTCCACCTCGTGCTGAAGCTGCTGCCACTAGTCATGGCCGAGACGATGAAATGCCAGCAACGTCGTCTGCCAAGGCCGATGCCCAATGGCATAGTACAGAGCATGTCAAAACCAAAACACCAAATATCAGTAAAAAAAAGGACTCCAAAACCTAAAATAAAATTGTCGGAGGAGAAGCGTAAACTTGCCAATATGCCATTTACCACACGGAGTGGCAAGGAACGGCTGAGGCCCTGGCCTATGTTCATGGCTAGTGGTTCAGCTTCACATGAGGATGGAAGCACTCAGCCTCTCGCTAGAAAACTGAAAAGACTCAAGCTGGCAAAAGCACCGCAAAGAACTGTGCGTTCTTTGAAATCCCAAATCCACAAGGAGAGTCCAATTGTGTCGGTTGCGATGCCTGACCTTCCCAACACTGGACGTGAAGAGCATGCGCCTTCCACCATTTGCACGCCCCCTGCAAGTGCTGGAAGGAGCACCCGCAGTCCAGTTCCTGATAGTCAGATTGAAGATGTCAGTGTTGAAGTACACCAGGATGAGGAGGATATGGGTGTTGCTGGCGCTGGGGAGGAAATTGACCAGGAGGATTCTGATGGTGAGGTGGTTTGTTTAAGTCAGGCACCCGGGGAGACACCTGTTATCCGTGGGAGGAATATGGCCGTTGACATGCCAGGTGAAAATACCAAAAAAATCAGCTCTTCGGTGTGGAGGTATTTCACCAGAAATGCGGACAACAGGTGTCAAGCCGTGTGTTCCCTTTGTCAAGCTGTAATAAGTAGGGGTAAGGACGTTAACCACCTCGGAACATCCTCCCTTATACGTCACCTGCAGCGCATTCATAATAAGTCAGTGACAAGTTCAAAAACTTTGGGTGACAGCGGAAGCAGTCCACTGACCAGTAAATCCCTTCCTCTTGTAACCAAGCTCACGCAAACCACCCCACCAACTCCCTCAGTGTCAATTTCCTCCTTCCCCAGGAATGCCAATAGTCCTGCAGGCCATGTCACTGGCAAGTCTGACGAGTCCTCTCCTGCCTGGGATTCCTCCGATGCATCCTTGCGTGTAACGCCTACTGCTGCTGGCGCTGCTGTTGTTGCCGCTGGGAGTCGATGGTCATCCCAGAGGGGAAGTCGTAAGCCCACTTGTACTACTTCCAGTAAGCAATTGACTGTTCAACAGTCCTTTGCGAGGAAGATGAAATATCACAGCAGTCATCCTACTGCAAAGCGGATAACTGAGTCCTTGACAACTATGTTGGTGTTAGACGTGCGTCCGGTATCCGCCGTTAGTTCACAGGGAACTAGACAATTTATTGAGGCAGTGTGCCCCCGTTACCAAATACCATCTAGGTTCCACTTCTCTAGGCAGGCGATACCGAGAATGTACACGGACGTCAGAAAAAGACTCACCAGTCTCCTAAAAAATGCAGTTGTACCCAATGTCCACTTAACCACGGACATGTGGACAAGTGGAGCAGGGCAGGGTCAGGACTATATGACTGTGACAGCCCACTGGGTAGATGTATGGACTCCCGCCGCAAGAACAGCAGCGGCGGCACCAGTAGCAGCATCTCGCAAACGCCAACTCTTTCCTAGGCAGGCTACGCTTTGTATCACCGCTTTCCAGAATACGCACACAGCTGAAAACCTCTTACGGCAACTGAGGAAGATCATCGCGGAATGGCTTACCCCAATTGGACTCTCCTGTGGATTTGTGGCATCGGACAACGCCAGCAATATTGTGTGTGCATTAAATATGGGCAAATTCCAGCACGTCCCATGTTTTGCACATACCTTGAATTTGGTGGTGCAGAATTTTTTAAAAAACGACAGGGGCGTGCAAGAGATGCTGTCGGTGGCCAGAAAAATTGCGGGACACTTTCGGCGTACAGGCACCACGTACAGAAGACTGGAGCACCACCAAAAACTACTGAACCTGCCCTGCCATCATCTGAAGCAAGAAGTGGTAACGAGGTGGAATTCAACCCTCTATATGCTTCAGAGGTTGGAGGAGCAGCAAAAGGCCATTCAAGCCTATACAATTGAGCACGATATAGGAGATGGAATGCACCTGTCTCAAGTGCAGTGGAGAATGATTTCAACGTTGTGCAAGGTTCTGATGCCCTTTGAACTTGCCACACGTGAAGTCAGTTCAGACACTGCCAGCCTGAGTCAGGTCATTCCCCTCATCAGGCTTTTGCAGAAGAAGCTGGAGGCATTGAAGAAGGAGCTAAAAGGGAGCGATTCCGCTAGGCATGTGGGACTTGTGGATGCAGCCCTTAATTCGCTTAACAAGGATTCACGGGTGGTCAATCTGTTGAAATCAGAGCACTACATTTTGGCCACCGTGCTCGATCCTAGATTTAAAGCCTACCTTGGATCTCTCTTTCCGGCAGACACAGGTCTGCTGGGGTTGAAAGACCTGCTGGTGACAAAATTGTCAAGTCAAGCGGAACGCGACCTGTCAACATCTCCTCCTTCACATTCTCCCGCAACTGGGGGTGCGAGGAAAAGGCTCAGAATTCCGAGCCCACCCGCTGGCGGTGATGCAGGGCAGTCTGGAGCGACTGCTGATGCTGACATCTGGTCCGGACTGAAGGACCTGACAACGATTACGGACATGTCGTCTACTGTCACTGCATATGATTCTCTCAACATTGATAGAATGGTGGAGGATTATATGAGTGACCGCATCCAAGTAGGCACGTCACACAGTCCGTACTTATACTGGCAGGAAAAAGAGGCAATTTGGAGGCCCTTGCACAAACTGGCTTTATTCTACCTAAGTTGCCCTCCCACAAGTGTGTACTCCGAAAGAGTGTTTAGTGCCGCCGCTCACCTTGTCAGCAATCGGCGTACGAGGTTACATCCAGAAAATGTGGAGAAGATGATGTTCATTAAAATGAATTATAATCAATTCCTCCGCGGAGACATTGACCAGCAGCAATTGCCTCCACAAAGTACACAGGGAGCTGAGATGGTGGATTCCAGTGGGGACGAATTGATAATCTGTGAGGAGGGGGATGTACACGGTGATATATCGGAGGGTGAAGATGAGGTGGACATCTTGCCTCTGTAGAGCCAGTTTGTGCAAGGAGAGATTAATTGCTTCTTTTTTGGGGGGGGTCCAAACCAACCCGTCATATCAGTCACAGTCGTGTGGCAGACCCTGTCACTGAAATGATGGGTTGGTTAAAGTGTGCATGTCCTGTTTTGTTTATACAACATAAGGGTGGGTGGGAGGGCCCAAGGACAATTCCATCTTGCACCTCTTTTTTCTTTTCTTTTTCTTTGCATCATGTGCTGATTGGGGAGGGTTTTTTTGGAAGGGACATCCTGCGTGACACTGCAGTGCCACTCCTAGATGGGCCCGGTGTTTGTGACGGCCACTAGGGTCGCTAATCTTACTCACACAGTCAGCTACCTCATTGCGCCTCTTTTTTTCTTTGCGTCATGTGCTGTTTGGGGAGGGTTTTTTGGAAGGGACATCCTGCGTGACACTGCAGTGCCACTCCTAGATGGGCCCGGTGTTTGTGTCGGCCACTAGGGTCGCTAATCTTACTCACACAGCTACCTCATTGCGCCTCTTTTTTTCTTTGCGTCATGTGCTGTTTGGGGAGGGTTTTTTGGAAGGGCCATCCTGCGTGACACTGCAGTGCCACTCCTAGATGGGCCCGGTGTTTGTGTCGGCCACTAGGGTTGCTAATCTTACTCACACAGCTACCTCATTGCGCCTCTTTTTTTCTTTGCGTCATGTGCTGTTTGGGGAGGGTTTTTTGGAAGGGACATCCTGCGTGACACTGCAGTGCCACTCCTAGATGGGCCCGGTGTTTGTGTCGGCCACTAGGGTCGCTTATCTTACTCACACAGCGACCTCGGTGCAAATTTTAGGACTAAAAATAATATTGTGAGGTGTGAGGTATTCAGAATAGACTGAAAATGAGTGTAAATTATGGTTTTTGAGGTTAATAATACTTTGGGATCAAAATGACCCCCAAATTCTATGATTTAAGCTGTTTTTTAGTGTTTTTGGAAAAAAACACCCGAATCCAAAACACACCCGAATCCGACAAAAAAAATTCGGTGAGGTTTTGCCAAAACGCGTTCGAACCCAAAACACGGCCGCGGAACCGAACCCAAAACCAAAACACAAAACCCGAAAAATTTCAGGCGCTCATCTCTAAAAAAAACATGAAGTTCTGGCGGGTTCGGATTCAGAGAAACCGAACCCGCTCATCTCTAATATCTGTATGTAATATCTAAAGTGGTTTTGTAGCTCTGCTTGCTGACTTGGGAAATGGTTGACAACTTTGTTTCACTACAATACAACACTCATATGGGGTTTCGAGTCTGTGAATAGAGTTCTAATGATTTTTATTCAGCTGTAATCATCACATAATATTGCTGTTTATCAAAAACGTATATTTGCTGATACCTTGTGTTGTGTCTGTAGCTATCACGGACCCTTTTCTGTTCTGCACACTGCACTTTGCTTTAGGGCGATTCTCCGTGATGCATGGGACAATTACACAAATTCAAATGACATACTTCTCCAAAATACCAAGATTTTAGTGGGTCTTAAGTAGTGATGAGCGGGTTCGGTTTCTCGGAAACCGAACCCCCCCCCGAACTTCACCCTTTTTACACGGGTCCGAGCCATACTCGGATTCTCCCGTATGGCTCGGGTAACCCGAGCGCGCCCGAACGTCATCATCCCGCTGTCGGATTCTCGCGAGATTCGGATTCTATATAAGCAGCCGCGCGTCGCCGCCATTTTCACTCGTGCATTGGAAATGTTAGGGAGAGGACGTGGCTGGCGTCCTCTCCGTTATTGTTGAACTTGATTGTGCACTATTGCTTAATTGTGGGGAGGGCTGGGGAGCAGCTGTATACTATAGGAGGAGTACAGTGCAGACTTTTGCTGATCAGTGACCACCAGTTATCCGTTCTCTGTCTGAAAAAAACGCTCCATATCTATGCTCAGTGTGCTGCATATATCTGTGCTCACACTGCTTAATTGTGGGGACTAGGGAGCAGCTGTATTATATAGCAGGAGTACAGTGCAGAGTTTTGCTGACAGTGACCACCAGTATACGTTGTCTGCCTGAAAAACACTCCATATCTGTGCTCAGTGTGCTGCTTTATTGTGGGGACTGGGGACCACCAGTATAATATTATATAGGAGGAGTACAGTGCAGAGTTTTGCTGACCAGTGACCACCAGTATATAATATATAGCATTACGGTACAGTAGGCCACTGCTGTACCTACCTCTGTGTCGTCATTAAGTATACTATCCATCTACATTCTATACCTGTGGTGCATTTCAGTTGTGCAGTTTGCTGACACAGTGACCACCAGTATATATAGCAGTACGGTACGGAAGGCCACTGCTGTACCTACCTCTGTGTCGTCATTAAGTATACTATCCATCTACATTCTATACCTGTGGTGCATTTTAGTTTTGCAGTTTGCTGACACAGTGACCACCAGTATACTATATATAGCAGTACGGTACGGAAGGCCACTGCTGTACCTACCTCTGTGTCGTCATTAAGTATACTATCCATCTACATTCTATACCTGTGGTGCATTTTAGTTTTGCAGTTTGCTGACACAGTGACCACCAGTATACTATATATAGCAGTACGGTACGGAAGGTCACTGCTGTACCTACCTCTGTGTCGTCATTAAGTATACTATCCATCTACATTCTATAACTGTGGTGCATTTTAGTTTTGCAGTTTGCTGACACAGTGACCACCAGTATACTATATATAGCAGTACGGTACGGAAGGCCACTGCTGTACCTACCTCTGTGTCGTCATTAAGTATACTATCCATCTACATTCTATACCTGTGGTGCATTTTAGTTTTGCAGTTTGCTGACACAGTGACCACCAGTATACTATATATAGCAGTAAGGTACGGAAGGCCACTGCTGTACCTACCTCTGTGTCGTCATTAAGTATACTATCCATCTACATTCTATACCTGTGGTGCATTTTAGTTTTGCAGTTTGCTGACACAGTGACCACCAGTATACTATATATAGCAGTACGGTACGGAAGGCCACTGCTGTACCTACCTCTGTGTCGTCATTAAGTATACTATCCATCTACATTCTATACCTGTGGTGCATTTTAGTTTTGCAGTTTGCTGACACAGTGACCACCAGTATACTATATATAGCAGTACGGTACGGAAGGCCACTGCTGTACCTACCTCTGTGTCGTCATTAAGTATACTATCCATCTACATTCTATACCTGTGGTGCATTTTAGTTTTGCAGTTTGCAGACACAGTGACCACCAGTATACTATATATAGCAGTACGGTACGGAAGGTCACTGCTGTACCTACCTCTGTGTCGTCATTAAGTATACTATCCATCTACATTCTATACCTGTGGTGCATTTTAGTTTTGCAGTTTGCTGACACAGTGACCACCAGTATACTATTTATAGCAGTACGGTACGGAAGGCCACTGCTGTACCTACCTCTGTGTCGTCATTAAGTATACTATCCATCTACATTCTATACCTGTGGTGCATTTTAGTTTTGCAGTTTGCTGACACAGTGACCACCAGTATACTATATATAGCAGTACGGTACGGAAGGCCACTGCTGTACCTACCTCTGTGTCATCATTAAGTATACTATCCATCTACATTCTATACCTGTGGTGCATTTTAGTTTTGCAGTTTGCTGACAGTGACCACCAGTATATATAGCAGTACGGTACGGAAGGCCACTGCTCTACCTACCTCTGTGTCGTCAAATATACTATCCATCCATACCTGTGGTGCATTTCAGTTGTGCGCAGTATATATAGTAGTAGGCTATTGCTATTGATAGTTACTGGCATATAATTCCACACATTAAAAAATGGAGAACAAAAATGTGGAGGTTAAAATAGGGAAAGATCAAGATCCACTTCCACCTCGTGCTGAAGCTGCTGCCACTAGTCATGGCCGAGACGATGAAATGCCATCAACGTCGTCTGCCAAGGCCGATGCCCAATGTCATAGTAGAGAGCATGTAAAATCCAAAAAACAAAAGTTCAGTAAAATGACCCAAAAATCAAAATTAAAAGCATCTGAGGAGAAGCGTAAACTTGCCAAAATGCTGTTAGGCGCCGCGGTCCGGGACGTCCTCCCGGCCCGGCGCCTAGCAACTAGGGACGCCGAGCGCACTTAGCCGCCGGGTCCCTAGCAACGCTGGGACTCCGTGCGCGCTGAGCCTCCGGCTCCCTAGCAACGCTAGGACGCCGGGCGCGCCGAGCCGCCGGGACCCTAGCAACGGGGACGCCACGGGCGGACCGCGTTCCCCGTTGCAGGGTGGGTTAATCACTATGCACACATGTTTCTGGTCGTGCAGCAGGGCAGCTGCACGACATTGGTGGTAATCAGGCTCTGGACTCTGATTGGGGAATTCCCTGTTAAATGCCTTCTCAGTGTCTCACACAGACGCCGGTGATAGCTTCCTGCATGCTGCTCATGTTTGGTTTAGATCTGTTCCTGGTCTGCTGTGTCCGGTCGTTCCAGTCTTCAGAGTTCCTGAGTCTTGGTGTTTGTCATCTCATCCCAAGGAATTCTCCCGGTCCTCATTTACCTGTGACACTCTATTGAGGATCTCGCTTGGTTTCGTGAGTGACGGCTCTGCCGTGTGCTGCGGCCTAGGCCACTTAATATTGTTTGCTGGTGTTGGAGCATTTGCGGAGGTATCCGCTTCCACGGTCCTCTCCGGTACTCGGCGGTGCCGTGTAGGAGAGTGGACAAGTGGAGTATTTTGGTTGTCCTTTTCCCTGGCGGAAATCCGCACATACTTTAGTTTTAGGTTTGTTAGTAGCCCCTGGCCTTGTTGTTTAGTTAGAGGGCCCCTTGTTATCTCCCTGTCTCGGTTCACTCTTTGTCTCCCATTAAGACCTGAGGGGGCATCGAAGTTGGGCAGACGTAATCCGCCCTTCAAACGCGGCTGCCATGGGCTCAAGAAACCATAGTCTCGCAAGAGTGTACTGACAGCACGGGCGAGACAACGGAGATAGGGTGCCAGGGGATAATCCCATTCCTTTCCCCTTTCCCAGCATTATGTTCCGGTATTCAGGTCTCTTCACATAAGATCACCCCAGACCTGAGTGCTAGAATCATAACATTATCACCGGCCCAAAAACTTTAAAAAAAAAAAAGGGGGGTTTTGAATTTTTTCCCATTCTGTTTTGGTGAGAATAAAATCCGGCTTCATGAATCCAGCAGGGTTTGGACCAAATCCCGGTCAGCTTTTTGCTAATTAAATTCAAGAACTAACTCAGATGGTTCAGGACCTTTCTCTTCGGGTGAGATCGCAGGAAGATCTTTTGCGAGCCTCCCCGAGTGTGGTCCCGGAACCAAAGATGCATTTACCCGACTGTTTTTCGGGTAACCGAAAAGATTTTTTTAATTTTAAAGAAGCTAGTAAGCTATATTTTCGTTTAAGGCCTCGTTCCTCTGGTACTGAATCTCAGCGGGTTGGGATTATTATGTCATTGCTCCAGGGGGATCCACAGACCTGGGCGTTTGGGTTAAAAACTGAAGATCCTGCTTTGTTATCGGTAGACGCTTTTTTAAAATCATTAGGTCTGTTGTATGATGACCCAGATAGAGAGGCGTCAGCTGAGAGTCACCTACGTGCTCTTAAACAAGGGAAAAATCCAGCAGAGGTGTATTGTACCGAATTTTGCCGTTGGTCGAACGACAGTGGCTGGAATGACCCGGCCCTGCGCAGTCAGTTTCGCCTCGGTTTATCTGAACTTATTAAAGACAGTCTCCTTCAGTACCCCGCTCCTCAGACTCTCGATAAACTCATGGAGCTCGCTATTAAAATAGATCGTCGTCTCCGAGAGCGGAGGGCTGAAAGAGGAACAACTTTTAGGCCTAGTCCTTGTGTTTATACCTGTCCAGAGGACGTCGAGGAGCCCATGCAAATGGGTCTCTCCTGGCTGCCCCAGAGGAAAGAACCAGAAGATTAAGTTCTGGTCTCTGTTTTTACTGTGGTGGTAAGGGACATATTGCTCGCAACTGCCCGAACAAGTCGGGAAACGCTCTGACCAAGTGAATTGTGAGGGGGTTCACTTAGGTCTGCAGCTTATCTCCTCAAACGACTCTCTCCTAGTTCCTGTTAAGATTTCCTTTGGCAGCCTCAGTTCATTGGTGTCGGCCTTTGTCGACAGTGGAGCTGCAGGAAATTTTATGGATTTAACTTGGGCTAAGGCCTTAGGTATTCCTCAGATACCATTGAATAAACGAATCACCATGCACGGGTTAGATGGGGGTCCGCTTTCCAATGGGATAATTACTCACCGCACACCTCCAGTATTACTTACAGTAGGAGCTTTACATTCTGAAGAGATAGAATTCTACCTTACACATTGTCCGGCAGTTCCTGTAGTTTTGGGTCACCCTTGGCTTGCCTTTCATAATCCCACCATTGATTGGCGGTCCGGGGAGATTTCCCAATGGGGTCCTTTTTGTGTTAAGGAATGTATTTCCCATCCAGTCCGGGTTGCGGCAGTAGTCCCAGAACTTATTCCTGTGGAATATCAGGATTTTGCCGATGTGTTCTCCAAAGGCAATGCGGACATTCTGCCTCCCCATCGGTCCTACGACTGTGCAATAGAGTTAGTTCCAAGTGCCACTTTGCCTAAGGGGAGATTATATGCCCTGTCCGGGCCAGAAACCACGGCCATGAATAATTATATTCAGGAAAGCCTTAAGAAAGGTTTTTTATTAGACCTTCTAAATCTCCATTAAGTGCAGGACTTTTCTTTGTTGAGAAAAAAGATGGGTCGCTTAGACCATGTATTGATTTTAGGGCCTTGAATAAGATCTCTGTGAAAAACACCTATCCTTTGCCCTTAATTTCAGTGCTTTTTGATCAGTTACGCTCCGCCGTGATCTTTTCGAAAATTGATCTTAGGGGAGCTTACAACCTCATCTGAATAAAATCTGGGGATGAGTGGAAGACGGCTTTCAGCACTCAGTCGGGTCACTATGAATACCTGGTGATGCCGTTCGGCCTGTCAAATGCTCCGGCGGTTTTTCAAGACCTCATTAACGATGTTCTCCGTGACTTCCTTGTGAAGTTCGTGGTCGTTTATCTAGACGACATTTTGATATACTCTGAGTCTATGGAACAACATGTTACCCAGGTGCGTCTGGTTCTTCAAAAGTTACGAGAGAATCACTTATATGCTAAGCTTGAGAAGTGTGATTTTCACATCACAGAGGTGTCTTTCTTGGGGTATATTATTTCTCCCCAGGGATTTTTCATGGAACCGAAAAAGCTCCAGGCCATCCTTAATTGGGCGCAACCCACAAATTTAAAAGCAATTCAGCGCTTTTTAGGGTTTGCTAATTATTATAGGCGGTTCATTCATACTTTTTCTGACCTAGTCGCTCCCATAGTAGCTTTGACTAAGAAAGGAGCGGATCCCTCCAATTGGTCGCATGAAGCTGAGTTAGCCTTCCGGGCCTTGAAACAGGCCTTTGTCTCGGCTCCTGTCCTTAGACATCCTAATCCGGAGCTTCCCTTTATTGTGGAGGTTGATGCCTCAGAGGTTGGAGTGGGAGCAATCCTTTCTCAGGAAGATCCAGAGTCTCAGGAGTTACATCCTTGTGCTTTCATGTCCAGGAAATTCTCCTCCGCTGAATCCAACTATGACGTTGGTAATCGGGAATTACTGGCAGTAAAATGGGCTTTCGAGGAATGGAGGCATTGGTTGGAGGGAGCTAGGCATACTATTACTGTTTTTACTGACCATACAGAACTATAAGAACCTGCAATATATTGAATCAGCCAAACGACTTAATGCTCGGCAGGCACGTTGGGCATTGTTTTTTACTCGTTTCAGGTTTATAATTACCTTCAGGCCTGGTTCCAAGAATACGAAAGCTGATGCCCTCTCACGTTGCTTTCTTCCAGTTCACAATAGCAATCCTGTCACTACCCCCATAGTTCCATCTTCAGTCATCCGGGCAGGCCTCACACAGGATTTATTTACTCAGTTAAACCAGCTTCAACACCAAGCTCCTAGACTTACTCCTGCTGGTCGTCTTTTTGTCCCCGAATTTTTGAGAGGCACTGTTTTAACTGAGTTTCATGACAACAAAGTCTCGGGGCATCCGGGTATCACTAAGACCTTGGAGTTAGTCTCTCGCTCTGTGTGGTGGCCGAGTCTTTCTAAAGACGTTAAGGAATTCGTCCATTCCTGTCAGGTTTGTGCACAGCATAAGGTTCCTCGTTCATTGCCTATCGGGCAACTCATGCCTTTAGCCGTTCCTCTCAGGCCATGGTCTCATATTTCCATGGATTTCGTGGTGGACCTTCCCCTTTCAGCCGGATTGCGAGTCATTTGGGTGGTAGTGGACCGTTTTAGTAAAATGGCTCATTTCATTGCTCTTCCCCGATTACCCTCTGCTCAAGGGTTGACAGTTTTGTTCCTCCGTCATGTGTTCAGGCTCCATGGTTTGCCCACTGATGTTGTCTCTGATCAGGGTCCGCAATTCATCGCACGATTCTGGAAACGTTTTTGTGCCTCATTGAAGATGAAACTGTCTTTAACATCTGGTTACCATCCACAGTCTAACGGGCAAACCGAACGAGTCAACCAGTCATTAAAACAGTACTTACGCTTGTATTCGGCCAAACTCCAGAATAATTGGTCCGAGTTTCTTCCTTTGGCCGAATTTGCTTATAATAACTCTTGTCATTCCTCCACCAAGGAGTCCCCATTCTTTTCAGTCTTTGGTTTTCATCCTAGAGCCAATTCTTTTTTCCATCATTCTCCAGTTTCCCCGTTGACCTTAACCTCCCATCTCAGAGCAATTTGGAGAAAAGTGCACCTTGCCCTCAGAAAAGCGGCCTTCCAAGAAAAGAAATTTTCTGATAGACTCCGACGTCCTTGCACTTTTAAGGTGGGAGATAAGGTATGGTTGTCAACTCGTAACATCAAGCTCCGACAACCCTCGGCTTGACTGGGACCTAAATTTATTGGACCATTTCTTATTATTAAGAAGGTCAACCCAGTTGCTTTTCGGTTACGCTTGCCAAGATCTCTCAGAATTGAAAATACTTTCCACTGTTCCCTGTTGAAACAATGTGTTTCTTCCAGGAGATTTCCTCGGAGGACCCTCCAGGGCAGATCTCCAGTGGATGTGCAAGGACAACAGGAGTTCTTGGTAGAGAAGGTTTTAGATTCTAAAGTGTCCCGAGGCCGGCTTTACTTTTTGGTTCACTGGAAAGGCTATGGTCCGGAGGAAAGGTCTTGGGTCCTGGATAAGGATCTGCATGCCCCTAGACTCAAGAAGTTGTTCTTTCAGGAATTTCCTCAGAAGCCTGGCTTTAGGAGTTATTTGACCCCTCCTCAAGGGGGGGTACTGTTAGGCACCGCGGTCCGGGACGTCCTCCCGGCCCGGCGCCTAGCAACTAGGGACGCCGAGCGCACTTAGCCGCCGGGTCCCTAGCAACGCTGGGACTCCGTGCGCGCTGAGCCGCCGGCTCCCTAGCAACGCTAGGACGCCGGGCGCGCCGAGCCCCCGGGACCCTAGCAACGGGGACGCCACGGGCGGACCGCGTTCCCCGTTGCATGGTGGGTTAATCACTATGCACACATGTTTCTGGTCGTGCAGCAGGGCAGCTGCACGACATTGGTGGTAATCAGGCTCTGGATTCTGATTGGGGAATTCCCTGTTAAATGCCTTCTCAGTGTCTCACACAGACGCCGGTGATAGCTTCCTGCATGCTGCTCATGTTTGGTTTAGATCTGTTCCTGGTCTGCTGTGTCCGGTCGTTCCAGTCTTCAGAGTTCCTGAGTCTTGGTGTTTGTCATCTCATCCCAAGGAATTCTCCCGGTCCTCATTTACCTGTGACACTCTATTGAGGATCTCGCTTGGTTTCGTGAGTGACGGCTCTGCCATGTGCTGCGGCCTAGGCCGCTTAATATTGTTTGCTGGTGTTGGAGCATTTGCGGAGGTATCCGCTTCCACGGTCCTCTCTGGTACTCGGCGGTGCCGTGTAGGAGAGTGGACAAGTGGAGTATTTTGGTTGTCCTTTTCCCTGGCAGAAATCCGCACATACTTTAGTTTTAGGTTTGTTAGTAGCCCCTGGCCTTGTTGTTTAGTTAGAGGGCCCCTTGTTATCTCCCTGTCTCGGTTCACTCTTTGTCTCCCATTAAGACCTGAGGGGGCATCGAAGTTGGGCAGACGTAATCCGCCCTTCAAACGCGGCTGCCATGGGCTCAAGAAACCATAGTCTCGCAAGAGTGTACTGACAGCACGGGCGAGACAACGGAGATAGGGTGCCAGGGGCTAATCCCATTCCTTTCCCCTTTTTCAGCATTACGTTCCGGTATTCAGGTCTCTTCACATAAGATCACCCCAGACCTGAGTGCTAGAATCATAACATTATCACCGGCCCAAAAACTTTAAAAAAAAAAAAAAGGGGTTTTGAATTTTTTCCCATTCTGTTTTGGTGAGAATAAAATCCGGCTTCATGAATCCGGCAGGGTTAGGACCAAATCCCAGTCAGCTTTTTGCTAATCAAATTCAAGAACTAACTCAGATGGTTCAGGACCTTTCTCTTCGGGTGAGATCGCAGGAAGATCTTTTGCGAGCCTCCCCGAGTGTGGTCCCGGAACCAAAGATGCATTTACCAGACCGTTTTTCGGGTAACCGAAAAGATTTTTTTAATTTTAAAGAAGCTAGTAAGCTATATTTTCGTTTAAGGCCTCGTTCCTCTGGTACTGAATCTCAGCGGGTTGGGATTATTATGTCATTGCTCCAGGGGGATCCACAGACCTGGGCGTTTGGGTTAAAAACTGAAGATCCTGCTTTGTTATCGGTAGACGCTTTTTTTAAATCATTAGGTCTGTTGTATGATGACCCAGATAGAGAGGCGTCAGCTGAGAGTCACCTACGTGCTCTCAAACAAGGGAAAAATCCAGCAGAGGTGTATTGTACCGAATTTCGCCGTTGGTCGAACGACTGTGGCTGGAATGACCCGGCCCTGCGCAGTCAGTTTCGCCTCAGTTTATCTGAACTTATTAAAGACAGTCTCCTTCAGTACCCCGCTCCTGAGACTCTCGATAAACTCATGGAGCTCGCTATTAAAATAGATTGTCGTCTCCGAGAGCGGAGGGCTGAAAGAGGAACAACTTTTAGGCCTAGTCCTTGTGTTTATACCTGTCCAGAGGACGTCGAGGAGCCCATGCAAAAGGGTCTCTCCTGGCTGTCCCCAGAGGAAAGAACCAGAAGATTAAGTTCTGGTCTCTGTTTGTACTGTGGTGGTAAGGGACATATTGCTCGCAACTGCCCGAACAAGTCGGGAAACGCTCTGACCAAGTGAATTGTGAGGGGGTTCACTTAGGTCTGCAGCTTATCTCCTCAAACGACTCTCTCCTAGTTCCTGTTTAGATTTCCTTTGGCAGCCTCAGTTCATTGATGTCGGCCTTTGTCGACAGTGGAGCTGCAGGAAATTTTATGGATTTAACTTGGGCTAAGGCCTTAGGTATTCCTCAGATACCATTGAATAAACGAATCACCATGCACGGGTTAGATGGGGGTCCGCTTTCCAATGGGATAATTACTCACCGCACACCTCCAGTATTACTTACAGTAGGAGCTTTACATTCTGAAGAGATAGAATTCTACCTTACACATTGTCCGGCAGTTCCTGTAGTTTTGGGTCACCCTTGGCTTGCCTTTCATAATCCCACCATTGATTGGCGGTCCGGGGAGATTTCCCAATGGGGTCCTTTTTGTGTTAAGGAATGTATTTCCCATCCAGTCCGGGTTGCGGCAGTAGTCCCAGAACTTATTCCTGTGGAATATCAGGATTTTGCCGATGTGTTCTCCAAAGGCAATGCGGACATTCTGCCTCCCCATCGGTCCTACGACTGTGCAATAGAGTTAGTTCCAGGTGCCACTTTGCCTAAGGGGAGATTATATGCCCTGTCCGGGCCAGAAACCACGGCCATGAATAATTATATTCAGGAAAGCCTTAAGAAAGGTTTTATTAGACCTTCTAAATCTCCATTAAGTGCAGGATTTTTCTTTGTTGAGAAAAAAGATGGGTCGCTTAGACCATGTATTGATTTTAGGGCCTTGAATAAGATCTCTGTGAAAAACACCTATCCTTTGCCCTTAATTTCAGTGCTTTTTGATCAGTTACGCTCCGCCGTGATCTTTTCGAAAATTGATCTTAGGGGAGCTTACAACCTCATCCGAATAAAATCTGGGGATGAGTGGAAGACGGCTTTCAGCACTCAGTCGGGTCACTATGAATACCTGGTGATGCCGTTCGGCCTGTCAAATGCTCCGGCGGTTTTTCAAGACCTCATTAACGATGTTCTCCGTGACTTCCTTGGGAAGTTCGTGGTCGTTTATCTAGACGACATTTTGATATACTCTGAGTCTATGGAACAACATGTTACCCAGGTGCGTCTGGTTCTTCAAAAGTTACGAGAGAATCATTTATATGCTAAGCTTGAGAAGTGTGATTTTCACATCACAGAGGTGTCTTTCTTGGGGTATATTATTTCTCCCCAGGGATTTTTCATGGAACCGAAAAAGCTCCAGGCCATCCTTAATTGGGCGCAACCCACAAATTTAAAAGCAATTCAGCGCTTTTTAGGGTTTGTTAATTATTATAGGCGGTTCATTCATACTTTTTCTGACCTAGTCGCTCCCATAGTAGCTTTGACTAAGAAAGGAGCGGATCCCTCCAATTGGTCGCATGAAGCTGAGTTAGCCTTCCGGGCCTTGAAACAGGCCTTTGTCTCGGCTCCTGTCCTTAGACATCCTAATCCGGAGCTTCCCTTTATTGTGGAGGTTGATGCCTCAGAGGTTGGAGTGGGAGCAATCCTTTCTCAGGAAGATCCAGAGTCTCAGGAGTTACATCCTTGTGCTTTCATGTCCAGGAAATTCTCCTCCGCTGAATCCAACTATGACGTTGGTAATCGGGAATTACTGGCAGTAAAATGGGCTTTCGAGGAATGGAGGCATTGGTTGGAGGGAGCTAGGCATACTATTACTGTTTTTACTGACCATACAGAACCATAAGAACCTGCAATATATTGAATCAGCCAAACGACTTAATGCTCGGCAGGCACGTTGGGCATTGTTTTTTACTCGTTTCAGGTTTATAATTACCTTCAGGCCTGGTTCCAAGAATACGAAAGCTGATGCCCTCTCACGTTGCTTTCTTCCAGTTCACAATAGCAATCCTGTCACTACCCCCATAGTTCCATCTTCAGTCATCCGGGCAGGCCTCACACAGGATTTATTTACTCAGTTAAACCAGCTTCAACACCAAGCTCCTAGACTTACTCCTGCTGGTCGTCTTTTTGTCCCCGAATTTTTGAGAGGCACTGTTTTAACTGAGTTTCATGACAACAAAGTCTCGGGGCATCCGGGTATCACTAAGACCTTGGAGTTAGTCTCTCGCTCTGTGTGGTGGCCGAGTCTTTCTAAAGACGTTAAGGAATTCGTCCATTCCTGTCAGGTTTGTGCACAGCATAAGGTTCCTCGTTCATTGCCTATCGGGCAACTCATGCCTTTAGCCATTCCTCTCAGGCCATGGTCTCATATTTCCATGGATTTCGTGGTGGACCTTCCCCTTTCAGCCGGATTGCGAGTCATTTGGGTGGTAGTGGACCGTTTTAGTAAAATGGCTCATTTCATTGCTCTTCCCCGATTACCCTCTGCTCAAGGGTTGGCAGTTTTGTTCCTCCGTCATGTGTTCAGGCTCCATGGTTTGCCCACTGATGTTGTCTCTGATCAGGGTCCGCAATTCATCGCACGATTCTGGAAACGTTTTTGTGCCTCATTGAAGATGAAACTGTCTTTAACATCTGGTTACCATCCACAGTCTAACGGGCAAACCGAACGAGTCAACCAGTCATTAAAACAGTACTTACGCTTGTATTCGGCCAAACTCCAGAATAATTGGTCCGAGTTTCTTCCTTTGGCCGAATTTGCTTATAATAACTCTTGTCATTCCTCCACCAAGGAGTCCCCATTCTTTTCAGTCTTTGGTTTTCATCCTAGAGCCAATTCTTTTTTCCATCATTCTCCAGTTTCCCCGTTGACCTTAACCTCCCATCTCAGAGCAATTTGGAGAAAAGTGCACCTTGCCCTCAGAAAAGCGGCCTTCCAAGAAAAGAAATTTTCTGATAGACTCCGACGTCCTTGCACTTTTAAGGTGGGAGATAAGGTATGGTTGTCAACTCGTAACATCAAGCTCCGACAACCCTCGGCTTGACTGGGACCTAAATTTATTGGACCATTTCTTATTATTAAGAAGGTCAACCCAGTTGCTTTTCGGTTACGCTTGCCAAGATCTCTCAGAATTGAAAATACTTTCCACTGTTCCCTGTTGAAACAATGTGTTTCTTCCAGGAGATTTCCTCGGAGGACCCTCCAGGGCAGATCTCCAGTGGATGTGCAAGGACAACAGGAGTTCTTGGTAGAGAAGGTTTTAGATTCTAAAGTGTCCCGAGGCCGGCTTTACTTTTTGGTTCACTGGAAAGGCTATGGTCCGGAGGAAAGGTCTTGGGTCCTGGATAAGGATCTGCATGCCCCTAGACTCAAGAAGTTGTTCTTTCAGGAATTTCCTCAGAAGCCTGGCTTTAGGAGTTATTTGACCCCTCCTCAAGGGGGGGTACTGTTAGGCACCGCGGTCCGGGACGTCCTCCCGGCCCGGCGCCTAGCAACTAGGGACGCCGAGCGCACTTAGCCGCCGGGTCCCTAGCAACGCTGGGACTCCGTGCGCGCTGAGCCGCCGGCTCCCTAGCAACGCTAGGACGCCGGGCGCGCCGAGCCGCCGGGACCCTAGCAACGGGGACGCCACGGGCGGACCGTGTTCCCCGTTGCATGGTGGGTTAATCACTATGCACACATGTTTCTGGTCGTGCAGCAGGGCAGCTGCACGACATTGGTGGTAATCAGGCTCTGGACTCTGATTGGGGAATTCCCTGTTAAATGCCTTCTCAGTGTCTCACACAGACGCCGGTGATAGCTTCCTGCATGCTGCTCATGTTTGGTTTAGATCTGTTCCTGGTCTGCTGTGTCCGGTCGTTCCAGTCTTCAGAGTTCCTGAGTCTTGGTGTTTGTCATCTCATCCCAAGGAATTCTCCCGGTCCTCATTTACCTGTGACACTCTATTGAGGATCTCGCTTGGTTTCGTGAGTGACGGCTCTGCCATGTGCTGCGGCCTAGGCCGCTTAATATTGTTTGCTGGTGTTGGAGCATTTGCGGAGGTATCCGCTTCCACGGTCCTCTCTGGTACTCGGCGGTGCCGTGTAGGAGAGTGGACAAGTGGAGTATTTTGGTTGTCCTTTTCCCTGGCAGAAATCCGCACATACTTTAGTTTTAGGTTTGTTAGTAGCCCCTGGCCTTGTTGTTTAGTTAGAGGGCCCCTTGTTATCTCCCTGTCTCGGTTCACTCTTTGTCTCCCATTAAGACCTGAGGGGGCATCGAAGTTGGGCAGACGTAATCCGCCCTTCAAACGCGGCTGCCATGGGCTCAAGAAACCATAGTCTCGCAAGAGTGTACTGACAGCACGGGCGAGACAACGGAGATAGGGTGCCAGGGGCTAATCCCATTCCTTTCCCCTTTTTCAGCATTACGTTCCGGTATTCAGGTCTCTTCACATAAGATCACCCCAGACCTGAGTGCTAGAATCATAACATTATCACCGGCCCAAAAACTTTAAAAAAAAAAAAAAAAAAAGGGGGTTTGAATTTTTTCCCATTCTGTTTTGGTGAGAATAAAATCCGGCTTCATGAATCCGGCAGGGTTAGGACCAAATCCCAGTCAGCTTTTTGCTAATCAAATTCAAGAACTAACTCAGATGGTTCAGGACCTTTCTCTTCGGGTGAGATCGCAGGAAGATCTTTTGCGAGCCTCCCCGAGTGTGGTCCCGGAACCAAAGATGCATTTACCAGACCGTTTTTCGGGTAACCGAAAAGATTTTTTTAATTTTAAAGAAGCTAGTAAGCTATATTTTCGTTTAAGGCCTCGTTCCTCTGGTACTGAATCTCAGCGGGTTGGGATTATTATGTCATTGCTCCAGGGGGATCCACAGACCTGGGCGTTTGGGTTAAAAACTGAAGATCCTGCTTTGTTATCGGTAGACGCTTTTTTTAAATCATTAGGTCTGTTGTATGATGACCCAGATAGAGAGGCGTCAGCTGAGAGTCACCTACGTGCTCTCAAACAAGGGAAAAATCCAGCAGAGGTGTATTGTACCGAATTTCGCCGTTGGTCGAACGACTGTGGCTGGAATGACCCGGCCCTGCGCAGTCAGTTTCGCCTCAGTTTATCTGAACTTATTAAAGACAGTCTCCTTCAGTACCCCGCTCCTGAGACTCTCGATAAACTCATGGAGCTCGCTATTAAAATAGATTGTCATCTCCGAGAGCGGAGGGCTGAAAGAGGAACAACTTTTAGGCCTAGTCCTTGTGTTTATACCTGTCCAGAGGACGTCGAGGAGCCCATGCAAAAGGGTCTCTCCTGGCTGTCCCCAGAGGAAAGAACCAGAAGATTAAGTTCTGGTCTCTGTTTGTACTGTGGTGGTAAGGGACATATTGCTCGCAACTGCCCGAACAAGTCGGGAAACGCTCTGACCAAGTGAATTGTGAGGGGGTTCACTTAGGTCTGCAGCTTATCTCCTCAAACGACTCTCTCCTAGTTCCTGTTTAGATTTCCTTTGGCAGCCTCAGTTCATTGATGTCGGCCTTTGTCGACAGTGGAGCTGCAGGAAATTTTATGGATTTAACTTGGGCTAAGGCCTTAGGTATTCCTCAGATACCATTGAATAAACGAATCACCATGCACGGGTTAGATGGGGGTCCGCTTTCCAATGGGATAATTACTCACCGCACACCTCCAGTATTACTTACAGTAGGAGCTTTACATTCTGAAGAGATAGAATTCTACCTTACACATTGTCCGGCAGTTCCTGTAGTTTTGGGTCACCCTTGGCTTGCCTTTCATAATCCCACCATTGATTGGCGGTCCGGGGAGATTTCCCAATGGGGTCCTTTTTGTGTTAAGGAATGTATTTCCCATCCAGTCCGGGTTGCGGCAGTAGTCCCAGAACTTATTCCTGTGGAATATCAGGATTTTGCCGATGTGTTCTCCAAAGGCAATGCGGACATTCTGCCTCCCCATCGGTCCTACGACTGTGCAATAGAGTTAGTTCCAGGTGCCACTTTGCCTAAGGGGAGATTATATGCCCTGTCCGGGCCAGAAACCACGGCCATGAATAATTATATTCAGGAAAGCCTTAAGAAAGGTTTTATTAGACCTTCTAAATCTCCATTAAGTGCAGGATTTTTCTTTGTTGAGAAAAAAGATGGGTCGCTTAGACCATGTATTGATTTTAGGGCCTTGAATAAGATCTCTGTGAAAAACACCTATCCTTTGCCCTTAATTTCAGTGCTTTTTGATCAGTTACGCTCCGCCGTGATCTTTTCGAAAATTGATCTTAGGGGAGCTTACAGCCTCATCCGAATAAAATCTGGGGATGAGTGGAAGACGGCTTTCAGCACTCAGTCGGGTCACTATGAATACCTGGTGATGCCGTTCGGCCTGTCAAATGCTCCGGCGGTTTTTCAAGACCTCATTAATGATGTTCTCCGTGACTTCCTTGGGAAGTTCGTGGTCGTTTATCTAGACGACATTTTGATATACTCTGAGTCTATGGAACAACATGTTACCCAGGTGCGTCTGGTTCTTCAAAAGTTACGAGAGAATCATTTATATGCTAAGCTTGAGAAGTGTGATTTTCACATCACAGAGGTGTCTTTCTTGGGGTATATTATTTCTCCCCAGGGATTTTTCATGGAACCGAAAAAGCTCCAGGCCATCCTTAATTGGGCGCAACCCACAAATTTAAAAGCAATTCAGCGCTTTTTAGGGTTTGTTAATTATTATAGGCGGTTCATTCATACTTTTTCTGACCTAGTCGCTCCCATAGTAGCTTTGACTAAGAAAGGAGCGGATCCCTCCAATTGGTCGCATGAAGCTGAGTTAGCCTTCCGGGCCTTGAAACAGGCCTTTGTCTCGGCTCCTGTCCTTAGACATCCTAATCCGGAGCTTCCCTTTATTGTGGAGGTTGATGCCTCAGAGGTTGGAGTGGGAGCAATCCTTTCTCAGGAAGATCCAGAGTCTCAGGAGTTACATCCTTGTGCTTTCATGTCCAGGAAATTCTCCTCCGCTGAATCCAACTATGACGTTGGTAATCGGGAATTACTGGCAGTAAAATGGGCTTTCGAGGAATGGAGGCATTGGTTGGAGGGAGCTAGGCATACTATTACTGTTTTTACTGACCATACAGAACCATAAGAACCTGCAATATATTGAATCAGCCAAACGACTTAATGCTCGGCAGGCACGTTGGGCATTGTTTTTTACTCGTTTCAGGTTTATAATTACCTTCAGGCCTGGTTCCAAGAATACGAAAGCTGATGCCCTCTCACGTTGCTTTCTTCCAGTTCACAATAGCAATCCTGTCACTACCCCCATAGTTCCATCTTCAGTCATCCGGGCAGGCCTCACACAGGATTTATTTACTCAGTTAAACCAGCTTCAACACCAAGCTCCTAGACTTACTCCTGCTGGTCGTCTTTTTGTCCCCGAATTTTTGAGAGGCACTGTTTTAACTGAGTTTCATGACAACAAAGTCTCGGGGCATCCGGGTATCACTAAGACCTTGGAGTTAGTCTCTCGCTCTGTGTGGTGGCCGAGTCTTTCTAAAGACGTTAAGGAATTCGTCCATTCCTGTCAGGTTTGTGCACAGCATAAGGTTCCTCGTTCATTGCCTATCGGGCAACTCATGCCTTTAGCCGTTCCTCTCAGGCCATGGTCTCATATTTCCATGGATTTCGTGGTGGACCTTCCCCTTTCAGCCGGATTGCGAGTCATTTGGGTGGTAGTGGACCGTTTTAGTAAAATGGCTCATTTCATTGCTCTTCCCCGATTACCCTCTGCTCAAGGGTTGGCAGTTTTGTTCCTCCGTCATATGTTCAGGCTCCATGGTTTGCCCACTGATGTTGTCTCTGATCGGGGTCCGCAATTCATCGCACGATTCTGGAAACGTTTTTGTGCCTCATTGAAGATGAAACTGTCTTTAACATCTGGTTACCATCCACAGTCTAACGGGCAAACCGAACGAGTCAACCAGTCATTAAAACAGTACTTACGCTTGTATTCGGCCAAACTCCAGAATAATTGGTCCGAGTTTCTTCCTTTGGCCGAATTTGCTTATAATAACTCTTGTCATTCCTCCACCAAGGAGTCCCCATTCTTTTCAGTCTTTGGTTTTCATCCTAGAGCCAATTCTTTTTTCCATCATTCTCCAGTTTCCCCGTTGACCTTAACCTCCCATCTCAGAGCAATTTGGAGAAAAGTGCACCTTGCCCTCAGAAAAGCGGCCTTCCAAGAAAAGAAATTTTCTGATAGACTCCGACGTCCTTGCACTTTTAAGGTGGGAGATAAGGTATGGTTGTCAACTCGTAACATCAAGCTCCGACAACCCTCGGCTTGACTGGGACCTAAATTTATTGGACCATTTCTTATTATTAAGAAGGTCAACCCAGTTGTTTTTCGGTTACGCTTGCCAAGATCTCTCAGAATTGGAAATACTTTCCACTGTTCCCTGTTGAAACAATGTGTTTCTTCCAGGAGATTTCCTCGGAGGACCCTCCAGGGTAGATCTCCAGTGGATGTGCAGGGACAACAGGAGTTCTTGGTAGAGAAGGATTTAGATTCTAAAGTGTCCCGAGGCCGGCTTTACTTTTTGGTTCACTGGAAAGGCTATGGTCCGGAGGAAAGGTCTTGGGTCCTGGATAAGGATCTGCATGCCCCTAGACTCAAGAAGTTGTTCTTTCAGGAATTTCCTCAGAAGCCTTGCTTTAGGGGTTCGTTGACCCCTCCTCAAGGGGGGGGGTACTGTTAGGCGCCGCGGTCCGGGATTTCCTCCAGGCCCGGCGCCTAGCAACTAGGGACGCCGAGCGCACTTAGCCGCCGGGTCCCTAGCAACACTGGGACTCCGTGCGCGCTGAGCCGCCGGCTCCCTAGCAATGCTAGGACGCCGGGCGCGCCGAGCCGCCGGGACCCTAGCAACGGGGACACCACGGGCGGACCGCATTCCCCGTTGCAGGGTGGGTTAATCACTATGCACACATGTTTCTGGTCGTGCAGCAGGGCAGCTGCACGACATTGGTGGTAATCAGGCTCTGGACTCTGATTGGGGAATTCCCTGTTAAATGCCTTCTCAGTGTCTCACACAGACGCCGGTGATAGCTTCCTGCATGCTGCTCATGTTTGGTTTAGATCTGTTCCTGGTCTGCTGTGTCCGGTCGTTCCAGTCTTCAGAGTTCCTGAGTCTTGGTGTTTGTCATCTCATCCCAAGGAATTCTCCCGGTCCTCATTTACCTGTGACACTCTATTGAGGATCTCGCTTGGTTTCGTGAGTGACGGCTCTGCCGTGTGCTGCGGCCTAGGCCACTTAATATTGTTTGCTGTGTTGGAGCATTTGCGGAGGTATCCGCTTCCACGGTCCTCTCCGGTACTCGGCGGTGCCGTGTAGGAGAGTGGACAAGTGGAGTATATTGGTTGTCCTTTTCCCTGGCGGAAATCCGCACATACTTTAGTTTTAGGTTTGTTAGTAGCCCCTGGCCTTGTTGTTTAGTTAGAGGGCCCCTTGTTATCTCCCTGTCTCGGTTCACTCTTTGTCTCCCATTAAAACCTGAGGGGGCATCGAAGTTGGGCAGACGTAATCCGCCCTTCAAACGCGGCTGCCATGGGCTCAAGAAACCATAGTCTCGCAAGAGTGTACTGACAGCACGGGCGAGACAACGGAGATAGGGTGCCAGGGGCTAATCCCATTCCTTTCCCCTTTCCCAGCATTACGTTCCGGTATTCAGGTCTCTTCACATAAGATCACCCCAGACCTGAGTGCTAGAATCATAACATATGCCATTTACGACACGGAGTGGCAAGGAACAGCTGAGGCCCTGGCCTATGTTCATGGCTAGTGGTACAGCTTCACATGAGGATGGAAGCACTCATCCTCTCGCTAGAAAAATGAAAAGACTTAAGCTGGCAAAAGCACAGCAAAGAACTGTGCGTTCTTCTAAATCACAAATACCCAAGGAGAGTCCAATTGTGTCGGTTGCGATGCCTGACCTTCCCAACACTGGACGGGAAGAGCTTGCGCCTTCCACCATTTGCACGCCCCCTGCAAGTGCTGGAAGGAGCACCCGCATTGCAGATCCTGATAGTCAAATTGAAGATGTCACTGTTGAAGTACACCAGGATGAGGATATGGGTGTTGCTGGCGCTGGGGAGGAAATTGACAAGGAGGATTCTGATGGTGAGGTGGTTTGTTTAAGTCAGGCACCCGGGGAGACACCTGTTGTCCGTGGGACGAATATGGCCATTGACATGCCTGGTCAAAATACAAAAAAAAATCAGCTCTTCGGTGTGGAATTATTTCAACACAAATGCGGACAACAGGTGTCAAGCCGTGTGTTGCCTTTGTCAAGCTGTAATAAGTAGGGGTAAGGACGTTAACCACCTCGGAACATCCTCCCTTATACGTCACCTGCAGCGCATTCATCATAAGTCAGTGACAAGTTCAAAAACTTTGGGTGACAACGGAAGCAGTCCACTGACCACTAAATCCCTTCCTCTTGTAACCAAGCTCCTACAAACCACACCACCAACTCCCTCAGTGTCAATTTCCTCCTTACCCAGGAAAGCCAATAGTCCTGCAGGCCATGTCACTGGCAAGTCTGACGAGTCCTCTCCGGCCTGGGATTCCTCCGATGCATCCTTGAGTGTAACGCCTACTGCTGCTGGCGCTGCTGTTGTAGCTGCTGGGAGTCGATCGTCATCCCAGAGGGGAAGTCGGAAGACCACTTGTACTACTTCCAGTAAGCAATTTACTGTCCAACAGTCCTTTGCGAGGAAGATGAAATATCACAGCAGTCATCCTGCTGCAAAGCAGATAACTCAGGCCTTGGCAGCCTGGGCGGTGAGAAACGTGGTTCCGGTATCCACCGTTAATTCAGAGGCAACTAGAGACTTGATTGAGGTACTGTGTCCCCGGTACCAAATACCATCTAGGTTCCATTTCTCTAGGCAGGCGATACCGAAAATGTACACAGACCTCAGAAAAAGACTCACCAGTGTCCTAAAAAATGCAGTTGTACCCAATGTCCACTAAACCACGGACATGTGGACAAGTGGAGCAGGGCAGACTCAGGACTATATGACTGTGACAGCCCACTGGGTAGATGTATTGCCTCCCGCAGCAAGAACAGCGGCGGCACCAGTAGCAGCATCTCGCAAACGCCAACTCGTTCCTAGGCAGGCTACGCTTTGTATCACCGCTTTCCAGAAGAGGCACACAGCTGACAACCTCTTACGGAAACTGAGGAAGATCATCGCAGAATGGTTTACCCCAATTGGACTCTCCTGGGGATTTGTGACATCGGACAATGCCAGCAATATTGTGCGTGCATTACATCTGGGCAAATTCCAGCACGTCCCATGTTTTGCACATACATTGAATTTGGTGGTGCAGAATTATTTAAACA
This sequence comes from Pseudophryne corroboree, assembly GCF_028390025.1. Classification (NCBI taxonomy): domain Eukaryota; kingdom Metazoa; phylum Chordata; class Amphibia; order Anura; family Myobatrachidae; genus Pseudophryne; species Pseudophryne corroboree. The sequence continues at coordinate 805,470,778 of NC_086448.1, forward strand.
ATGACAGGGGCGTGCAAGAGATGCTGTCGGTGGCCCGAAGAATTGCGGGCCACTTTCGGAATTCAGACACCGCGTACAGAAGACTGGAGCACCACCAAACATTCCTGAACCTGCCCTGCCATCATCTGAAGCAAGAGGTGGTAACGAGGTGGAATTCAACCCTCTATATGCTTCAGAGGATGGAGGAGCAGCAAAAGGCCATTCAAGCCTATACATCTGCCCACGATATAGGCAAAGGAGGGGGAATGCACCTGACTCAAGCGCAGTGGAGAATGATTTCAACGTTGTGCAAGGTTCTGCAACCCTTTGAACTTGCCACACGTGAAGTCAGTTCAGACACTGCCAGCCTGAGTCAGGTCATTCCCCTCATCAGGCTTTTGCAGAAGAAGCTGGAGACATTGAAGGAGGAGCTAAAACAGAGCGATTCCGCTAGGCATGTGGGACTTGTGGATGGAGCCCTTAATTCGCTTAACCAGGATTCACGGGTGGTCAATCTGTTGAAATCAGAGCACTACATTTTGGCCACCGTGCTCAATCCTAGATTTAAAATCTACGTTGTATCTCTCTTTCCGGCAGACACAAGTCTGCAGAGGTTCAAAGACCTGCTGGTGAGAAAATTGTCAAGTCAAGCGGAACATGACCCGTCAACATCTCCTCCTTCACATTCTCCCGCAACTGGGGGTACGAGGAAAAGGCTAAGAATTCCGAGCTCACCCGCTGGCGGTGATGCAGGGCAGTCTGGAGCGAGTGCTGACATCTGGTCCGGACTGAAGGACCTGCCAATGATTACTGACATGTCGTCTACTGTCACTTCATATGATTCTCTCACCATTGAAAGAATGGTGGAGGATTATATGAGTGACCGCATCCAAGTAGGCACGTCAGACAGTCCGTACGTATACTGGCAGGAAAAAGAGGCAATTTGGAGGCCCTTGCACAAACTGGCTTTATTCTACCTAAGTTGCCCTTCCTCCAGTGTGTACTCCGAAAGAGTGTTTAGTGCAGCCGCTCACCTTGTCAGCAATCGGCGTACGAGGTTACTTCCAGAAAATGTGGAGAAGATGATGTTCATCAAAATGAATTATAATCAATTCCTCCGTGGAGACATTCACCAGCAGCAATTGCCTCCACAAAGTACACAGGGACCTGAGATGGTGGATTCCAGTGGGGACAAATTAATAATCTGTGAGGAGGGGGATGTACACAGTGAAAGGGGTGAGGAATCGGAGGATGATGATGAGGTGGACATCTTGCCTCTGTAGAGCCAGTTTGTGCAAGGAGAGATTGATTGCTTCTTTTTTTAGTGGGGGCCCAAACCAACCAGTCATTTCAGTCACAGTCGTGTGGCAGACCCTGTCACTGAAATGATGGGTTTGTTAAAGTGTGCATGTCCTGTTTATACAACATAAGGGTGGGTGGGAGGGCCCAAGGACAATTCCATCTTGCACCTCTTTTTTCTTTCATTTTTCTTTGCATCATGTGCTGTTTGGGGACTATTTTTTTGAAGTGCCATCCTGTCTGACACTGCAGTGCCACTCCTAGATGGGCCAGTTGTTTGTGTCGGCCACTGGTGTCGCTTAGCTTAGTCACACAGCGACCTTGGTGCGCCTCTTTTTTTCTTTGCATCATGTGCTGTTTGGGGACAATTTTTTTGAAGTGCCATCCTGCCTGACACTGCAGTGCCACTCCTAGATGGGCCAGGTGTTTGTGTCGGCCACTTGTGTCGCTTAGCTTAGTCACACAGCGACCTTGGTGCGCCTCTTTTTTTCTTTGCATCATGTGCTGTTTGGGGACTATTTTTTTGAAGTGCCATCCTACCTGACACTGCAGTGCCACTCCTAGATGGGCCAGGTGTTTGTGTCGGCCACTTGTGTCGCTTAGCTTAGCCATCCAGCGACCTCGGTGCAAATTTTAGGACTAAAAATAATATTGTGAGGTGTGAGGTGTTCAGAATAGACTGAAAATGAGTGGAAATTATGGTTATTGAGGTTAATAATACTATGGGATCAAAATGACCCCCAAATTCTATGATTTAAGCTGTATTTTAGGTTTTTTTGTAAAAAACACCCGAATCCAAAACACACCCGAATCCGACAAAAAAATTTCTGTGAAGTTTTGCCAAAACGCGTCCGAATCCAAAACACGGCCGCGGAACCGAATCCAAAACCAAAACACAAAACCCGAAAAATGTCCGGTGCACATCACTAGTCTTAAGTTATAGGGTAAGGCATTGCTACTAAGCAATTAAGTTTTCATATAAGAACAATTTCTTAACAGACCAGTTTAAAATTAAAAAAATTAAAATTAAAAGCGTGTGATTAGAGATGTTTGGCGGGCAGTTTCGTGTTTTGTGTTTTTGTTCTGGATCTGGATCCTCGCTCGTGTTTGGATCTGGATTGGGTTTGTCAAAACCACCCTTTTGGGTTTTGGTTTTGGATCTGGATGATTTTTGGAAAAAAAACATAAAAACAGCTAAAATCACAGAATTTGGGGGTAATTTTGATTCTACGGTATTATTAACCTCAATAACATTTATTTCCACTCATTTCCAGTCTATTCTGAACACCTCACACCTCACAATATTGTTTTTAGACCAATTGCACAGAGGTTGCTGGATGATTAAGCTAAGCGACATTGCACAGAGGTCGCTGGATGATTAAGCTAAGCGACACAAGTGGCCGACAGAAACACCTGGCCCATCTAGGAGTGGCACTGCAGTGTCAGATAGGATGGCAGATTTAAAAAATAGTCCCCAAACAGCACATGATGCAAAGAAAAAAAGAGGTGCACCAAGGTCGCTGGATGGCTAAGCTAAGCGACCCAAGTGGCCGACACAAACACCGGCCCATCTAGTAGTGGCACTGCAGTGTCAGACAGGATGGCAGATTTAAAAAATAGCCCCCAAACAGCACATGATGCACACATATGGATAGTATACTTGACGACACAGAGGTAGAGCAATGGACTACTGTACCGTACTGCTATATATATACTGGTGGTCAACAAAATTCTGCACTGTCCTCCTACTATATACTGCGCACAACTAAAATGCAGCACAGGTATGGATGTATAGTATACTTGACGACACAGAGGTAGAGCAGTGGACTACTGTACCGTACTGCTATATATATATACTGGTGGTCAGCAAAATTCTGCACTGTCCTCCTACTATATACTGCGCACAACTAAAATGCAGCACAGGTATGGATGGATAGTATACTTGACGACACAGAGGTAGAGCAGTGGACTACTGTACCGTACTGCTATATATATACTGGTGGTCAGCAAAATTCTGCACTGTCCTCCTACTATATACTGCGCATAACTACAATGCAGCACAGATACGGATAGTATACTTGATGACACAGAGGTAGAGCAGTGGACTACTTTACCGTACTGCTATATATATATACTGGTGGTCAGCAAAATTCTGCACTGTCCTCCTACTATATACTGCGCACAACTAAAATGCAGCACAGGTATGGATGGATAGTATACTTGACGACACAGAGGTAGAGCAGTGGACTACTGTACCATACTGCTATATATACTGGTGGTCAGCAAAATTCTGCACTGTCCTCCTACTATATACTGTGCATAACTACAATGCAGCACAGATACGGATAGTATACTTGACGACACAGAGGTAGAGCAGTGGACTACTGTACCGTACTGCTATATATATACTGGTGGTCAGCAAAATTCTGCACTGTCCTCCTACTATATACTGCGCACAACTAAAATGCAGCAGAGGTATGGATGGATAGTATACTTGACGACACAGAGGTAGAGCAGTGGACTACTGTACAGTACTGCTATATATATACTGGTGGTCAGCAAAATTCTGCACTGTCCTCCTACTATATACTGCGCACAACGAAAATGCAGCACAGGTATGGATGGATAGTATACTTGACAACACAAAGGTAGAGCAGTGGACTACTGTACCGTACTGCTATATATATATATTGGTGGTCACAGCAAAATTCTGCACTGTCCTCCTACTATATACTGCGCACAACTAAAATGCAGCACAGGTATGGATGCATAGTATACTTGATGACACAGAGGTAGAGCAATGGACTACTGTACCGTACTGCTATATATATACTGGTGGTCAGCAAAATTCTGCACTGTCCTCCTACTATATACTGCGCACAACTACAATGCAGCACAGATATGGATAGTATACTTGACGACACAGAGGTAGAGCAAAGAACTACTGTACCGTACTGCTATATATATACTGGTGGTCACAGCAAAATTCTGCACTGTCCTCCTACTATATACTACAATGCAGCACAGATATTGAGCGTTTTTCAGGCAGAGAACGTAGATATTTTCAGCACACTGAGCATAGATATTTGCAAGCACACTGAGCACAGATATTTGCAGCACACTGAGCATAGATATTAGCAGCACACTGAACACAGAAACTGAGAGAACGCAGCCACGTCCTCTCTCATCTTCAAAGCACGAGTGAAAATGGCGGCAACGCGCAGCTCCTTATATAGAATACGAATCTCGCGAGAGTCCGACAGCGGGATGATGGCGTTCGGGCGTGCTCGAGTTAACCGAGCAAGGCGGGAAGATCTGAGGCTGCCTCGGAATAGTGTAAAATGGGTGAAGTTCGGGGGGGTTCGGATCACGAGGAACCGAACTCGCTCATCACTAACTTAAACCAAAAGTGCCCATGGCTTTCATTAAATAATTTGGGTTTGCATTTGCACCAAGATTTACAGTAACACAACGTTTACATCTCAATTACATTTCCATCACAAACTTCCAGGTTGTATAATTCTGTGCACATTTTAGCTTGATAAACAGCATTATGGGTGTAGCTCCTATATTCATGCTTCTAACATAGCTTGTGTTTCTTGGTATCTGGCTGCCTGGACCCCTAAACTGTTGGAAATATGTATGTAAATGCTTGTAGATTCTGTAGAGTTATGTGCACACCATGACTCAAGCTATGAACAACGCAGTTGCTTTACAAGTGGGATGGTTTATTGGAAGAAGTAATGGTACAGCCATACTTGATCTGATATATGCTGGTCAGGATAGAGCGGAGATTGAGCAGAACAGAGCTTGAGCAGAGCGGGGGTATCATACAGCACTCTAGCCATACAGGAACAGTGCTGTGGTCAGCGGTAATACTGGGTATCTTTGGGGCTAAGTAGGTGATGTCTGTCTCCCACCGTGTCACTCTACACAGAACCAAGATGGTACCACACCTGCCCAGTGGTAACCTCAGTGGTCATCTTGGTTAGGGAATAAAGCCTCCCTTCAGAAACCAATATGGAGTCCGTACAGTAGTGCACTCCACTTTCAACAAATTCCCCGTTCTTCCCATAACCTTTCCTATTTTAAATAACTACAAATTAGGAGTTTTCCTGTTTAACCCCTCAGTGAATGTTGAGCCAGTGCACCTCCATCCATAGCCAGATTAAGGTAGGGGATAAAGGGCATACTGTACCCCGGGCCCCCCTTTATCAAGGGGCTCCCCGGCCAGAGCTCACTGACATCACTAGCTTTCCCTCTTAAGCAGCAGCAGAACCAGCAGCCAGATCGCGAACAGGACAGTATGCAGTGCAGGCAGAGACACAGGAATATCATGTTTCATGAGCTACCGACAGAACTTTCTGACCAGAGGAGAGATAGGAGGGCGGAGAGAGCTGTAAGTGACACAGGGATCCCAACTTCTCCTCCTCCCCACCTGGGTGTCTGAGTCCTGTGTAAACTGTTATGCAACTAAACCATTTCGGTCTAGAGATAGAGACAAACACAGAGAGCCATCCTGAGTCCTGTCCCAGTGTGTAAGTAGTACAGAGGCTGCTGCTATTCTTGGATGAGACAAGATAAATTATTTTATTTTTCTATGTGTATTTTAAGGTTAAGTTGTCTTTGTTCCACTACAAGAAAAGTTTATAAATTAGTTGGCTTTCAATTAGGTGGAGCTATAAACAGTACCCAGGCATAATTAAACAATTAGTTAAAACTAATATACACCATTGGTTTAAATTTAATATACACAATCTATACCTCCCACCATGACCCACTCCAGGAAGGACAAAACACTCTCTACCAGGAATTCCCCCCCCCCCCCCCCCCACTGTCTTAAGTGCCCTGGGGACCCCCAAGGCTTAATCCGGCACTGCCTCCATCCATGGATTCTTCTGAAACCTGAACACAATTGATGGAAATTAATCTTTTCTCTCCCTCGTCACAATGTGACAGACTTTATAAGACACATCTAGTGTGCTGTAACCTTTACGGGAAGATAGCTATTATTTTTCACTGTAATGCATTTCTTAGATGAAGACATCTTTTCCCCAAATGACATTGATTTTTAGAATGATGGTAATTTTGTATTAAACCTCAGAGACTCGAGCAACCGTGTAATAATTTATTTACTGACCTTTGTCAAGGGAGTTAGCGCACAAAGCACCAAGGTTATCACGTAAGAATTAATACAGGAGCTTTGAGTCCTGGGGACAGTGGTTTATTCACAATGTAAAACATTTATTTCTGCAAGTAATATACAGATCTGTACACAGAATATATAGGGGCATTCATTTTGAAAACTTCTTACTTATCCAGTCGGACCCCAGTTGTAACAAAGAGGAGATTTGTAGGAAGCCATTAAAGCAAAATATATTATTAATTATTTTTAAAATGAGTGACAGGAAGACAGCGTTTGGAGGTGGTATCGGGGAGTGGTCGGGGAAATGCAGTGTCATGGCCGGTCAGACGGCATTTTCTGGGCGTGCGTAAATTAGCCGCTGGGATCTTACTTGCTACTGTAAAGCTCTCTGCGTCCCAGGAGAGCAGCTCAGCCTGCGGTCTACAGAGGCACTCAGACTCTGTGACATGACCTGATTTACGACGATGGTACCTATGTATCAGCAATTGTATGCCGTCGGACGGAAATTATGCAACAGCAGTTGGCGTCACTGTGCTCATGTTAGCTTCTGCCCATTCTATACAATAAAAGGCTAAGGCTGCTCCTCACCTCTGTCATGTACGCCGGTGGCCACTAGAGGCCGCCACATGGACCAAAGGACTCACAGCTGAAAGTGATACTGCAAAGAGATGTTTTCAGCCTCCTACCCTGCTGCTCAGTGGCGGATCCAGGGGGGGGGGGGGCACTCGGGCCCGTGCCCCCCCTGTCATTTGTGGCAGTATCCGCATCCACACTGATTAGCTGCCACCAGCTGCTGCGCTGCCCGCTGTAGTGTACAGTATATTAGTAGCGCTGCGCCCGGCTCCTTCCCCGCCGGAGGCAGCGCTGCTAATATAGATCACAGGCACAGCAGGCAGCGCTGGGCAATCTGTGTCTGTGAATCTCTCCTCCGTGTGCTGCTGTGCTCTGCTCCGCCCCCACCCTCCTCCTGCTCTGTACACTGACTTCCGGGTACAGGAGAGACGACGGCTGTTGCTGCTGCTGCTGCTTATCACAGCAAGTGAAGTCTCTTCCTCCATTCCCTCCCACCCCTCGTGCAAGTGCTGCTTATATTGTAGGTACAGTATGTGCTGCTAATTACTACTTATTTCAGTAAAACAACATTAAGAAATACTTTTCTTGTGTTTGGAAATTCTGGACTTTCTCTCAGTGACTTTTTAGATAAACTACTAGTGCAGAGATTTTGTAAAAAAACAAACCCCAAAACTGCATATACATTTATGTAATGTCCCCTGTAAATTGAATACATAAGATTGTGTGTATATATTATTCTGCTATGGTATAAAACTATATGTATATCTGGAGTATTACTGTCTGGTGTAATGTAACTGGCGGATGCTACCGTGCGGTGTAATGTAACTGGCGGATGCTACCGTGCGGTGTAATGTAACTGGCGGATGCTACCATGCGGTGTAATGTAACTAATGGACGCTAATGTGCGGTGTAATGTGACTGCAGGCGCTACCATGCGGTGTAATGTAACTGGCGGATGCTACCATGCGGTGTAATGTAACTAATGGACGCTAATGTGCGGTGTAATGTGACTGCAGGCGCTACCATGCGGTGTAATGTAACTGGCGGATGCTACCGTGCGGTGTAATGTAACTGGCGGATGCTACCGTGCGGTGTAATGTAACTGGCGGATGCTACCGTGCGGTGTAATGTAACTGGCGGATGCTACCGTGCGGTGTAATGTAACTGGCGGATGCTACCGTGCGGTGTAATGTAACTGGCGGATGCTACCGTGCGGTGTAATGTAACTAATGGACGCTAATGTGCGGTGTAATGTGACTGCAGGCGCTACCATGCGGTGTAATGTAACTGGCGGATGCTACCGTGCGGTGTAATGTAACTGGCGGATGCTACCGTGCGGTGTAATGTAACTGGCGGATGCTACCGTGCGGTGTAATGTAACTAATGGACGCTAATGTGCGGTGTAATGTGACTGCAGGCGCTACCATGCGGTGTAATGTAACTGGCGGATGCTACCATGCGGTGTAATGTAACTAATGGACGCTAATGTGCGGTGTAATGTGACTGCAGGCGCTACCATGCGGTGTAATGTAACTGGCGGATGCTACCGTGCGGTGTAATGTAACTGGCGGATGCTACCGTGCGGTGTAATGTAACTGGCGGATGCTACCGTGCGGTGTAATGTAACTGGCGGATGCTACCATGCGGTGTAATGTAACTGGCGGATGCTACCATGCGGTGTAATGTAACTAATGGACGCTAATGTGCGGTGTAATGTGACTGCAGGCGCTACCATGCGGTGTAATGTAACTGGCGGATGCTACCATGCGGTGTAATGTAACTGGCGGATGCTACCATGCGGTGTAATGTAACTGGCGGATGCTACCATGCGGTGTAATGTAACTAATGGACGCTAATGTGCGGTGTAATGTGACTGCAGGCGCTACCATGCGGTGTAATGTAACTGGCGGATGCTACCGTGCGGTGTAATGTAACTGGCGGATGCTACCGTGCGGTGTAATGTAACTGGCGGATGCTACCGTGCGGTGTAATGTAACTGGCGGATGCTACCGTGCGGTGTAATGTAACTGGCGGATGCTACCGTGCGGTGTAATGTAACTGGCGGATGCTACCGTGCGGTGTAATGTAACTAATGGACGCTAATGTGCGGTGTAATGTGACTGCAGGCGCTACCATGCGGTGTAATGTAACTGGCGGATGCTACCGTGCGGTGTAATGTAACTGGCGGATGCTACCGTGCGGTGTAATGTAACTGGCGGATGCTACCGTGCGGTGTAATGTAACTGGCGGATGCTACCGTGCGGTGTAATGTAACTGGCGGATGCTACCGTGCGGTGTAATGTAACTGGCGGATGCTACCGTGCGGTGTAATGTAACTGGCGGATGCTACCGTGCGGTGTAATGTAACTGGCGGACGCTACCGTGCGGTGTAATGTAACTGGCGGATGCTACCGTGCGGTGTAATGTAACTGGCGGATGCTACCGTGCGGTGTAATGTAACTGGCGGATGCTACCGTGCGGTGTAATGTAACTGGCGGATGCTACCGTGCGGTGTAATGTAACTGGCGGATGCTACCGTGCGGTGTAATGTAACTGGCGGATGCTACCGTGCGGTGTAATGTAACTGGCGGATGCTACCGTGCGGTGTAATGTAACTGGCGGATGCTACCGTGCGGTGAAATGTAACTGGCGGATGCTACCGTGCGGTGTAATGTAACTGGCGGATGCTACCGTGCGGTGTAATGTAACTGGCGGATGCTACCGTGCGGTGAAATGTAACTGGCGGATGCTACCATGCGGTGTAATGTAACTGGCGGATGCTACCGTGCGGTGTAATGTAACTGGCGGATGCTACCATGCGGTGTAATGTAACTGGCGGATGCTACCGTGCGGTGTAATGTAACTGGCGGATGCTACCGTGCGGTGTAATGTAACTGGCGGATGCTACCGTGCGGTGTAATGTAACTGGCGGATGCTACCGTGCGGTGTAATGTAACTGGCGGATGCTACCGTGCGGTGTAATGTAACTGGCGGATGCTACCGTGCGGTGTAATGTAACTGGCGGATGCTACCGTGCGGTGAAATGTAACTGGCGGATGCTACCATGCGGTGTAATGTAACTGGTGGAAGCTACCGTGCTGTGTAATGTAACTGGCGGATGCTACCGTGCGGTGTAATGTAACTGGTGGAAGCTACCGTGCTGTGTAATGTAACTAATGGACGCTAATGTGCGGTGTAATGTGACTGCAGGCGCTACCATGCGGTGTAATGTAACTGGCGGATGCTACCGTGCGGTGTAATGTAACTGGCGGATGCTACCGTGCGGTGTAATGTAACTGGCGGATGCTACCGTGCGGTGTAATGTAACTGGCGGATGCTACCGTGCGGTGTAATGTAACTGGCGGATGCTACCGTGCGGTGTAATGTAACTGGCGGATGCTACCGTGCTGTGTAATGTAACTGGCGGATGCTACCGTGCGGTGTAATGTAACTGGCGGATGCTACCGTGCGGTGTAATGTAACTGGCGGATGCTACCGTGCGGTGAAATGTAACTGGCGGATGCTACCATGCGGTGTAATGTAACTGGTGGAAGCTACCGTGCTGTGTAATGTAACTGGCGGATGCTACCATGCGGTGTAATGTAACTGGCGGATGCTACCGTGCGGTGTAATGTAACTGGCGGATGCTACCGTGCGGTGTAATGTAACTGGCGGATGCTACCGTGCGGTGTAATGTAACTGGCGGATGCTACCGTGCGGTGTAATGTAACTGGCGGATGCTACCGTGCGGTGTAATGTAACTGGCGGATGCTACCGTGCTGTGTAATGTAACTGGCGGATGCTACCGTGCGGTGTAATGTAACTGGCGGATGCTACCGTGCGGTGTAATGTAACTGGCGGATGCTACCGTGCGGTGAAATGTAACTGGCGGATGCTACCATGCGGTGTAATGTAACTGGTGGAAGCTACCGTGCTGTGTAATGTAACTGGCGGATGCTACCGTGCGGTGTAATGTAACTGGCGGATGCTACCGTGCTGTGTAATGTAACTGGCGGATGCTACCGTGCGGTGTAATGTAACTGGCGGATGCTACCGTGCGGTGTAATGTAACTGGCGGATGCTACCGTGCGGTGAAATGTAACTGGCGGATGCTACCATGCGGTGTAATGTAACTGGCGGATGCTACCATGCGGTGTAATGTAACTGGTGGAAGCTACCGTGCGGTGTAATGTAACTAATGGACGCTAATGTGCGGTGTAATGTGACTGCAGGCGCTACCATGCGGTGTAATGTAACTGGCGGATGCTACCGTGCGGTGTAATGTGACTGGCGGATGCTACCGTGCGGTGTAATGTAACTGGCGGATGCTACCGTGCGGTGTAATGTAACTGGCGGATGCTACCGTGCGGTGTAATGTAACTGGCGGACGCTACCGTGCTGTGTAATGTAACTGGTGGAAGCTACCGTGCTGTGTAATGTAACTGGCGGATGCTACCGTGCGGTGTAATGTGACTGGCGGATGCTACCATGCGGTGTAATGTAACTGGTGGAAGCTACCGTGCTGTGTAATGTAACTGGCGGACGCTACCGTGTGGTGTAATGTAACTGGCGGACGCTACCGTGTGGTGTAATGTGACTGGCGGACGCTACCGTGTGGTGTAATGTAACTGGCGGACGCTACCGTGTGGTGTAATGTGACTGGTGGACGCTACCGTGCGGTGTAATGTGACTGGTGGACGCTACCGTGCGGTGTAATGTGACTGGTGGACGCTACCGTGCGGTGTAATGTGACTGTGCAGTGTAATGTGGCTAACGGAGGGGGGCAATTCTTTTTCTGGCAGAGGGCACCAAAATGTCTAGTTGCCGCTCTGGCAGTGGCGTAACTAGCAGTATGTGAATTATGGGAGGGGAAGGGGGGAGAGGCAGCATTCATTTCAAAACATGACAAGGGGGGGGGGGGGGGCGCCGTTGCGGTTACTTGCACACAGCGCTTAAAAGTCTAGTTACGGCACTGATTTGTGGCCCCCCCGTCCCCCCCGCGTGTGTCACTGAGACACGCTGCCGCTCAGTCCGGCGGCAGCGTGTCTCAGCTGTCAGGAGGAGAGCGCGGCTATCTGGCGGCGTGTTGCGGACTTCAAACCAGTCGCCGGTTCGTGAGCCAATCAGAGCTCGCGGACCGGCAGCCAATCAGGAGCCGCCGGTCCGCGAGCTCTGATTGGCTCACGAACCAGCGGCTAGTTTGAAGTCCTACACGCCGCCGCCACCGGCGTCAGACATAGCCGCGCTCTCCTCGTGACACCCTCAGAGCCGGGCAGATAAGCAGCAGCGGTAAGCAGCTGCAGCACTGCTGTGGGGGCATTTGTATACCTGCTGTGGGGGCATTTGTATACCTGGCACTGTGAGGGCAATTGTATACCTGGCACTGTGGGGGCAATTGTTTACCTGGCACTGTGGGGGCAATTGTTTACCTGGCACTGTGGGGGCATTTGTATACCTGACACTGTGGGGGCATTTTTGGATCTGGCACTGTAGGGGCATTTTTGGATCTGGCACTGTGGGGGCATTTTTGGATCTGGCACTGTGGGGGCATTTGTGGATCTGGCACTGTGGGGGCATTTTTGGATCTGGCACTGTGGGGGCAATTGTTTACCTGGCACTGTGGGGGCATTTGTGGATCTGGCACTGTGGGGGCAATCAGAGCCGGCCCTAACTAATATGATGCCCTAGGCAAGATTTTAGCTGGTGCCCCCTTGCATCACCGCTGGTTCCGCCTCCGACCTTGCACCTCTTTCCCAGCACCATCACCCCTCACCCCATAGCAGTCCTTATTTTGGTGTTTGTACCCCCTATATTTTAAATAGGAACAGCTCGCACATTTGGCGCACAGACCAAAAAGGGGTGTGTTTTTGCTGGCAAGGGGCATGGCCACACAATAGTAACCCCAATTCCAATTATGCCACACAGTACTGCAACTTTATTCACATTTGATCATGTGATAGTTTCCATAATTCATATTACATCCCACAGAAGTATCACTTTACCTTATAAACGTTACTCCTCACAGTAGAGCCCCTTATTCACATTACATCACGCTGAATTGCTCGTTATTCACATTACACCACACCCTATTGCTCTTTATTCACATTAGACGACACAGTAGTGCCATTTCTATATGCAACGCCACATAGTAGAGCACCTAATACACATAATGCCACACATTAGTAAGAGACACCTTATTAATGTCCTTAAAAACATAATGCGCCTTACACATTATGACAACCTTTATTAATGCCCTTTTACACATAATGTCCCTTAAACATATGCCGCACATTATTAATGCCCTTATACACATAATGACACACAGTGCCACCTACACATTTGCTGCACATTATTAGTGCCTTTTTACACATAATGACACACATACAGTAGTACCCTGTTACACATATGCCGCACATTATTGATGCCCTTATACACATAATGACACACATAGTGCCCCTTACACATATGTTGCACATTATTAATGCATTTTTACATGACACACATAATGCTCCTTACACATATTCTGAACACTACTGCACAACCAACCCACTCACATGCACACAGCACTCAGACAGCCACTAACACTGTGACCTCTGCCTCTGCTTGGATACAGATGTGTCCTCATAAATCTTGCCTCAATGCAAACTTCAGGCACCTTTTTTAATGAAAATGCATCTTATTTGCATTGCTATGTGGCTAGAATGCACAAGCAGCTTCTGCTGATTAAAATGATATGCAGCATGCCTATATACTGTGTGAGACTGTGGCTGTATCTGCATATGAAATGCTACACACAGAATATAGGCATGCCACATATCATTTTAATCAGCAATTGCCTAGTTTGCCTATGCCTATGGCCGGCTCTGGGGGCAATTGTGGATCTGGCACTGTGGGTGCAATTGTGGATTTGACACTGCACTATTGGGGGCATATGTCTGTGTATCACGTCTCATTTTAATTGGCCACACTCACTAAATGACTGCGGGCATTACTACAGGCAACATTACTACTGGGGGCAATACGGGCATTGCATAAGGGGCACCACTACTATGGGGTCTATATAAGGGGCACTACCAGTACAGTGGACATTGCATAATGAGCGCTACAACTGTGGGCATTGTATAAGAAGCGCCACCTCACATGCACCGAAGCCGCACGCAAATGTACTTCCCCTTCCATGGTGCCCCCCCTATCATTTTCTTCTGGATCCGCCCCTGCTGCTGCTGCTGATATTAATAATACTAATCTGATTGTTCACATTTGCTGCATACAAAGGATGGGGGGGGGGGGGGCTGGGAAGAGAGAGAGAGGTGGGGTAGGGGCAGATAGGGACTGTGGGGGTAGAGAGTGGGGTAGGGGTAGATATGGACTGGGGGAGAAAGAGAGAGTGTGAGGGTTGGGGGGTAGATAGGGTAGATAGGGACTGAGGAGAGAGGGGGGCTAGGGGCAGATAGGGACTGGGATAGAGAGGGGGAGGGGTTGGGGTAGAGAGGGAATGGATAGAGACAGTGGAGTGGATTCCTTTTCCCATGAGCATTAAATAGTTTGACCCTGTTGCTACACCAATTATTTGTTACCATGATCTCTGCAGGTTATTATTTCTGTAACAGCAATTATATAGCTGTAAGTGCAAGCTGATGCAGCAAATGTGACACATACATGCTGATGCAGCAAATGTGACACATAATTTATGTTACAGTTTAATCTATGCTTAACCCCTTCATATCTGCAGCATCTCTCCCCTTCATAACCAGATCACATATAGGCTTTGTATATGTAGATGCATTTTCCCTTTTTTCTTTCTAGACTTCATTAAAGAAGTGTTATAGTGTTTCCTTCCCAGGGCTGGTATGAGGGCTTTTCTATGGTAGCTTATAAGAAAACAGATTCTTTTTACAGTGTATATATTTTGCAAAGCTATCATTTTACTAGGTCTGGCGCAGTTAAAAAGGGTCTGGAAGTAGTTTTAAAAGTACAGTAACACTATTTAAGGGGGCAATATAATTGGCTGAGATGTGCAGCCGCGGTGTAAGAATTATGGCAGGCCAACAACACAACTCTATGAAGAGTGACACATGCTCCCGTTTACTGGAAGGCCCCCCAGTTGCTGCCCCCAAATGCCAGCAGCATATCAATCATGCTTTGATTTTTGAGACACTCTGAGCGACATAGTAGATGTAAAGTGGAAACCTGTTTCCAGTTGGGGTCCGTCTTGTTATGGGTATTATGGTGCTCCCCCATTACTACCGACGCAATATTTTTTTTTCCTCATATAGGAAGTGTGGCACTCGTTCCTTGGATATCCTTTTATTCAAACAGTTGTTCAATCGTATGACACACATCCTATCGCGTGACTACACAGATGTCTTAAATATGGCATTAGCCGCCGCAGGCAATCGCATATTCTAACTTGCTTGCCAAAGAAAGCAACAGCCAATAGAAAAACAAGCCTCTCTGACATCATCACGTCAACGCATTCTGAAAAACCGCAGAGTGCGTTCTTCCTATAGAAGCATCACCAGCCAATAGGTGGCAGTATCTGGAACTAAAATGGGCTCCACCATAACCACACTGTCCCCACGCAGGTGGGAGCATCCCCGGTGTCATGCAGGCTGCGTTTAACATAAGTTCCACCATATCTTGAAACTTTGTTAGAACAAATCAAACAGATTAGAATCACGTGAGCACGTTCTAATAAACTGCAGCAAGGGGGCATCCCCATTCACCATCTAACAGGGAACAACCCCAGGGTCACGTAGGCTAACGTCAATTATTACAACATGTTCACCTCCCTGTATTACAAAACATAGATATTAAACATCAATTGTTGCAAGTTGTCCGACTCGCGCGTGGTTGCTCAGAGTTGCATAGGCAGGTTACAATGCATGCGCTGTTGCTCCAAATTGCAAAATGCGTCCGCAAAGTGGACTTGGTTGCAGCTCTTAGTTAGACTTAAAATGTCCAACAACCTTATTTCTTATTGCTGTGGATACTTCACCCAGCAGAAGTTCAGCCGTCACGTAGATAAAATAATTGCAAATCGTGGTTACAGCATCATAAATTATTGGTTGGTAATATCTCATTAGAAAATGACCTTTCAGCTGTTTATCCTGTCTTCATGCGTTAGATAGAAAAACTTCCAGAGCATACAGAATAACTTTATGTTACACCCTTATAAAAACTGATAGAGCTTGTTAATCATCCCTAATCGAGGGAGCTCCGATCATGTGAGGTTCAACATGGGACCTGGAAAATGATCGAAGGTATCCGTGGGTCTTTGGACTATTCTCATCTATGCTTCAATAGAATAATTTCCTTGGTGAAACTAGTAGACTCTGATGAAATGTCGACATGTTATATTGACATATCGCCACTGGTGGCCGCCACTTACTTACCTGCTACCACGGATGCAGCGAGTCCAGTAGCATCTTCCGGGGCCTGGCGGTCATGTGACTATGACTTGTGGTGCACACGTGATGGAGTGGCAGTTTTAGTGAGTATTCTCCTCCTATCCCTAATCCTCTTCCTAGTGCCTAACCATAACGTGCCCCACCATAGCATAACCCCAACCATCCCCGTAGTGCCTAACCCAAACATCACGTCCCACAGCCCAACCCTAACTCTATGCTCTGGAAGCCTAACCCTAACTCTAGTCCTCCTCATGCCTAACCCTAACCATCCCGTCCTGCAGCCCAACCTTAACCCTTCCCTCTGGATGCCTAACCTTAACCATCCCATCCTACAGTCCAACCTTAACTCTCCCCTACGGAAGTCTAACCCTAACTCTAACCCTAATGCTTAACCCTAACCGTCCCGTCCCGTAGCCCAACCCTAACCCTCCACTGTGGATGCCTAACCCTAACTCTCTACCTAATGTGTAACCCTAACAATTACATCCTGCAGCCCAATCCTAACCCTGCCCTCCAGAAGCCTAAACCTAACTATCCCCCTAATGCCTAACCCTAACCATCCCGTCCCGCAGCGCAACCCTAATCATCCCCTCTGGAAGCCTAACCCTAACTGTCCCCTAAAGGCCTAACCCTAATCATCCTGTCCCGCAGCCCAACTCTAACCGTCCCCTCCGAGAACCTAACCCTAACTCTCCCCCTAATGTCTAATGCTAACCATCCATCCTGCAGCCCAACTCTAATCCTCTCCTCCGAGAACCTATCCCTAACCCTCTCCCCTGGAAGCCTAACCCTAACTCTCTCCCTAATGTCTAACCCTAACCATCCCATCCTGCAGCCCAACTCTAACCCTCTCCTCCGAGAACCTATCCCTAACCCTCTCCCCTGGAAGCCTAACCCTAACTCTCTCTCCCTAATGTCTAACCCTAACCATCCCATCCTACAGCCCAACTCTAACCCTCTCCTCCGAGAACCTATCCCTAACTCTCCCCCTGATGCCTAACCTTAACCATCCCGTCCCGTAGAACAAACCTAACCCTCCCCTCCGAATGCCTAATCCTAACTCTCCCTCTAATGCCTAACCCTAACCCTCTCCTCTGAAAACCTAACCCTAACTCTCCCCCTAATGCCTAACTCTAACCATCACATCCTGCAGCCCAACCCTAAGCCTCTTCTTCGAGAGCCTAGCCATAACCCTCCACCTAATGCCTACCTCTAATCATCCTGTCCCACATCCTAATCCCAACTCTCTCCCTAATGTCTAACCCTAACCATCCCATCCTGCAGCTCAACTCTAACTCTCTCCTCCGTGAACCTAACCCTAACTCTCCCCCTAATGCCTAACCCTAACCATCCCATCCTGCAGCCCAACTCTAACTCTCTCCTCCGTGAACCTAACCCTAACTCTCCCCCTAATGCCTAACCCTAACCATCCCATCCTGCAGCCCAACTCTAACTCTCTCCTCCGTGAACCTAACCCTAACCATCCCGTACTGCAGAACAAACCTAACCTTCCCCTCCGGATGCCTAATCCTAACTCTCCCTCTAATGCCTAACCCTAACCCTCTCCGCTGAGAACCTAACCCTAACTCTCCCCCTAATGCCTAACTCTAACCATCCCATCCTGCAGCCCAACCCTAAGCCTCTTCTTCGAGAGCCTAACCATAACTCTCCCCCTAATGCCTAATTCTCTCGTCTCGCAGCTCAACCTTAACCCTCCCCCTAATGCCTACCTCTAATCATCCTGTCCCACAGCCTAACCCTAACGTCGACATTCTGAGAATGTCAACATTTAACAATTCTATATTCTGAGAATGCTGAAATTTTTTAGCAATGTTGAAATAATAATTAATTTCAACAATGTTCACGTCAACCTAATGACTACATCCGAGGTGGTTAAGCAGACGCATGGAGATGGGCTGTCTCATGGGCGTGTTTGGGAGTATCGTGGGCGTGGTGCTGATAGTGGTTGCGCGGTGGGACGCAGAATTTTTCACATAGAGGCAATAGTCAGTCAGATAATCTGCACCTGCAATAGGACTGGTGTAAGTTTTGATGGTGCGTCTGATGGTGATATAAAGGCGCACCATGCGATATTTGAGCACTTGTAAACACACAAAGTGGGCGTTTCTATCCTTGTACATGCACCTTGTACTGGGTGGTGATTGGCGGATGCAGCTTTTCTTTGCTGCCTCCCGCCCAGTTGTATAGACACAACCTGTTCTGGACACCTGGTACCAGTATTTGTGCAAAATTAAGATATGTGCACCAGTGTGTTTTTCACTTTTCCAGATGGGCAGGTATAGAACTTTTATAGCTGATCAGACGCCTGCCAAGAGCCTGCATCTTTGAGGGCCTATATGCCCAAGTAACCGGGATTGTTCGGGAGCCCAGGCTGACAAGTAGGAGCAGCCATGCTGCCACAATGACATGATGCCGCCCCCTGCAGAGGGCAGCACAGCATGTAACAAGATCCCTGGTATTCCCAATGAAGCATGGCTATGTATTGACACGGTTGGCGTACAGCTGGCAATGCCCAATAGATCTCGCGGCAGCCCTGGTGGTGTCTGCAAGATAGGAAACATTATCTGTTAGATCTTTTAAAGCCTTGTAACAATATACCCCGTGCTACCCAGTAAAGAACACAATATTTAACCTCTATTTTTATATTTCCTATATTTTTTCTGAAGTCACCTAAAGATAGCAAAGTGATCTCCATATATGTGCACTGCCTGCTGCTGCTGTGTTAGGAGATGATAATCCAGGATATTATCCAGATGTTGACGTTGCAGGTAATATAAGGAGGATGGTTTATAATCTGCCTCTTATACTGCAGCAGCACGTCTCGCTCTCACTTTCTATTCTATTTATGAAGCAG
Source organism: Pseudophryne corroboree (assembly GCF_028390025.1). Lineage (NCBI taxonomy): Eukaryota > Metazoa > Chordata > Amphibia > Anura > Myobatrachidae > Pseudophryne > Pseudophryne corroboree. The sequence continues at coordinate 805,490,060 of NC_086448.1, forward strand.
TGAAAAGAATGGAGAAATGAGCCTGCGGAGAAGTTGCCCATGGCAACCAATCAGCTGCTCCGTACAATTGTATAGTATGCAAATTATAAATGTTACTTCAATGCTGATTGGTTGCCATGGTCAGCTTCTCCGCAGGCTCACTTCTCCACTCTTTTCACTGCTTCATGAATAGACCACCTAGTCTCCATCTTTTAATATCAGGAACAACTTCAGAAAACTACAACCTACATTGATTCTGTACAGTAGTTGCTGCAATGAGTATATAAAATACACATTACTCTAATACCGCCATTTGCCAAATACTAATCGTGCATCATGAATTCATTTATCTATAATATGACATCTCTCAGTATAGCTAAAGCTGGCTTCTCATCTCCAATCTCATCTCCCTCCTTCACGGGTAATTGTTTCTCAGTACTTGTGCTGGTGTCATCTCCCCCGACAACAGCTTCCACACTAAGAACATATAATTCCCCTTCAAACATCCCCTCAGCAACCGCTGACAGTCACGTCCGGCTTTTCCAGTGGAACTGGCAGAGCTCACCCAAAAGGAGGATTTTCCAAATCATATTATCAGATGGGGGAATGGTTTCAAAAATAGTGTTTTTGTTATTTAAAGAATTTTACACCTTTTTTGTGGTAACTTTCCTAACATGATATATGGCCACGGTTGTACTGCCCCTTTGGTAGGTCTTTCTGAAAGGGTGATGGACGGACCTGAGATCAGGGTGTCATTTTTGTGACTGAGCCTCTAATTAGGAACAGTGCTCAATTTGGAGAGATGCAATTAGTTGTAATCCACATCTCCTTGGTTTCACCCCCCCCCCCCCCTCCCCCTCCCCTCACAAAGACGGCCATTATCCTGGTCTCTAATTCTTGAGTAAACAGAAAGTAATAAAGAATAAAATCTATCTGCGGGGAAAGGCTCAGAAACTAATACTGGAACTACAGGTAATCTCATACCTGACAGCAGCAGGAGGGAGAATGGCACAATATAGCGCTGGCAGTAAATGATGCTCTATGAACTCAGCCATCCACATGAATCACCCAGGTAACTAGCTGTAATGGTGACACTAAAAAGCATTGATTATGCTACGACTACTAAATCTGCTAATAAAAATGTAATTAGACAAAACAACATCAATTAATCACTAAAACAGTGGCCATCGTTAAAATAGACTACTGAGGAAAAAATCTAAGAATATAAAATGGTAGATGAAAATTAGGGGCCTATTGCTCCACAAATGGGCACATGCAAGTGACAAAGATTGGAGAGCGATAAAGTACCAACCAATCAGCTCCTAACTGCCATGCTACAGGCTGTGTTTGAAAAACGACAGTTAGGAGCTGATTGGTTATTACACTTTCTCTCTCTCTCTCCACATTATCTCTCTCCGAGCAGTGGCGTGTCTAGAATGTGGGCAGTGTGCGCGATGCATAGGGGCTCCACAAATGGGCACGTGCAAGTGACAAAGATTGGAGAGCGATAAAGTACCAACAAAGGGACTCCACAAATGGGCACGTGCAAGTGACAAAGATTGGAGAGCGATAAAGTACCAACCAATCAGCTCCTAACTGCCATGCTACAGGCTGTGTTTGAAAAACGACAGTTAGGAGCTGATTGGTTATTACACTTTCTCTCTCTCTCTCTCTCCACATTATCTCTCTCCGAGCAGTGGCGTGTCTAGAATGTGGGCAGTGTGCGCGATGCATAGGGGCTCCACAAATGGGCACGTGCAAGTGACAAAGATTGGAGAGCGATAAAGTACCAACAAAGGGGCTCCACAAATGGGCACGTGCAAGTGACAAAGATTGGAGAGCGATAAAGTACCAACCAATCAGCTCCTAACTGCCATGCTACAGGCTGTGTTTGAAAAACGACAGTTAGGAGCTGATTGGTTATTATACTTTCTCTCTCTCTCTCCACATTATCTCTCTCCGAGCAGTGGCGTGTCTAGAATGTGGGCAGTGTGCGCGATGCACAGAGATAGGCAATAGCAATTGAGAAGCACAGTCTCTAAAATATATTGGAAGGGCTTTTGGTGTTTCTGGGTCCAGAGGAACCCACACCACACACTCTGGACCCATTTTTTTTCAATATTTACCTTACTGGAGTCCCACGTGAAGTGATAGTGGCTTGAGCACTAGGTGGTATATAAGTCTCCGGTAAAATGGCCGTCGCATCATTTTCCCAGAGCCCTGCATACCTTCTAGTGCTCAGTCACTCACTGTCGCTGCCTGCAAGAGAGGAGGGGACACGGACGCAGACTTCACATAGGTCCCCTCCTCTCTTAATACGCCCCAGTCTCCAAGCTCTGATAAATCTTCCCCTATGGGCCTACTACTGATATTCACACAAATGGTCAATGTTTTTTAACTGTACAGGTGTCATAAGGGTCTATTTACTAAGCCTTGGCTGCAGATAAAGTAGACGTAGATAAAGTACCAGCCAATCAGCTCCTGTCATTTTTCAAACACAGCCTGTGACATGGCATTTAGGAGCTGATTGGTTGGTACTTTATCTCCATCCAAGACTTCGTAAATAGACCCCTAAGTCGCTACGAAGTCGCACAGCACATGCGTCCCGCAGTCTGCTCCAGAGATGCGCAATAGCTATTGAGAAGCACAGTCTCTAAAATATATTGGAAGGGCTTTTGGTGTTCCTGGGCAGTGACTAAGAGATGGCTATTCAGATGCACGGATATGTAATTATATATACAGTATACAGTACATATATATTTATTTATTTTTTCCACGGACCACAATTAGTGAGCTTCATGAGTTCTGTTAATTATTATTATTATATATTTTTTATTTATTTTTTTATAGATGAACGGACTGCCAAAAAATGTAACATTAATGCGGAAATGAACAAACCCTTTGATTTTCTTATGTCGTTTTTGCAATTTTTCCATTTCAGAAAATGAAACCACAAACTGTTGATGCAAAGTCGGTAACGGTTAGAAAACAAACATCACAAGCTGGTAACCCTGCCTTTACTGCTCGTAAAATAAATGAAATGAAAACGTCTGCTATTGCTGTGCGTGCCTGCTGTACTCCTCATATGTCCTCTGATACCACCCTTCAGAATGTGACTGCGCTGTCAATATGATATATTTGAAAGAACAGCAAACAAAATGTTGGCTTTCACCGTGTCCCCCAAGTATTGCTTCTTCAAATAAAAACAAATGACATGAAGTTGGAATTATTGTAGCTATAATAATCCGCAGACCACAGGGAACAGGGGCTTAAAGGAACTAACACAGAAAAAGTCAAATTCCAATGCATGCCTTGCAGTTCTACATACGGCCATCCGCATCCTGATGGATGTGTGTCAGCATTGCGTCGTGTTTTACGCAAAGGTTCACGATGTGTTTTCATTTTTCACAGTTTCATCAGTTCCAGCAGATAAAGTGCTTAATTTCTGAATATACCAAAGACGATTTCTTTATTGTTATTATGTGAAACCAATTTCCTGCGTTCAGTTGTTTTATTTAAAAACTGTTGTTGCATTTTACACGTATATATGTATATTTAAAAGTTTTTTTTATCAATAGACATTGTGACAATTTCTTATCATTAAAAAAAATAAAATAACATGCTGTATTTGTGTTGTTAGAGGATTTACATATCTTGACTTTTATGATACATATAGTCACATTTTTTTTTGTTGTTTTTTAGTTTACTGTAACTTTGCTGAATTAGTCAGTGATTGCAATTTGAGTTAAGCTAATAAGTAACTGAAGACTTCATAAGAGTGTCAGCTCTTAGGACGTCACTTTTAGGCAAACCAGGTCAAGTAATTTTTTGGCTTTGTTGTGAATAACCCAATTACAACACTTACAATTACAATAAAGTTTTGCCTTAAGAACCACTTAAATCGGTCTCCTGTATGTTTCTTACACATAGGCCCTCATTCCGAGTTGACCGCTCGCTAGCTACTTTTTGCAGCCGTGCAAACGCATAGTTGCCGCCCACGGGGGAGTGTATTTTCGCTTTGCAAGTGTGCGATCGCATGTGCAGCCGAGCGGTACAAAAACATTTTGTGCAAAACAAGACCAGCCTTGAAGTTACTTATCCTGTGCGATGATCTTAGCGACGGAGGTCCCGGAATTGACATCAGATACCCGCCCTGCAAACGCCTGGTCACACTTGCGTTTTTCCTACCACTCCCAGAAAACGGCCAGTTGACACCCATGAACGCCCTCTTCCTGTCAATCTCCTTGCGATCGGCTGTGCGAATGGAATCGTCGCTAGAAGCATTGCACAGCATTGCATATGATGCGCGTGCGCATTGCGGTGCATATGCATGCGCAGTTTTGCCATTTTTTTTACCTGATCGCTGCGCTGCGAAAATCGGCAGCGAGCGATCAACTCGGAATGAACCCCATAGACCGAAGTAAAACAGCACCAAAAAGTGGCAGAAATAGCAGATAGTTTTGGATGCATGTTATCATTGTACCGTTGAGAAATTCCTTATCTTTGATGCCCTGCCCTGAATAATGGGGGTCATTCCGACCCAACTGCTCACTGCAGTTTCTCGCAGCGCACCGATAGGGTCGGAATTGCACATGTGCCGGCGTCGCAGTGCGCCAGCGCATGGCATCCGTCGTTGCCTAGCGATCGCCTCTGAGGCGGAGGCAGTCGCTGGGTGGGAGGGGGCTGGACAGCGGCGTTAAGCCGCCGTTTAGGGGGCGTGGTCCGGCCAACGCAGGCGTGGCCGGACCGTAGGGCGGGGGCCGTGGCGGCAGCGTGACATCACACGCAGCCACTGCGGGCCGGGGAGCGTTGAGTAGCTCCCAGCCAGCATGCTAAATCTGCGCTGGTCAGGAGCTACTCTTGAAGTGCAAAGGCATCGCCGCTGTGCGATGCCTTTGCACTTCTACGGGGGGGGGGGGGGGGGGGCTGCACTGACATGCGGGGCGGACTAGCCCTGTGCTGGGCGTCCCCCCGCATGTCAGTGTGAATGATCGTAGCTGTGCTAAATTTAGCATAGCTACGATCAACTCGGAATGACCCCCAATATGTATTGATCCCAACGTGTGTGCTGCCAGGAAGCAACGCTCCTCCTCCTCACGTACCCGGTTTGCTACCAGCCTTCGTCATCAGTGGGGATTTGTACCTGCTTTTAATTGTGTATAAAAGATATGACTCCAAGCAGGCACATTTTATCATACATGAAACGCTGCATACGCTGTGTGAATGCACCCTTACTGAACCTTTCCTAAGTGACCAAGGCCATCTACAAGCCCGTTCCACTTTGGTCATAAGGGTAGATGCAATAAAAATGTATAGGACTCTTTACTGCCGGTACTTGCATGCACCCATTTTCAGAGCATGCACAGAGTGAATACACACAAGAATCACTTTACAGACAGGCCTGCGTTTAACTTTGCATGAGACCAATGGTGACCAAATTGTAATAAAAAAATTATTATAGTATAGTACACTTCACCAAACCAAAGCAGAAAGAATGGATTCTCTTTAGGGAACAAGATACTGTAGAATACAAAATGAATGTTACTATGGAGTAGGAATTCCAATACCAGGATCCCAGGCGGTGTTTGGGTCATGAAATACCTGGGTATTACGGTATTCAGGACACACTGGGCCGGAGAGCAGTGGGGTATTCCCGTTCTTGTCATTGTCTGGTCCTCTGCTATACCTGGGGGTGGCAATGAAGGAGGAATATAAACAGAGATTTAAGGCTACCGGTCAGGGTTCTCCTGGTGGGGTGTGGTATAGAAGTTAGACAGTTAAAAGACAGTCATTAGGTCAACACCGTATGGTTGTCAGTCAAGGGTCGACAGGGTCAAAACGTCAGCAGGGTCAAAAGGTCAACACAATTTTTTTTGTGTATGTAATTTTGTGTTGTTTTTTTAATTTACCCAAATATGTTGAAATGCGTCCCCTCGCGGGCTGGCTTTCTCACCACGCTTCGGGCTCGGTGGCTTGCTCTGCTCCTCTTTACTTGCCACAAGGTTACTAAAGGTAATAGATTGTGACACGGATAGTAAGTAAGGCCAAAGCTGTAAAAGCATTTTAAAAAAACTAAAAAACATGTGTCGACCCTGTTGACCTTTCGACCCTGTGGACCACATGGTGTTGACCCAATGACTGTCTATCTTTTTACTGTCTATCTATACATTGGAACCCCTCCTGGTGGTGGGTACCTGGGGGTGATGCACACTGACCCTTTACATTTATTTTGCGGCAGGTAAGACTTTAGCTGTGGCCACGTGATTTTACTCCTATGAAATATGATGACCTTTCTTCTGATTTAGATATTAGCAGGCTCTGTAGCTGAATAGATTAAAAGTTCTAGATTGTAAATTGAAAAAAAAAATCTGCATTTCTCATACCTCCAATATTAAAGATCCAGCTCATCTCTCTCCTGCTTGGAATTGCTAATATTATTTCCATTTTCAAGTTACAAAAAGTTACATGTAGATATGCATCAGATGTGAGATCTTATTTAATTGGCATGGCGAAAAGGGTAGGTGATAGGAGCCAGATTAACAAAGCTCATTAAAGACCCCGGACGCCCTTTGCCCGGCTAAGATTTACTGAACGTTTAATTAAAACCGCGGCGTAAAAAAAGTTAAGTGTGACATTTGGTGACATTTTTGCATTTTGTTTGTAATCTGCATTTAAAATGAATGCGAATTTAATCTCTTTTCTTATTTGCAGACAGAATATATAATCTGGATAGAAGCTAAAATATATTACGGTACTTGCTAAGAGGATATATTTGTTTGCCAAGTTATTAATTTGAATAGTTAATGTATTAAATAAATCTGATCGCTGAAAACATTAAGGTTAATCTTTAGATAAATTAAACCAAATTGCGGTCCAGCCTAACGTAGATAATTTATATGCAGTTGTTGCTGACATTCTAAGCACATAGTCATTTTTATATTAATATCGTTGTTATATAAATGTCACCAGCGCTGTAGCATTGGTACAATACCTAGGGGAAGCTACTCTGCCATTCTCTGTCCTCCCCTCGCTGCCATCCGAACTCTGGCATACCGTATAAATCCGTCTGGGCAATGGGGCCTAGCTGGCAGTGACTGACATGGGATGCACAGAAAACATGGAACCGGGATGGTAAAACGCAGAAGAATCTTATTAGACAGAATCTAAAGGACGACAGCAAAGAAATTGTCACATAAGAATACAGAGGATAATGGGGGTCATTCCGAGTTGATCGCTCGCTGACGATCTTCGCAGCGCAGCGATCAGGCTAAAAAACTGTATTTCCGTGCATGCGTATGCCCTACATTGCGAATGCGCGACGTACGGGTACAAATCCCGTTGTGGTTGTGCACAAGTTCTAGCGAAGTTTTAAGTCGCACTGACGGCTGCAAGAAGATTGACAGGAAGGGGGCGTTTCTGGTGTCAACTGACCGTTTTCAGGGAGGGTTTGCAAAAACGCAGGCGTGTCTGGGCGTTCGCTGGGCGGGTGTATGACATCAAATCCGGACACGAATAGGCTGAAGTGATCGCAAGCGCTGAGTAGGTTCAGAGATACTCAGAAACTGTACAAACTGTTTTTGCAGAGCTCGGCTGCACAGGCGTTTGCACTTCTGCTAAGCTAAAATACACTCCCCAGTGGGCGGCGGCATAGCGTTTGCACGGCTGCTAAAACTAGCTAGCGAGCGATCAACTCGGAATGACCCCCGATATGCACTGACAACAAAAGATCAAGGGCCCGATTCAGACTTGATCGCTGCTGTGCATTTTTGCAGGGCGCCCGATTATTGATCGATTGCACATGCGTACGGATCGTAGTGCGAGGCCAAACTGCAAAAGAAATCAGCATCTTTTTTGATCTCTAGGCGTACGCAGGTTGATTGGCAGGAAGAGAACGTTTGGGGGGTGGCAATTGGCCATTTTCTGGGAGTGTCAGGAAAACCACAGGCGTACCCAAGCGTTATCAGGGAGGGTGTGTGACGTCAGCTCCGGCCCTGATCAGCCTGATTCTATCGCACTGTAGGATTAAGTCCTGGGCTACGCACAGACTGCACAGGCTGGAATAAAACATTCGATGGTGAGTTGCGAACGGATTTGCAGCTGACCGGCGTACGCAGAGCGTTTCGCACGGCGTACGCAGACTTGCACGGGGCCGGTATTCACTCTGTTCGGGAGGCGACTATGTGATCGTAAACCTCTGCAAATTCGCAGAAGATCAATCAGGTTTGAATCGGGCCCCAAGCCACAACTCTTTGCAAATAAAGGGGATCTGATTTAGGAGAAAAAGGCTTGAACATTAAAACACAAGATGTCAATTATGCTTGGTTTTATTGATTTGAACTAATGGCGGAATCTGGGTGGTTACAAGGTAATGTGAAATGGAGGTTAGTCCACGTAGAGGATCCTAAACCAGGCTTGCAGGTTTATTGGTAACAGTGGTAACAAACAGGGTTAAGTGGTATTCGCAGCAGTGATGCAGGGACACAGAGGTGGTCACCAGTGACAGCCATGACAGCTGTAATGCAGGTAATAGTGGTGTGGCCTGGGGAGCTACGTACTACATGTATGTGCAGTGCTGTGGCAGTCTGACATAGCGGGGTCATGCGCCGGGGTCACTGCTGCAGAGAGGACGGGGCAGAGCAGGAGCGCAGTCCCCTCTTACATCTTTGACCAAATTGCCTGTGCTAGTGCAGTGTTATAACACATAAAATACAGGGCTTGGATTAGAACCAAGCACAGTCATTTGTGACAGGATTCTGTATTTAGCGGAAACGTAAACTATCCTACAGGCAGTGGCGGAACTTGCAAGTGGTGGACCCGGGTGCAATAATATGCTCTGCCAGCCACCCCCCCCCCCCTTCCCCCTCTGCCCCACAAGGTGAGGCAGGTGTTGACATATAGATAGATAAGATATTGGGGTATATTTACTAAGGTCCCGATTTTGACCGAGATGCCGTTTTTTCTTCAAAGTGTCATCTCGGGAATTTACTAAGCAGAAATCACGGCAGTGATGAGGGCATTCGTATTTTTTTGCAAGTCCAAGAATAAAAATACGAATGAATACACCATCGGTCAAAACGCGGCTGTTTAGATATGAATCTCGGTCATTTACTAAGAAGTGCAAAGCAAAAAAAAAAAAAACACTGCCGTGAAAAAATACAACTCGTAAAAAAGTGCTAAAAAAAAACAGACCTGCTTTTTTGAGCCGTGATTGGGAGATGAGCGCCTGAAATTTTTCGGGTTTTGTGTTTTGGTTTTGGGTTCGGTTCCGCGGCCGTGTTTTGGGTTCGACCGCGTTTTGGCAAAACCTCACCGAATTTTTTTTGTCGGATTCGGGTGTGTTTTGGATTCGGGTGTTTTTTTCAAAAAACCCTAAAAAACAGCTTAAATCATAGAATTTGGGGGTCATTTTGATCCCATATTATTATTAACCTCAAAAACCATAATTTCCACTCATTTTCAGTCTATTCTGAATACCTCACACCTCACAATATTATTTTTAGTCCTAAAATTTGCACCGAGGTCGCTGGATGACTAAGCTAAGCGACCCTAGTGGCCGACACAAACACCTGGCCCATCTAGGAGTGGCACTGCAGTGTCACGCAGGATGGCCCTTCCAAAAAACACTCCCCAAACAGCACATGACGCAAAGAAAAAAAGAGGTGCAATGAGGTAGCTGTGTGACTAAGCTCAGCGACCCAAGTGCCCGACACAAACACCTGGCCCATCTAGGAGTGGCACTGCAGTGTCACGCAGGATGTCCCTTCCAAAAAACCCTCCCCAAACAGCACATGACGCAAAGAAAAAAAGAGGCGCAATGAGGTAGCTGTGTGAGTAAGATTAGCGACCCTAGTGGCCGACACAAACACCGGGCCCATCTAGGAGTGGCACTGCAGTGTCACGCAGGATGTCCCTTCCAAAAAACCCTCCCCAAACAGCACATGACGCAAAGAAAAATAAAAGAAAAAAGAGGTGCAAGATGGAATTGTCCTTGGGCCCTCCCACCCACCCTTATGTTGTATAAACAGGACATGCACACTTTAACCAACCCATCATTTCAGTGACAGGGTCTGCCACACGACTGTGACTGATATGACGGGTTGGTTTGGACCCCCACCAAAAAAGAAGCAATTAATCTCTCCTTGCACAAACTGGCTCTACAGAGGCAAGATGTCCACCTCATCATCATCCTCCGATATATCACCGTGTACATCCCCCTCCTCACAGATTATCAATTCGTCCCCACTGGAATCCACCGTCTCAGCTCCCTGTGTACTTTGTGGAGGCAATTGCTGCTGGTCAATGTCTCCGCGGAGGAATTGATTATAATTCATTTTAATGAACATCATCTTCTCCACATTTTCTGGATGTAACCTCGTACGCCGATTGCTGACAAGGTGAGCGGCGGCACTAAACACTCTTTCGGAGTACACACTTGTGGGAGGGCAACTTAGGTAGAATAAAGCCAGTTTGTGCAAGGGCCTCCAAATTGCCTCTTTTTCCTGCCAGTATAAGTACGGACTGTCTGACGTGCCTACTTGGATGCGGTCACTCATATAATCCTCCACCATTCTTTCAATGTTGAGAGAATCATATGCAGTGACAGTAGACGACATGTCCGTAATCGTTGTCAGGTCCTTCAGTCCGGACCAGATGTCAGCATCAGCAGTCGCTCCAGACTGCCCTGCATCACCGCCAGCGGGTGGGCTCGGAATTCTGAGCCTTTTCCTCGCACCCCCAGTTGCGGGAGAATGTGAAGGAGGAGATGTTGACAGGTCGCGTTCCGCTTGACTTGACAATTTTGTCACCAGCAGGTCTTTGCACCCCAGCAGACTTGTGTCTGCCGGAAAGAGAGATCCAAGGTAGGTTTTAAATCTAGGATCGAGCACGGTGGCCAAAATGTAGTGCTCTGATTTCAACAGATTGACCACCCGTGAATCCTTGTTAAGCGAATTAAGGGCTGCATCCACAAGTCCCACATGCCTAGCGGAATCGCTCCCTTTTAGCTCCTTCTTCAATGCCTCCAGCTTCTTCTGCAAAAGCCTGATGAGGGGAATGACCTGACTCAGGCTGGCAGTGTCTGAACTGACTTCACGTGTGGCAAGTTCAAAGGGCATCAGAACCTTGCACAACGTTGAAATCATTCTCCACTGCGCTTGAGACAGGTGCATTCCACCTCCTATATCGTGCTCAATTGTATAGGCTTGAATGGCCTTTTGCTGCTCCTCCAACCTCTGAAGCATATAGAGGGTTGAATTCCACCTCGTTACCACTTCTTGCTTCAGATGATGGCAGGGCAGGTTCAGTAGTTTTTGGTGGTGCTCCAGTCTTCTGTACGTGGTGCCTGTACGCCGAAAGTGTCCCGCAATTCTTCTGGCCACCGACAGCATCTCTTGCACGCCCCTGTCGTTTTTTAAAAAATTCTGCACCACCAAATTCAAGGTATGTGCAAAACATGGGACGTGCTGGAATTTGCCCATATTTAATGCACACACAATATTGCTGGCGTTGTCCGATGCCACAAATCCACAGGAGAGTCCAATTGGGGTAAGCCATTCTGCGATGATCTTCCTCAGTTGCCGTAAGAGGTTTTCAGCTGTGTGCGTATTCTGGAAAGCGGTGATACAAAGCGTAGCCTGCCTAGGAAAGAGTTGGCGTTTGCGAGATGCTGCTACTGGTGCCGCCGCTGCTGTTCTTGCGGCGGGAGTCCATACATCTACCCAGTGGGCTGTCACAGTCATATAGTCCTGACCCTGCCCTGCTCCACTTGTCCACATGTCCGTGGTTAAGTGGACATTGGGTACAACTGCATTTTTTAGGACACTGGTGAGTCTTTTTCTGACGTCCGTGTACATTCTCGGTATCGCCTGCCTACAGAAGTGGAACCTAGATGGTATTTGGTAACGGGGGCACACTGCCTCAATAAATTGTCTAGTTCCCTGTGAACTAACGGCGGATACCGGACGCACGTCTAACACCAACATAGTTGTCAAGGACTCAGTTATCCGCTTTGCAACAGGATGACTGCTGTGATATTTCATCTTCCTCGCAAAGGACTGTTGGACAGTCAATTGCTTACTGGAAGTAGTACAAGTGGGCTTACGACTTCCCCTCTGGGATGACCATCGACTCCCAGCAGCAACAACAGCAGCGCCAGCAGCAGTAGGCGTTACACGCAAGGATGCATCGGAGGAATCCCAGGCAGGAGAGGACTCGTCAGAATTGCCAGTGACATGGCCTGCAGGACTTGGTGGGGTGGTTTGCGTGAGCTTGGTTACAAGAGGAAGGGATTTACTGGTCAGTGGACTGCTTCCGCTGTCGGCCCAAGTTTTTGAACTTGTCACTGACTTATTATGAATGCGCTGCAGGTGACGTATAAGGGAGGATGTTCCGAGGTGGTTAACGTCCTTACCCCTACTTATTACAGCTTGACAAAGGGAACACACGGCTTGACACCTGTTGTCCGCATTTTTGGTGAAATACTTCCACACCGAAGAGCTGATTTTTTTGGTATTTTCACCAGGCATGTCAACGGCCCTATTCCTCCCACGGACAACAGGTGTCTCCCCGGGTGCCTGACTTAAACAAACCACCTCACCATCAGAATCCTCCTGGTCAATTTCCTCCCCAGCGCCAGCAACACCCATATCCTCCTCATCCTGGTGTACTTCAACACTGACATCTTCAATCTGACTATCAGGAACTGGACTGCGGGTGCTCCTTCCAGCACTTGCAGGGGGCGTGCAAATGGTGGAAGGCGCATGCTCTTCACGTCCAGTGTTGGGAAGGTCAGGCATCGCAACCGACACAATTGGACTCTCCTTGTGGATTTGGGATTTCGAAGAACGCACAGTTCTTTGCGGTGCTACTGCTTTTGCCAGCTTGAGTCTTTTCATTTTTCTAGCGAGAGGCTGAGTGCCTCCATCCTCATGTGAAGCTGAACCACTAGCCATGAACATAGGCCAGGGCCTCAGCCGTTCCTTGCCACTCCGTGTGGTAAATGGCATATTGGCAAGTTTACGCTTCTCCTCCGACAATTTTATTTTAGGTTTTGGAGTCCTTTTTTTACTGATATTTGGTGTTTTGGATTTGACATGCTCTGTACTATGACATTGGGCATCGGCCTTGGCAGACGACGTTGCTGGCATTTCATCGTCTCGGCCATGACTAGTGGCAGCAGCTTCAGCACGAGGTGGAAGTGGATCTTGATCTTTCCCTAATTTTGGAACCTCAACATTTTTGTTCTCCATATTTTAATAGGCACAACTAAAAGGCACCTCAGGTAAACAATGGAGATGGATGGATACTAGTATACAATTATGGATGGACTGCCGAGTGCCGACACAGAGGTAGCTACAGCCGTGGACTACAGTACTGTACTGTGTCTGCTGCTAATATAGACTGGTTGATAAAGAGATGTAGTAGTAGTATGTATGTATAAAGAGGAAAGAAAAAAAAACCACGGGTAGGTGGTATACAATTATGGACGGACTGCCGAGTGCCGACACAGAGGTAGCTACAGCCGTGGACTACCGTACTGTACTGTGTCTGCTGCTAATATAGACTGGTTGATAAAGAGATGTAGTAGTAGTATGTATGTATAAAGAAGAAAGAAAAAAAAACCACGGGTAGGTGGTATACAATTATGGACGGACTGCCCAGTGCCGACACAGAGGTAGCTACAGCCGTGGACTACCGTACTGTACTGTGTCTGCTGCTAATATAGACTGGTTGATAAAGAGATGTAGTAGTAGTAGTATGTATGTATAAAGAAGAAAGAAAAAAAAACCACGGGTAGGTGGTATACAATTATGGACGGACTGCCCAGTGCCGACACAGAGGTAGCTACAGCCGTGGACTACCGTACTGTACTGTGTCTGCTGCTAATATAGACTGGTTGATAAAGAGATGTAGTAGTAGTATGTATGTATAAAGAAGAAAGAAAAAAAAACCACGGGTAGGTGGTATACAATTATGGACGGACTGCCGAGTGCCGACACAGAGGTAGCTACAGCCGTGAACTACCGTACTGTGTCTGCTGCGACTGGATGATAAATAATGATATAAAAAATATATATATATCACTACTGCAGCCGGACAGGTATATATTATTTAATGACGGACCTGCTGGACACTGTCTGTCAGCAGAATTAGTTTTTTATAGAATAAAAAAAAAAACACCACACAAGTGAAGTCACACGACGAGTGTTTAACTTTTTCAGGCAATCACAATATAGTATACTATACTACTAACTATACTGGTGGTCAGTGTGGTCAGGTCACTGGTCAGTCACACTGGCAGTGGCACTCCTGCAGCAAAAGTGTGCACTGTTTAATTTTAATAATAATATGTACTCCTGGCTCCTGCTATAACCTATAACTGGCACTGCAGTGCTCCCCAGTCTCCCCCACAATTATAAGATGTGTGAGCTGAGCACAGTCAGATACGAGTGTTTAACTTTTTCAGGCAATCACAATATAGTATACTATACTACTAACTATACTGGTGGTCAGTGTGGTCAGGTCACTGGTCAGTCACACTGGCAGTGGCACTCCTGCAGCAAAAGTGTGCACTGTTTAATTTTAATAATAATATGTACTCCTGGCTCCTGCTATAACCTATAACTGGCACTGCAGTGCTCCCCAGTCTCCCCCACAATTATAAGATGTGTGAGCTGAGCACAGTCAGATATATACATAGATGATGCAGCACACTGGGCTGAGCAGTGCACACAGATATGGTATGTGACTGAGTCACTGTGTATCGTTTTTTTCAGGCAGAGAACGGATATATTAAATAAAACTGCACTGTCTGGTGGTCACTGTGGTCAGTCACTAGTAAACTCTGCACTCTCTACAGTTCTACAGTACTCCTAAGCTCCAGTAAATCAGGTCAATCTCTCTCTCTCTCTCTTCTAATCTAAATGGAGAGGACGCCAGCCACGTCCTCTCCCTATCAATCTCAATGCACGTGTGAAAATGGCGGCGACGCGCGGCTCCTTATATAGAATCTGAGTCTCGCGAGAATCCGACAGCGTCATGATGACGTTCGGGCGCGCTCGGGTTAACCGAGCAAGGCGGGAAGATCCGAGTCGCTCGGACCCGTGAAAAAAAACATGAAGTTCGTGCGGGTTCGGATTCAGAGAAACCGAACCCGCTCATCTCTAATAGGCATGTACGGATCCATGAGATCCGTGCATGTATATCAGTGGGAAGGGGTGGGAAAGTGTTAGACAGTACAGTACAGTACTACGCTTTTTGTCCCCCGTATTTTTGGAACCAGGACCAGGCGCAGAGCCCGATGCTGGTTGCTTAAATATGGGGGAACCCCTGTCCATTTTTTTCCCATATTTCTGCAACCAGGATCGGCTCAAAGAGCCCGAGGCTGGTTATGCTTAGGAGGGGGGACCCCACGCAATTTTTTTTTAACATTTAAACTTTTTTTTTTTTTTTAACAAAGTGCACAATGAAGCCAAGCACGGATCTCTCAGATCCGGCCGAGATTCATTGTATTAAAGTCGGCAGTGTTTTACAAGTCACTCACGTAAAACACTGCCTAAAAAAACGAATGACATCGACATCGGAAAACCCGAAAATGCAGAATACGGCAGCTTAGTAAATTAGTCGTAACAAATTCAAAAAGTTGCAGTTTTACACTTTCGATGTCATTCGTGATTATTCTCCCTCCAAATCGGGAGAATTACGAATGTTAGTAAATATACCCCATTGACTTTCCATTTCCACTGCAAACTTAGGGGGTAATTCCAAGTTGATCGCAGCAGGAATTTTGTTAGCAGTTGGGCTAAACCATGTGCACTGCAGGGGAGGCAGATATCACATGTGCAGAGAGAGTTAGATTTGGGTGGGTTATTTTTGTTTCTGTGCAGGAAGTAAATACTGGCTGCTTTATTTTTACACTGCAAATTAGATTGCAGATTGAACACACCCCACCCAAATCTAACTCTCTCTGCACATGTTAAATCTGCCTCCCCTGCAATGCACATGGGGGGTCATTCCGAGTTGTTCGCTCGCAAGCTGCTTTTAGCAGCTTTGCACACGCTAAGCCTCCGCCTACTGGGAGTGAATCTTAGCTTATCAAAATTGCGAACGAAAGATTAGCAAAATTGCGAATAGACACTTCTTAGCAGTTTCTGAGTAGCTCCAGACTTACTCGGCATCTGCGATCAGTTCAGTCAGTTTCGTTCCAGGTTTGACGTCACAAACACACCCAGCGTTCGCCCAGACACTCCTCCGTTTCTCCAGCCACTCCCGCGTTTTTCCAAGAAACGGTAGCGTTTTTCCGCACACACCCATAAAACGGCCAGTGTCCGCCCAGAAACACCCACTTCCTGTCAATCACATTACGATCACCAGAACGAAGAAAAAACCTTGTAATGCCGTGAGTAAAATACCTAACTGCATAGCAAATTTACTTGGCGCAGTCGCACTGCGGACATTGCGCATGCGCATTAGCGACTAAGCGCTCCGTTGCGAGAAAAAAATAACGAGCGAACAACTCGGAATGACCCCCATGGGCCCTCATTCCGAGTTGTTTGCTCGCTAGCTGCTTTTAGCACACGCTAAGCCGCCGCCTACTGGGAGTGAATCTTAGCATAGCAGAATTACGAACGCAAGATTAGCAGAATTGCGAATAGAAATTTCTTTGCAGTTTCTGAGTAGCTCGAGACTTACTCTGCCACTGCGATAACTTCAGTCAGTTTTGTTCCTGGTTTGAAGTCACAAACACACCCAGCGTTCACCCAGACACTCCCCCGTTTCTTCAGACACTCCCGCGTTTTTCCCAGAAACGCAAGCGTTTTTTCGCACACACCCATAAAACGGCCAGTTTCCGCCCAGAAACACCCACTTCCTGTCAATTACACTCCGATCACCAGAACGAAGAAATTTCTTCATAAAGCCGTCAGTAAAATACCAAACTTCTTAGCAAATTTACTTGGCGCAGGCGCGGTGCGAACATTGCGCATGCGCATTAGCGACTAATCGCTCCGTTGCGAAAAAAAATAACGAGCGAACAACTCGGAATGAGGGCCATGGTTTTGCCCAACTGCTAACAAAAGTCCTGCTGCGATCAACTTGGAATTACCCCCTTGCTGTGAATAGAGGCAACAAGAAACTACAATTATCGGTTCTAAAACCTGATCATTGATAAATTGCCCCTAAATCAGGAGTAGGAATAATACAACTCTGTCCCTTATCAGTCCAATAATGGCAAACTAATGCACTTAAGTGCAATCACTAAAATTCTGTGATTCCTGAAAGCATTTAATTTATCTGTACCACAAAGTTTCCTCTCTGACAGCAGCAAACACAGGGCACAGGGGGGTTTCCCATTGCCTGGAACATCCCACCCCCTCTAGCCCAGCCTGCAAATCATGACCACAATAGCAGTAGTGTTTAATATGATTTCTCAAACGTCCTAGAGGATGCTGGGGTCATCATAGAACCATGGGGTATAGACGGGATCCGCAGGAGACATGGGCACTTAAAGACTTTGAAAGGGTGTGAACTGGCTCTTCCCTCTATGCCCCTCCTTCAGACTCCAGTTTTAGAATTGTGCCCGGTGAGACTGGACACACTACAGGGGAGCTCTACTGAGTTACTCTGAAAATACTTTTTGTTAGGTTTTTTATGTTCAGGGAGACTGCTGGCAACAGTCTCCCTGCTTCGTGAAGCTTAGGGGAGAGAAGTATGATCCACTTCCAGTGAGTTCAAGGGCTCTGCTTCTGGCTACAGGACACCATTAGCTCCTGAGGGTGCTGATCGCTGGGTACGCCTAGATGCTCACTCTCGCAGCCGGACGTCACCCCCTTTCAGAGCCAGAAGTCAGAAGACAGGTGAGTAACCGAAGAAAAGAAGACTTCAGGTTCACTGACGGCATTTTCTGAGGAACCGTGCAGCGGGCAGACGCTGCGCGCCAAGCTCCCAATGACACAGCACTACAGGGTGCAGGGCGCAGGGGGGGGCCCTGGGCAGCTAAAATCATCCTCATTATTCCACTGGCAAGAGGGGACATTAGTGCCACGGCACTGTCCTAACCCCCGCCAGTATAAATATCAGAAAAAGCGGGACAGAAGCGCGCCATTAAGGGGGCGGAACTTCTTCCTCACAGCTCACGGCGCCATTTCCTCTCCGCAGGCTGCAGAGATGCTGGTCCTCCTCACACTGACAAGAACCAGGGGTACAAAACGGGGGGGGAGGCAGCTCAATTGGTGCAATATATATGTGATTGTAAAAGCGCTTTAGGTCTAAGGAAAATTCTTAGTGATTTCAGACCCATTGATTTAGCGCTGGGTTGTGAGCTGGCAAATCCCCTCTGTGTCTCTCTGACAGACTTTACTGTGGGTCTGTCCCCTATATGCCAGGTGTGTCTGTGGGTGTTTGGTGCACGTGTGTCGACATGTCTGAAGCTGCAGGCTCTTCCCAGGAGGAGGCTGTATTAGGGACACAAACGGCTGCAGGGGGTGACCCTGTCAGCACCGCCGACGCCGGATTGGGTAAAACGCCTTGAATGCTAATGTGACTCTTATTAGTAAGAGGCTAGATAAGTCTGAGTCTCAGACCTAGGCATGAAGAAATCTGTAGAAGATATGTTATTACAAAGTCAGGTCCCCTCAGGGTCACAAAAACGTACACTGGCCCAGTTGGCAGACACTGATACCGACACGGACTCTGATTCCAGTGTCGACTATAGCGATTCCAGATTAGATCCAAAATTGGCAAAGAGCATTCAGTACATGATTGTGGCGGTTAAATAGGTACTACATATCACTGAGGACCCGACTATCCCTGATAAAAGGGTCTGTATGTATAGGGAAATGAAACCTGAGGTGATGTTTCCTCCCTCTAATGAACTGAACACGCTATTTGAAAAAGTCTGGGAAGGTCCTGACAAAAAATTTCAGATTCCCAAAAGAATTACAGCAGCTTATCCGTTCCCCTCGGCGGATAGGGAAAAGTGGGAGTCACCCCCCACTGTGGACAAGGCCCTGTCACGTTTGTCTAAAAAGGTGGCTTTCCCGTCACCTGACATGGCGGCTTTTAAGGATCCTGCGGATCGTAAACAAGAAACTACATTAAAGTCCATTTATGCGACCACAGGTACGCTACTCAGACCTGTCATTGCGTCTGCGTGGGTAAGTAGTGCTATCAAAAAGTGGGCAGACAACTTGTCTTCTGAAATAGATACCCTAGAAAGGGATAGCATCCTCTTAACGCTGGGTTATATCAAGGACGCTGCAACATATCTTAAGGAAGCTGCGAGAGATATTGGTCTTTTGGGATCAAAGGCCAATGCCATGGCAGTCTCATCTAGATGAGCGTTGTGGATTCACCAATGGAATGCTGATGCTGATTCCAAGAAAAGTACGGAGTCTCTACCATAGGTAAGGCCTTATTTGGTGATGGCCTTGATGATTTGGTATCTACAGCTACCGCGGGTAAGTCATCCTTTTTGCCTTATATTCCTCCACAACAAAAGAAAACGCATCACTATCAGATGCAGTCCTTTCGGGCCAATAAATACAGAAAGGGCCGAGGTTCTTCCTTCCTTGCTACTAGAGGAAGGGGAAGAGGTAAATGATCACCAGCCTTGTCAGGCTCCCAGGAGCAGAAGTCCTCCCAGGCTTCTGCCAATTCCACCGCATGACGTTGGGGCTCCTATGCGGGAGTCCGCACCGGTGGGGGCACGTCTCAAACTCTTCAGTAAGTTTTGGGTTCGTTTGGACCTAGACCCATGGGTTTTACAAATAGTATCCCAAGGGTACAAGCTGGAGTTTCAAGACGTTCCCCATCGCCGTTTTTTCAAATCGGCCTTACCTGCTTCTCTTCCGGACAGGGAGGTAGTTTGCGACGCAATACAAAAATTGTGTCAAAATCAAGTTATCGTCAGGGTTCCCCAGTCACAACAGGGAGAAGGTTTTTATTCGAGCCTGTTTGTGGTCCCGAAGCCGGACAGCTCGGTCAGACCAATCCTAAACCTGAAATCCCTAAATTTCTACCTAAAGAAATTCAAATTCAAGATGGAGTCTCTCCGAGCAGTGAGCTCCAGTCTGGAGGAAGGGGATTTTATGGTGTCGGTGGACATAAAGGATGCCTACTTACATGTTCCCATTTATCCTCCGCATCAGGCTTACCTGAGGTTTGCAATTCAGGATTGTCATTACCAATTTCAAACGTTGCCATTTGGTCTGTCCACGGCTCCGAGGATTTTTACCAAAGTGATGGCGGAGATGATGGTTCTCCTTCGCAAGCAAGGAGTCACGATTATCCCATACTTGGACGATCACCTGATAAAGGTGAGATCCAGGGACCAGTTGGTGCAAAACGTTGCACTCTCCCTGACGGTTCTTCAGCAACATGGTTGGCTCCTAAACTTGCCAAAATCACAGTTGATTCCAACGACACGGTTGTCGTTTTTGGGAATGATATTGGACACAGAACTACAGAGAGTCTTTCTTTCAGTGGACAAAGCTCTGGAACTTCAGAGTCTGGTCAAACAAATTCTGAAACCAGCAAGAGTGTCAATCCATCAATGCATTCGGTTGCTGGGGAAGATGGTTGCGGCCTACGAGGCCATTCAGTTTGGCAGGTTCCATGCCAGGGTGTTCCAGTGGGACCTGTTGGACAAGTGGTCCGGGTCCCACCTACACATGCATTGGAGGATAATCCTATCTTCCAAAACCAGGGTATCACTCCTGTGGTGGCTGCACAGCTCTCACTTCCTAGAGGGGCGCAGGTTCGGGATACAGGACTGGATCCTGCTGACCACAGATGAAAGCCTCCAAGGCTGGGGGGCAGTCACAATGGTAGAAAACTTCCAAGGAAGATGGTCAAGTCAGGAAACTTGTCTCCACATAAATGTTCTGGAGTTAAGGGCCATTTACAACGGCCTTCTGCAAGCGGAGCATCTTCGCAATCGGGCTGTCTTGATTCAGTCGGACAACATAACAGCAGTAGCGTACATAAACCGCCAGGGCGGAACAAAGAGCAGAACGGCAATGGCAGAGGCCACAAAGGTTCTCCGCTGGGCGGAAAGGCATACAAGCGCTCTGTCAGTGATCTTCAGTCCAGGAGTGGACAACTGGGAAGCAGACTTCCTCAGCAGACATGATCTCCATCCAGGAGAGTGGGGTCTTCATCAAGAGGTCTTTCCAGAAGTGACAAGTCTTTGGGGAATTCCTCAAATAGACATGATGGCGTCTATTTGAGGTGGTTCTGGGTACTCAGAAACCCCCCCTGTAGGCACCACTAGAGATAAAGTGGATAACTTGATCATTGCAACTAGCTCCACTTCTTCTCTCTCCAAGGCTTGATACATTTCCCCTTCAGTTTCAAGATGTCTGGCATTGGCTGCAGTTTAGAACACAGCTGAAGCACATGCCAAGTGGCAACAAAAATGTTAAGAAGTTTCTTACACAAACCCTTGTGTGTGTCAAACTGGGAGACAAAAAAAAAACAGGTCTAATACCTGTGAGTACGTTACTGTTTTGTATCGCAACTTCCTCCATCATATCAATTCTCTGGGTTGCAGAAGTGATGGAGCTCCAGTACACTCATCTTGTGTTCATTTTGTTGATTGTTCATTTAAATAAAAAATTGGGAAATGTAATATCACACAATGTCAAATGATGTGCAGCCTATTGTGTCCTGATATATGAGACTATCCCTTACATATGTCTCTTATCACAGCCAGACACCCAGGCTGCTTTGTTTACTAGAGGGAAATTTATATTTGCAACGCTCAGATATAAAGACAGACAGAACGTGGGCACTCCGTGCTAATGAGGTCTGGGAAAAGAAAACGACTTATCTCAGCTGGACAGTTTTGCTGCATAACCTCTTGGAGAGGTGCAGTCTGACTCATCAAAGTATAGAGAGGCTTCCAGCGGGAGAGAGGTGGAGGGCGGATGCATTTTGCTACAAGATGTAAAAGTAACAACTTTCTAACTTAAAACGCCAGGCGCTAGGACTCCGACGCATTAACCTTTTACACTTTTGTAGTCACAATTTGCAGACTGGAGGTTACATGCAGGGATGCCAAGACTTTGGGTGGACCTGGCATTTGGGAGTTGTGTCCATTGTGGAGTCTTGTCCAACTGTCCAAATGGCTATGCCTTTCATTGTGTACGTGCCAAAGTGTGTGAAGTGCAAAGGGACTGTGTTTGCGGTATCATAGGGCCAGGGCTGCCATTAGAAATTGTGGAGCCCGGGACTGACAAAATAGCTCCCCTCCCAAAGAAAAGATTCTGCTGCACCGCTCCACCCCTATGTGATGTTATACATCGTGAAGTTACATATGGGTGGAGCGTTACAGACCTGCAGGAACAATTCACAGAGAGCTGTTGCACAGGGAAGGCTTGATTTAAGAAGTTCTCCCTGCGCATCAGTCTACTGTTATTGTACACAACTGGTGCTGCTCTCTAAGTATCGACGGTAGGAGCCAGGGGTAGGCCCTGGCACACCAGTCCCCACAGTCCCCCCCTGATGGCTGCTGTGCATAGGGCGGTCATGTCATGCCTCTCCTGTATTCCAGGCCCCTTTCACAAGCCCATGTCTGGGTAATCCGTTCTCGCTCCCCAACACTCTACGCAACTGATTACATGCAGAACACTGCCTACTGTAACTAAAAATATTTTATAGAGTCTGCAGAGCATCTCAGAAAATAGCCCCAAAGCTGGAATTATCGTTACATCATACTGTATGTCTCAGGTCATTTCATTTCCTAAGATTGTTTTCCAAACTCATAAGTGTAACAATGTTCTGCTTGTGATTTACTTACCATCCAACCTTCTCATTCCCTGAGACCCGAGGCAGCTGGCTAACGGTGATTTAATAGGTATTGGCTTTTCCCCATTTTGCAGGGTAGGCAGTTGCAGGTGCCGGCTCCGGTAGCCGTTGCAGACCAGTCAATGGCAGTAGCTTCACCACATAGAACTGCACATGCCAAAGGGCCTAATTCAGAGTAGATCGCAGCAGCAAATTTGTTAGCAGTTGGGCAAAACCATGTGCACTGCAGGTGGGGCAGATATAACATGTGCAGAGAGAGTTAGATTTGGGTGGGGTGTGTTCAAACTGAAATCTAAATTTGAGTGTAAAAATAAAGCAGCCAGTATTTACCCTGCACAGAAACAAAATAACCCACCCAAATCTAACTCTCTCTGCACATGTTATATCTGCCACTCTGCAGTGCACATGGGGGGTCATTCCGACCTGATCGCAGGCTAGGTTTTTTTTCGCTGCGCTGCGATCAGGTCAGAACTGTGCATGCGTATGCACCGCAATGCGCAGGCGCGTCGTACGGGTACAAAGCGGATCGTTGCTGAGTGATGGATTTAACGAAGAATCCATTTGCACAGCCGATCACAAGGAGATTGACAGGAAGAGGGTGTTTGTGGGTGTCAACTGACCCTTTTCAGGGAGTGGTTGGAAAAACGCAGGCGTGTCCAAGCGTTTGCAGGGCGGGTGTCTGACGTCAATTCCGACCCCGGACAGGCTGAAGTGATCGCAAGGGCTGAGTAAGTTCAGATCTACTCAGAAACTGCACAAAATGTTCTTGCACAGCACGGCTGCACATGCGATCGCACACTTGCAAGACTAAAATACACTCCCCTGTGGGCGGCAAATATGCGTTCGCACGGCTGCTAAAAACAGCTAGCGAGCGAACAACTCGGAATGACCCCCAATGTTCTTAGTTAGGGGGTCTATTCATGAAGCAGTGAAAAGACTGGAGAAGAGAGCCAGTGGAGATGTTGCCCATAGCAACCAATCAGAGTTGAGGAAACATTTCAAAAGTGCGTTCTATAAAATGATACGTAGCAGCTGAACTTGGGCCCCGGAAGTACAGACCACAACGCTACCCCAACCACTAAATTTTGCAATGGACATGGTGATGTAGAGTCCCTCCGACCCCCCTTGGAGGTGTACAGAGTAGAACGTGAGCTGTACTGCCTTACTGTATGCTACACGCTAGAGATATAGGTTCATATAGAACGTCACATTCTGCAGCTGCCTTGTGTATTATCAACAATTATTTTTTTATTTATCCTTTACACGGCACTACCATATTACACAGTGCTTCATAGAGAACGTATAATCATTCCCATCAGTTCTGCACCGGTGGAGCTTACAGTCTAAATTCTTCACAAGCAAATTAACCTACTAGTGAGTGTGGATATTGTGGCAGGAAACTAGAGCGGGTGTAGTATGGTATGCCAGGGGCTAGGCTCCCAGCGAGCAGCATACCGGCGACGGGAGCCCGACCGTCGGCATACCGACAGCATGGCGAGCGCAAATGAGCCCATTGCGGGCTCGCTGCGCTTGCCACGCTGCGGGCACGGTGGCGTGCTACGCCCGCCACGCTATTTATTCTCCCTCCGGGGGGTCGTGGACCCCCACGAGGGAGAAAATCTGTCGGTATGCCGGCTGTCGGGATTCCGGCGCCGGTATACTGTGCGCCGGGATCCCGACAGTCGGCAACCAGAAGACCACTCAACCAGAGCACCCAGAGGAAACCCACCGAAACAGAAGTAGCCCAAATCATGGTGCCATGATAACATACATTCTACTCAGTCAGTACAAATGCACTACAATATGTGGGGGAATGTATAGTTACCTAAAGTTGTTTCTTTTTAAACAACGTGCACTTTACCTACTCCATGAATAAAGGAACGCTGCAAATCCCATCAATAGAGAGGCAGATTAACAGAATAATTGAGGTTAAGTGTTTACTTTACAAGTAAAGTAATGTTGATTAGAAAAGACAAGTAGAGATGCGGCAGCAGTGTCTACGCTGCAAACAGTAAATGGGGACATCCTAACGATAATTTGCACTTATACAGTAAGCAATTATAGAGGGACACCTAATTGTCATTCATATTATCGCTGATAAAAAGCACAAGTTTTTTTTGTTTGTTTTTTTAATAGAGACTCTTGGGAGAAATGACCTCTGTGGCGGACATCTGACCTCTGATAGATTTCCAGACAATTATAAAGATATGTCTGAATTTTCCAGCTGGTCAGTGCTTGCTATGGAGATATGAGCTAGATACGGGTCCACAACTGTATGCTGACATAAATTTCCTAACACTGTTTGGAATAAAATGCCAATTTAGCACCTGGGTTTACCCAAAATCTTAGTACAGTCTCCTCATAGCTCCCTCTGCATGCTCTGGGAAGACAGTACACAGCGTCAATGTTATTGCCAGAGTAATTTGATTCACCTTGACAGTATCACACATCAGGACTGTGATCGTACAAGTCCTGAGTGAGGGCCGAATGTGATACATTGAATATTCTCTCTCTCTAAACATCATGGACTGTCGTCCACGACACCTTCATGCAGGGCTGGCGGAGGCGTGACGTCACTGTGCGATATGAGCGGTCATATCGCTCAGTGTGTACAGTCGACCGCCGACCGGCCAACCCGGGAGGGGAAACATTAGACGACGTCACTCACAGAGCGACATCGTCTAATGTGTACGGACCTTTAGATTTGGCAGAAATTGTTAGCTGATTTATTCAATAACTTATAACTAAAAATGTCTGAATAAAGATTAAGTAGTGGTGGCCAAGAAAGAACGGCTAACTTCTACCCCCAACCCATACGACTGTACCTAACTCAAAAACTCAGCCTAAAACAACAAACGGTATCCACTCCACCTTATACCTTGACTACCCACCCGTCTGGGTGGTGTCGCTGTCCCCTATTGGGTGATCCAGCAGATGCCTATAGTCAAAGGTGAGAGTGTAAGAGGTGCGGCGGTGCGTGTGGTGGTGCCTGCTGCCGTGAAGGTGTAGTTTCGGTACTCACCAGGCGCCGCTCTCTCCAACCTTCAGGTACCGGAACCTTCAACGGACCTGGCAATCTTCAGTCGGATCCGGACACGGCGATTCCCTCTCGGAGCTGACAGACTAACGAGCTGAGGAGAAAATAGTCTACCTTAAGGGGGGGGGTATCAACCCTTCTCCACCGGAAAAGGGGATACCCCAGGGGTGACGGCGACCTTCACCGGTTGGGTGAAAGGTCATCACTGGCACAAAGCCTCAGCCACCCAGATTTCACAGACTCGCACTCTCTTCTCAGGGGCTCAGGCCGAGCGGGCCTGCCTGCCTAAACACCTTGGGGGTGAATTGGGCCTAGTGCCCAGTGCCACCTCTATTCACTTTGGGGGAACCGCTTATTTATTGGGCATAGCGCCCCTTATTTGCGCACGGACCCGAGGCCCGACCTTACCCACGGGCCTAGTGCCCGCCTAACTCGTCCCTCGTTGGGTGACCTGGGCCTGGTGCCCAGGGTCACCTTATGTTACCCTAATTGGCCAAAATACACTAGGGCCTAATGCCCTCTAATGCCCCACAGGCCTATTGCCTGATGTGCCCCCGGGCCTAGTGCCCGCCTACTGCGCTGGGAGAGGGTGGCTTGGACCTAATGCCCAAACCACCGAACCAAATAATGACCCCCAAACTCCTATCTGCGCTCGGGCCTATTGCCCGTCCGTGCCCACGGGCCTAATGCCCGAACACCCGGTGGTCTAGGGAGGAATGGGAGGGGGGCACCTTACAAGGGCCTACCTTGGTGGAGAAGGCTGCAGTGGGGAACTGCACAGCTCCATTGCTTCCCACCACTGCAGCGCTTCTCAATCCGGGATGGCGTCATCTGCCGCCGGCCCGTCCTGGCCAGCGGCGCCGCCGTCGCTTCGCCGCGTCCAGCCGCCGCTGGACATCTTCTTCCCTGAGCCTGGAGTCTTCTGGCCTCTTCCGCGGCCACCCGAGCTCTTCAGCGCTCTTCCGTGCGTCCTCCGTCTTCGGCTCCCGCCTGGCGTCTGACGTCAGGCGCCGGGGGCGGGGCCTGTGACGCGGCGAGCGCCGATTGGCTCGCCGCGCCCGCTTCTGATTGGCCGGCGCCCCGCGAGCCACGATTGGCTCGCGGACGGCGCCAGATTTCAAAAGCCGCGGGCGGCGCTTCTGATTGGCAGCCAGAATGGCGCCAAGTTTAAAGTGCCGCCGCACCGCTACCCGCCGCCGCCGACAGCCCGGTGCAGGGAAACGTCCGATCCCTGCACCGGACACCCGCCGCCGCTGCACACCCAGCGCTGGGGACAGACAAGCTGCCCCAGCGCTGTCCACCCTCACGCTCTGCAGGGGACACAGATCCCCTGCACACTGTTGTGGTGATGTGCCCTAGGACACAGGGCACATCTTCACAAGAGTTCCAACCAAACATGCAATAATCATTAGATACATCTAGATAAGCCTAAAAACAATTAACCTGACGTTCTTTCCTGCCAATCAGCCAATGCAACTATCCATCCGCAACTACCACAAAAAAGGGAAGGGAGGGCGGGAAACAACAGAAAAAGAGGAAACTCCTCCTCTTCCCCAGCATTATGAACCAGCTAGATCCTGCCAACCTGCATCCCTATTGGATGTCTAATCACATGTCCCCAGAGAGTCATCCCCAGACCTTGGATGTTTAACTCTCTCCATTCCTATTTCAGTCATTCCGTTCTTCTATCTGTTGCATTATACACCTCTCTTCTTCCACCACTAATGATAATTACAAAGGGCATAAGTACCCAACCACTCTTTCACAGTTGCTCAGGGTCAGCAACACAGACTACCACGCAGTAGAGATGAGCGCCGGAAATTTTTCGGGTTTTGTGTTTTGGTTTTGGGTTCGGTTCCGCGGCCGTGTTTTGGGTTCGACCGCGTTTTGGCAAAACCTCACCGAATTTTTTTTGTCGGATTCGGGTGTGTTTTGGATTCGGGTGTTTTTTTCAAAAAACCCTAAAAAACAGCTTAAATCATAGAATTTGGGGGTCATTTTGATCCCAAAGTATTATTAACCTCAAAAACCATAATTTACACTCATTTTCAGTCTATTCTGAATACCTCACACCTCACAATATTATTTTTAGTGCTAAAATTTGCACCGAGGTCGCTGTGTGAGTAAGATAAGCGACCCTAGTGGCCGACACAAACACCGGGCCCATCTAGGAGTGGCACTGCAGTGTCACGCAGGATGTCCCTTCCAAAAAACCCTCCCCAAACAGCACATGACGCAAAGAAAAAAAGAGGCGCAATGAGGTAGCTGACTGTGTGAGTAAGATAAGCGACCCTAGTGGCCGACACAAACACCGGGCCCATCTAGGAGTGGCACTGCAGTGTCACGCAGGATGTCCCTTCCAAAAAACCCTCACCAAACAGCACATGACGCAAAGAAAAAAAGAGGCGCAATGAGGTAGCTGACTGTGTGAGTAAGATAAGCGACCCTAGTGGCCGACACAAACACCGGGCCCATCTAGGAGTGGCACTGCAGTGTCACGCAGGATGTCCCTTCCAAAAAACCCTCCCCAAACAGCACATGACGCAAAGAAAAAAAGAGGCGCAATGAGGTAGCTGACTGTGTGAGTAAGATAAGCGACCCTAGTGGCCGACACAAACACCGGGCCCATCTAGGAGTGGCACTGCAGTGTCACGCAGGATGTCCCTTCCAAAAAACCCTCCCCAAACAGCACATGACGCAAAGAAAAAAAGAGGCGCAATGAGGTAGCTGACTGTGTGAGTAAGATAAGCGACCCTAGTGGCCGACACAAACACCGGGCCCATCTAGGAGTGGCACTGCAGTGTCACGCAGGATGTCCCTTCCAAAAAACCCTCCCCAAACAGCACATGACGCAAAGAAAAAAAGAGGCGCAATGAGGTAGCTGACTGTGTGAGTAAGATAAGCGACCCTAGTGGCCGACACAAACACCGGGCCCATCTAGGAGTGGCACTGCAGTGTCACGCAGGATGGCCCTTCCAAAAAACCCTCCCCAAACAGCACATGACGCAAAGAAAAAAAGAGGCGCAATGAGGTAGCTGACTGTGTGAGTAAGATAAGCGACCCTAGTGGCCGACACAAACACCGGGCCCATCTAGGAGTGGCACTGCAGTGTCACGCAGGATGTCCCTTCCAAAAAACCCTCCCCAAACAGCACATGACGCAAAGAAAAAAAGAGGCGCAATGAGGTAGCTGACTGTGTGAGTAAGATAAGCGACCCTAGTGGCCGACACAAACACCGGGCCCATCTAGGAGTGGCACTGCAGTGTCACGCAGGATGGCCCTTCCAAAAAACCCTCCCCAAACAGCACATGACGCAAAGAAAAAAAGAGGCGCAATGAGGTAGCT
Source organism: Pseudophryne corroboree (assembly GCF_028390025.1). Lineage (NCBI taxonomy): Eukaryota > Metazoa > Chordata > Amphibia > Anura > Myobatrachidae > Pseudophryne > Pseudophryne corroboree. The sequence goes on from NC_086448.1 coordinate 805,519,224, forward strand.
GACTGTGTGAGTAAGATAAGCGACCCTAGTGGCCGACACAAACACCGGGCCCATCTAGGAGTGGCACTGCAGTGTCACGCAGGATGGCCCTTCCAAAAAACCCTCCTCAAACAGCACATGACGCAAAGAAAAAGAAAAGAAAAAAGAGGTGCAAGATGGAATTGTCCTTGGGCCCTCCCACCCACCCTTATGTTGTATAAACAGGACATGCACACTTTAACCAACCCATCATTTCAGTGACAGGGTCTGCCACACGACTGTGACTGATATGACGGGTTGGTTTGGACCCCCCCCAAAAAAGAAGCAATTAATCTCTCCTTGCACAAACTGGCTCTACAGAGGCAAGATGTCCACCTCATCATCATCCTCCGATATATCACCGTGTACATCCCCCTCCTCACAGATTATCAATTCGTCCCCACTGGAATCCACCATCTCAGCTCCCTGTGTACTTTGTGGAGGCAATTGCTGCTGGTCAATGTCTCCGCGGAGGAATTGATTATAATTCATTTTAATGAACATCATCTTCTCCACATTTTCTGGATGTAACCTCGTACGCCGATTGCTGACAAGGTGAGCGGCGGCACTAAACACTCTTTCGGAGTACACACTTGTGGGAGGGCAACTTAGGTAGAATAAAGCCAGTTTGTGCAAGGGCCTCCAAATTGCCTCTTTTTCCTGCCAGTATAAGTACGGACTGTGTGACGTGCCTACTTGGATGCGGTCACTCATATAATCCTCCACCATTCTTTCAATGTTGAGAGAATCATATGCAGTGACAGTAGACGACATGTCCGTAATCGTTGTCAGGTCCTTCAGTCCGGACCAGATGTCAGCATCAGCAGTCGCTCCAGACTGCCCTGCATCACCGCCAGCGGATGGGCTCGGAATTCTGAGCCTTTTCCTCGCACCCCCAGTTGCGGGAGAATGTGAAGGAGGAGATGTTGACAGGTCGCGTTCCGCTTGACTTGACAATTTTCTCACCAGCAGGTCTTTCAACCCCAGCAGACTTGTGTCTGCCGGAAAGAGAGATCCAAGGTAGGCTTTAAATCTAGGATCGAGCATGGTGGCCAAAATGTAGTGCTCTGATTTCAACAGATTGACCACCCGTGAATCCTTGTTAAGCGAATTAAGGGCTCCATCCACAAGTCCCACATGCCTAGCGGAATCGCTCCGTGTCAGCTCCTCCTTCAATGTCTCCAGCTTCTTCTGCAAAAGCCTGGTGAGGGGAATGACCTGACTCAGGCTGGCAGTGTCTGAACTGACTTCACGTGTGGCAAGTTCAAAGGGCATCAGAACCTTGCACAACGTTGAAATCATTCTCCACTGCGCTTGAGACAGGTGCATTCCACCTCCTATATCGTGCTCAATTGTATAGGCTTGAATGGCCTTTTGCTGCTCCTCCAACCTCTGAAGCATATAGAGGGTTGAATTCCACCTCGTTACCACTTCTTGCTTCAGATGATGGCAGGGCAGGTTCAGTAGTTTTTGGTGGTGCTCCAGTCTTCTGTACGTGGTGCCTGTACGCCGAAAGTGTCCCGCAATTCTTCTGGCCACCGACAGCATCTCTTGCACGCCCCTGTCGTTTTTTAAAAAATTCTGCACCACCAAATTCAAGGTATGTGCAAAACATGGGACGTGCTGGAATTTGACCATATTTAATGCACACACAATATTGCTGGCGTTGTCCGATGCCACAAATCCACAGGAGAGTCCAATTGGGGTAAGCCATTCCGCGATGATCTTCCTCAGTTGCCGTAAGAGGTTTTCAGCTGTGTGCGTATTCTGGAAACCGGTGATACAAAGCGTAGCCTGCCTAGGAAAGAGTTGGCGTTTGCGAGATGCTGCTACTGGTGCCGCCGCTGCTGTTCTTGCGGCGGGAGTCCATACATCTACCCAGTGGGCTGTCACAGTCATATAGTCCTGACCCTGCCCTGCTCCACTTGTCCACATGTCCGTGGTTAAGTGGACATTGGGTACAGCTGCATTTTTTAGGACACTGGTGACTCTTTTTCTGAGGTCTGTGTACATTTTCGGTATCGCCTGCCTAGAGAAATGGAACCTAGATGGTATTTGGTACCGGGGACACAGTACCTCCAACAAGTCTCTAGTTGGCTCTGCAGTAATGATGGATACCGGAACCACGTTTCTCACCACCCAGGATGCCAAGGCCTCAGTTATCCGCTTTGCTGTAGGATGACTGCTGTGATATTTCATCTTCCTCGCAAAGGACTGTTGGACAGTCAATTGCTTGGTGGAAGTAGTAAAAGTGGTCTTACGACTTCCCCTCTGGGATGACCATCGACTCCCAGCAGCAACAACAGCAGCGCCAGCAGCAGTAGGCGTTACACGCAAGGATGCATCGGAGGAATCCCAGGCAGGAGAGGAATCGTCAGAATTGCCAGTGACATGGCCTGCAGGACTATTGGCATTCCTGGGGAAGGAGGAAATTGACACTGAGGGAGTTGGTGGGGTGGTTTGCGTGAGCTTGGTTACAAGAGGAAGGGATTTACTGGTCAGTGGACTGCTTCCGCTGTCACCCAAAGTTTTTGAACTTGTCACTGACTTATTATGAATGCGCTGCAGGTGACGTATAAGGGAGGATGTTCCGAGGTGGTTAACGTCCTTACCCCTACTTATTACAGCTTGACAAAGGGAACACACGGCTTGACACCTGTTGTCCGCATTTCTGTTGAAATAGTTCCACACCGAAGAGCTGATTTTTTTGGTATTTTCACCAGGCATGTCAACGGCCATATTCCTCCCACGGACAACAGGTGTCTCCCCGGGTGCCTGACTTAAACAAACCACCTCACCATCAGAATCCTCCTGGTCAATTTCCTCCCCAGCGCCAGCAACACCCATATCCTCCTCATCCTGGTGTACTTCAACACTGACATCTTCAATCTGACTATCAGGAACTGGACTGCGGGTGCTCCTTCCAGCACTTGCAGGGGGCGTGCAAATGGTGGAAGGCGCATGCTCTTCACGTCCAGTGTTGGGAAGGTCAGGCATCGCAACCGACACAATTGGACTCTCCTTGTGGATTTGGGATTTCGAAGAACGCACAGTTCTTTGCGGTGCTACTGCTTTTGCCAGCTTGAGTCTTTTCATTTTTCTAGCGAGAGGCTGAGTGCCTCCATCCTCATGTGAAGCTGAACCACTAGCCATGAACATAGGCCAGGGCCTCAGCCGTTGCTTGCCACTCCGTGTGGTAAATGGCATATTGGCAAGTTTACGCTTCTCCTCCGACAATTTTATTTTAGGTTTTGGAGTCCTTTTTTTACTGATATTTGGTGTTTTGGATTTGACATGCTCTGTACTATGACATTGGGCATCGGCCTTGGCAGACGACGTTGCTGGCATTTCATCGTCTCGGCCATGACTAGTGGCAGCAGCTTCAGCACGAGGTGGAAGTGGATCTTGATCTTTCCCTAATTTTGGAACCTCAACATTTTTGTTCTCCATATTTTAATAGGCACAACTAAAAGGCATCTCAGGTAAACAATGGAGATGGATGGATACTAGTATACAATTATGGATGGACTGCCGAGTGCCGACACAGAGGTAGCTACAGCCGTGTACTATTGTACTGTACTGTGTCTGCTGCTAATATAGACTGGATGATAATGAGATGTAGTATGTATGTATAAAGAAGAAAGAAAAAAAAACCACGGGTAGGTGGTATACAATTATGGACGGACTGCCGAGTGCCGACACAGAGGTAGCTACAGCCGTGGACTACCGTACTGTGTCTGCTGCTAATATAGACTGGTTGATAATGAGATGTAGTATGTATGTATAAAGAAGAAAGAAAAAAAAACCACGGGTAGGTGGTATACAATTATGGATGGACTGCCGAGTGCCGACACAGAGGTAGCTACAGCCGTGGACTACCGTACTGTGTCTGCTGCTAATATAGACTGGTTGATAAAGAGATGTAGTATGTATGTATAAAGAAGAAAGAAAAAAAAACCACGGGTAGGTGGTATACAATTATGGACGGACTGCCGAGTGCCGACACAGAGGTAGCTACAGCCGTGGACTACCGTACTGTGTCTGCTGCTAATATAGACTGGTTGATAAAGAGATGTAGTATGTATGTATAAAGAAGAAAGAAAAAAAAACCACGGGTAGGTGGTATAAAATTATGGATGGACTGCCGAGTGCCGACACAGAGGTAGCTACAGCCGTGGACTACCGTACTGTGTCTGCTGCTAATATAGACTGGTTGATAAAGAGATGTAGTATGTATGTATAAAGAAGAAAGAAAAAAAAACCACGGGTAGGTGGTATACAATTATGGATGGACTGCCGAGTGCCGATACAGAGGTAGCTACAGCCGTGGACTACCGTACTGTACTGTGTCTGCTGCTAATATAGACTGGATGATAATGAGATGTAGTATGTATAAAGAAGAAAGAAAAAAAAACCACGGGTAGGTGGTATACAATTATGGATGGACTGCCGAGTGCAGACACAGAGGTAGCTACAGCCGTGGACTACCGTACTGTGTCTGCTGCTAATATAGACTGGTTGATAATGAGATGTAGTATGTATAAAGAAGAAAGAAAAAAAAAACCACGGGTAGGTGGTATACAATTATGGACGGACTGCCGAGTGCCGACACAGAGGTAGCTACAGCCGTGGACTACCGTACTGTACTGTGTCTGCTGCTAATATAGACTGGATGATAATGAGATGTAGTATGTATAAAGAAGAAAGAAAAAAAAAACCACGGGTAGGTGGTATACAATTATGGATGGACTGCCGAGTGCCGACACAGAGGTAGCTACAGCCGTGAACTACCGTACTGTGTCTGCTGCGACTGGATGATAAATAATGATATAAAAAATATATATATATCACTACTGCAGCCGGACAGGTATATATTATATAATGACGGACCTGCTGGACACTGTCTGTCAGCAGAATGAGTTTTTTATTTTATAGAATAAAAAAACACCACACAAGTCACACGACGTGTGTTTAACTTTTACAGGCAGACATTCACAATACAATATAGTATACTATATACTGGTGGTCAGGTCACTGGTCAGTCACACTGGCAGTGGCACTCCTGCAGAAAAAAAGTGTGCACTGTTTAATTTTAATATGTACTCCTGGCTCCTGCTATAACCTAACTGCTCCCCAGTCTCCCCCACAATTAAGCTGTGTGAGCACAGTCAGATATTATACATAGATGATGCAGCAGCACACTGGGCTGAGCACAGATATGGTATGTGACTGAGTCACTGTGTATCGTTTTTTCAGGCAGAGAACGGATTATATTAAATAATATAAAACTGCACTGGTGGTCACTGGTCAGTCACTAGTATAACTAACTAATACTATCAGCAAAATTCTGCACTCTCTGTCTGAGTACTCCTCCTAAGCTCCAGTAAATGAAGTGTCACTGTCTCACTCTGTCACTAGTATAACTAACTAATACTATCAGCAAAATTCTGCACTCTCTGTCTGAGTACTCCTCCTAAGCTCCAGTAAATGAAGTGTCACTGTCTCACTCTCACTCTCCTATCTATTTCTTCTCTAAACGGAGAGGACGCCAGCCACGTCCTCTCACTATCAATCTCAATGCACGTGTAAAATGGCGGCGACGCGCGGCTCCTTATATAGAATCCGAGTCTCGCGATAGAATCCGAGCCTCGCGAGAATCCGACAGCGTCATGATGACGTTCGGGCGCGCTCGGGTTAACCGAGCAAGGCGGGAAGATCCGAGTCGCTCGGATCCGTGTAAAAAAAGCTGAAGTTCGGGCGGGTTCGGATTCCGAGGAACCGAACCCGCTCATCACTACCACGCAGTTAACTAGTCTCCCCCTGCTTCTAAAACCCAATAATATACAGTGTATGTCGTGTAACCTTAGCGATCTAATACTGTAGCTTCCTCAAGGGCTAGGTTTTTGAGCATATATGAAACAGACTAACAAAAAACACTTTATTTACAAGAGAAGTACAATGCTTAGTTACAGAAATGTTATACATAAAAAGGGTAACAGGTTACATAGACAAATGTTTTGCAATTTCAAAATAAAAATGGGGACTCTAAGGGCTGCTTCACACGCAGCGGTTTTTCCGATGGTGGCATAGGCTGCGGGGGAAGGAGGGTTAAGTTTAGGCTGAGGGAAGGGAAGGTGGGGGTAGGTTTAGGCACCAGTGGGAAGAGTTAGGGTTAGGCTGCAGGGGGGATGAGGTTAGGTTAAGGGAAGTTTAGGGGGGCATTGGGGGAGGGTTAGTATACTTAACTAACCCCTGTCAGGATTCTCACCATTGGGATGCGACGGTCGGTCTTCTGACCGCTGGCATATCATACCCAACCCCGATTACCAACACAGAGGAGTTCTCTGTTTCCTGCAACCTACTTCCAGGTCTCTTCTGCTCTATACTGCCACCTAAGGGTCTGGTATAAATTGGTTACAGGGCTCACTCAGCTGTGTTGTGGCCGGTACATTACCTAAAGAGCAATTATAACCTGTGTAGATGTGATCCTATACCGTCAGATAGAGCAGTGGCTCTCAAACTCGGTCCTCAGGAACCCCATAGTTTCACATTTTCCAGACCAACTAGCAGGTGCACAGATAAGATGGATTCTCCCATATACAATTTGGAATAAAGAGCAAATCTGATTTAATCTTATATATTTTACAGTGACCCTTCAATCCCCCCCCCCCCCTCTCCTTGTTTGCAAAACTCCATAACACATTTGTTTTGCGGCCTCATAATTCAGAGTAAAGGGATAATAGCATAATTAGTGTTAACTTTATGGAGAATGAGTTTAGTCCAATTCTTCTAGTAATTAACAAACAGTTATTGCAGCACAACAGTTTCCTAGCGCCGGAGCTCTTATTAAGCACATAATAGGTTGATATTAATTGCAGTAAATCTTTCTGTTTATGAATTTCCTGTTACACCGTTCTGCAGTTTATATTAGTAATTGCTTAGCGCGGGCTTCCCACTTAATCCTGCTCAAATCTCCTTCTAGGTCAGGAAGAGTGGGAAAGTTTTACAGCATTAATTAACTGGAGTGAAATGAGGTTATCAGCGTGCACCTATCTAAATCCTGGTGAGAAGGTGATAGACCTGAGAGTAGGAGTAAAGACACTGAGGAGTGCTCATCTAGGCTGTTCTCTGGCTGCCTATTGGAAATAATTGAATTCCAACCCAAAGCACAGATGGATTATCTCGTACGTTTCTGGCCGAGTACTAACGAACTGCTGACTGAGATATAGGCAAATTGTCGGCATATTCTGCAGCACTTTAATAGGGATGCGGTTAAGATGTCGGTAGTCGAGATCCCGGCAGTTGAAAAAGCCGACGCCGGAAGCCAGACACCCGTCAGAATGCCGACACCGGAAGGAGGTCGACGCTGGAATCCTGACAGCCGGCATACCAATTGTAAGTATAGCGGGCGGGTTAGGGTTAGTGCCAGGTGGGGAAGGATAGGTTTAGGCGCCAGCCGTGGGGTTAGGGTTGGGCTGCGGGAGGAAGTGGGGGAGGTTAGGGTTAGGCTGCGGGAAGCGGGGGAAGATAGGTTTAGGCACTAAGGGGGAGTGTTAGGGATAGGCTGTGGGGCAGGGGGGTTTAGGCACCACCGGAGGGGGGTAAGGTTAGGTTCAGCCTCTAACAGGGGAGGTTAGGGTTGGGCTGCGGGAAGGGAGGGTTAGTGGGTAAGGAACAGGGGGAATAGTCTTACCTCCCATCTGTTGGGATTTCAACTTTCGGGATGCCGGCATCGGGAATTCCTACTGCCAGCATCCCGTACACCGGCAAATCATGCTGATGCTTTAAATATGTTAATACTGGGAGATATAATGGACCCAGGGACCTTAAGGCCTCCCATAGGGTCACATATTGGCGCTACAATGGGCCCAAGGAAGCCAAAGGTCTGTGCAGCCATTTTCCTCTGCCCACAATACAGCTAGGCTGTGGTGATGGATGGGCGGACGGACTATTAGTAGAACTGGGCTACTCGCTGACAGACATTTATTTTCTTATTTGAGAAACACTGCTTTTATCATTATTATTGTTATTATGATGATGATGATGATGATTATTATTATTATTATTATTATTATTATTATGCCAATTAGGATAGTGGGAAAATAGGATTTTAATACCTACCGGTAAATCCTTTTCTCTTGGTCCGTAGAGGATGCTGAGGATGCTTCAAGAACCATGGGGTATAGACTGGATCCGCAGGAGACATGGGCACACTATAAGACTTTGAATGGGTGTGAACTGGCTCCTCCCTCTATGCCCCTCCTCCAGACCTCAGTTATAGGAACTGTGCCAAGGGAGACGGACATTTAGAGGAAAGGATTTATTTAATTATTTTAAACTAAGGTGAGTCACATACCAGCTCACACCATCAACACGACGTACAACATGGCATTCAACAACAACAACGCATGCAACGCAACATGAGCGTAACTATAACCAAACTGTAGATACAGCCCGCACTGGGACGGGCGCCCAGCATCCTCTACGGACTTAGAGAAAACTATTTACCAGTAGGAATTAAAATCCTATTTTCTCATACGTCCTAGGGGATGCTGGGGATGCTTCAAGAACCATGGGGTTTATACCAAAGCTCTAGAAAGGGCGGGAGAGTGCGGATGACTCTGCAGCACCGATTGACCAAACAAGAGGTCCTCCTCAGTCAGGGTATCAAACTTGTAAAACTTCGCAAAGGTGTTTGATCCCGACCAAGTAGCAGCTCGGCAAAGCTGTAATGCCGAGACCCCTCGGGCAGCCGCCCAGGATGAGCCCACCTTTCTGGTAGAATGGGCTTTTACCGATTTCGGCAACGGCAAACCTGCCGTAGAATGAGCCTGCTGAATCGTATTACAGATCCAGCGTGCAATAGTCTGCTTGGAAGCAGGACCCCCAATCTTGTTGAGAGCCCACAGGACAAACAGAGCCTCAGTTTTCCTAATCTGAGCCGTTCTGGCGACATAGATTTTCAAAGCTCTGACCACATCGAGAGACTTTGACTCCGCCAAGGCCTCAGTAGCCACTGGCACCACAATAGGCTGGTTTACGTGAAAAGATGAAACCACTTTCGGCAGAAATTGTTGAGTTCTCAACTCTGCCCTATCCGCATGGAAAATCAAATAGGGGCTTTTGTGAGACAAAGCCGCCAATTCAGACACTCGCCTTGCGGACGCCAAGGCCAACTACATGACCACTTTCCAAGTAAGGAATTTTAACTCAACCTTTCGCAAAGGTTCAAACCAATGTAATTGCAAAAATTGCAGCACCACATTAAGAACCCACGGTGCCACAGGAGGCACAAATGGAGGTTGGATGTACAGCACGCCTTTTACGAAGGTCTGAACTTCTGGAAGAGAAGCCAATTCTTTCTGAAAAAAGATCGACAAGGCCGAAATCTGTACTTTAATAGAGCCTAACTTTAGGCCTGCATCCACACCTGCTTGTAGGAAATGGAGCAAACGCCCCAGGTGAAATTCTTCCGTAGGAGCCCTCTTGGATTCACACCAAGACACATATTTTCACCCAATATGGTTGTAATGATTTGCCGTTACTTCTTTTCTAGCCTGAAGAAGTGTGGGAACAGGGCCGGTGCAAGGTTTCTCAGCACCCTAGGCAAATCTTCAGTGCCCCCCCTCCCCCCCACCCCCACCCCATGAGGTGGAGGCAGAGACGGGCCCCAGACATAGAGAGTCAGGGAAAGAGCGACAGTGTCAGGGAGAGAGAGAGAGAGCCAGTGTCAGAGAGTGACAGTTTCAGGCAGGGAGGGAGAGATTGAGTGTCAGGGAGACAGTGTCAGGAAGAGGGCAAGAGAGAGAGAGAGAGACGCGCACCTTGACAAAGGGGCGTCCGCGCCCCGAAACGTTGGATTACAAGCTGATGTGATGGATTAAAGCACTTAGTATGTTTCACTAATTCCAAGCTGTTTCAGTTTCTGAGTGCCGCTCATGGGTATATTGCTGCTGTATATATACACACACAATAATGCCTGACACATTATGACACACACCGCAATGTCCGTTATACCCTATGCCACACACCGCAATGCCCATTATACCACACACTGTAATGACCCTGAGACATTATACCACATACCACAATGCCCGTGATATAGTATACCACACACCGTAATGCCTGTGACACATACCGCAATGCCCGTTATACACTATGCCACACACCACAATGCCCGTTATACATTATGCCATACTGCAATGCCCCTGAGACATTATACCACATACAACAATGCCCGTGATATAGTATACCACACACTGTAATGCCTGTGACACATACCGCAATGCCCGTTATACCCTATGCCACACACCGCAATGCCCATTATAAATTATGCCCCACTGCAATGCCCCTGAGACATTATACCACATACCACAATGCCCGTGATATAGTATGCCACACACCGTAATGCCTGACACATTATGACACACACCGCAATGTCCGTTATACCCTATGCCACACACCGCAATGCCCATTATACCTTATGCCACACACTGCAATGCCCCTGAGACATTATACCACATACCACAATGCCCGTGATATAGTATGCCACACACCGTAATGCCTGACACATTATGACACACACCGCAATGTCCGTGATACATTATGCCACACACTGCAATGCCCCTGAGACATTATACCACATACCACAATGCCCGTGATATAGTATACCACACACCGTAATGCCTGTGACACATACCGCAATGCCCGTTATACACTATGCCACACACCACAATGCCCGTTATACATTATGCCACACTGCAATGCCCCTGAGACATTATACCACATACCACAATGCCCGTGATATAGTATACCACACACTGTAATGCCTGTGACACATACCGCAATGCCCGTTATACCCTATGCCACACACTGCAATGCCCATTATAAATTATGCCACACTGCAATGCCCCTGAGACATTATACCACATACCACAATGCCCGTGATATAGTATGCCACACACCGTAATGCCTGATACATTATGACACACACCGCAATGTCCGTTATACCCTATGCCACACACCGCAATGCCCATTATACATTATGCCACACACTGCAATGCCCCTGAGACATTATACCACATACCACAATGCCCGTGATATAGTATGCCACACACCGTAATGCCTGACACATTATGACACACACCGCAATGTCCGTGATACATTATGCCACACACTGCAATGCCCCTGAGACATTATACCACATACCACAAAGCCCGTGATATAGTATACCACACACCGTAATGCCTGTGACACATACCGCAATGCCCGTTATACCCTATGCCACACACCGCAATGCCCGTTATACATTATGCCACACTGCAATGCCCCTGAGACATTATACCACATACCACAATGCCCGTGATATAGTATGCCACACACCGTAATGCCTGTGACACATTATGACACACACCGCAATGTCCGTGATACATTATGCCACACACCGCAATGCCCATTACACATTAAGTCCTACAGTAAGGCTTCTAATTACTTTTAAATTACCTGCTCGTTGCCAGGGGTTTCATGGTCTTGGTTCCATGCACGTGCCAGGGGTTTTCATGCTCAGGGTGTCATGCTCGTTGCCATGGGTTTCATGCACTGGGTGTCATGCTCGTTGCCAGGGGTTTCATGCACTGGGTGTCATGCTCGTTGCTAGGGGTAATGCTTGCTGCTAGGGCTGTGCTCCCAGTGCCACATGTGCCCCCAGGGCCAATATTCCCCCACAGTGCCAGTTACACACATGCCCCCAATGCCAAATATGCCCCCCCCCCGTGCCAGGTATACATATACCCCCCAGTGTCAAACATGCTCCCCCAATGCCACATATGCCCCCTCAGTGCCACATATGCCCTCCCAAGTGCCAAATATGCTCCCCCTCCCCCAGTGCCAAATATGCTCCCCCAGTGCCAGGTACAACTCACCCCCGCTGTTTTGTGAAGGAGGGACACGGAGGGCACAGTGCGCGCATCTCCTGTGTCCCTCCTGCGTAACCGGCGTGTCTGTTAAATGAAGTGCCGGTTCGTGAGCCAATCAGAGCTCACGAACGGGCACTTCATTTAATAGACACGCCGGAGACGCAGGAGGGACAGAGGAGCGGCGTGCGCTGTGCCCTTCGTGTCCCTCCTTCCCAGCAGAGATCAGTGGCGGCAAGGGCGCCCCGCAGCCCTGCGCTCCCCCAAGCGAGCGCAGTGGCTGCGGACCCCTAGTTACACCACTGAACAGAGCTTAGTCACACTGCTGCATATATAATATACACAGTACAGTGTATAAGATATAATGCACACATATAGTGCACTGGGTGACACACGGTGTAATCACACTGCAGCAGTAGCACATATATAAATAGAGACTCACAGCTGTAAAGGAGGATACCGACTACAGGTGAACAGGTCTGTGATGGGGGCGGGACTTCGCTGCATTAGGCCCCGCCCCCTAAATACCCGCGAATCGGGAGCCAGCCAGGTCAGAGCAGGCAGGGCCAGGATTTGTCCTCCCCTGCTACATTCTCTGTGGTTGCAGCTGCAGCGTTAGACAGCTTGCACTGCAGCAGCTTCAGCTCCTCCACACAAAAATCACTGACACCGGGTGAACAGGCGCCATACATCCCTCGCGGTGAGCGCAGTGCAGATCCTGTGAGTCTGTGACATCATTGATTTTGTTGCTTCACTCAGCGCCGCCCTCCAAGTGCCGGCGCCCATAGGCAGTTGCCTAAAGCTGCCTAGTGGTGGCGCCGGCCCTGTGTGGGAATGACTTCACTGGGAATACCCTTTTGGGCTAGGATTTGGCGTTCAACCGCCACGCCGTCAAACTCAGCCGCGGTAAGTCCTGATACACGCACGGCCCCTGTTGTAACAGGTCCTCCCGAAGAGGAAGAGGCCAGGGATCTTCTATGAGCAACTCCTGAAGATCTGGATACCAAGCCCTTTTTGGCCAATCCGGAACAATGAGGATCGCCTGAACCCTTGTTCTTCTTATAATTTTTATCACCTTCGGAATAAGTGGAAGTGGAGGGAACACATATACCGACGGAAACACCCATGGTGTCACTAGGGCGTCCACCGCTATCACTTGAGGGTCCCTTGACTTGGAACAATATCTCTGAAGTTTCTTGTTGAGGCGGGACGCCATCATGTCTACTTGAGGAACTCTCCAATGACTTGTCACTTCTGCAAAGACCTCTTGATGAAGACCCCACTCTCCTGGTGTTAGGGTCTCCTGCCCTGTGCTGCCACGTCGTCATGGCAACCGGGAGACAAGTGCTAGCGGAGTGACCTGAGCGCAGCTGATACTCCGGTTCGGGTCTTTTGCTGTGCAGTGGTTATAGGCTCTGTGCATGGCAGGGGATCCGGTGCTGGTTTTTGTGCTCACAGTCTGTGAGGTCTGAGTGGGGCGTGGACAGCACCTGCTTTATAAGGCCTCTTCTCAGGGTAAGCAGATGCTGCTGAATCTTTGTTGGTTAGTCAGTTTCTGAAAGTTAGCCAGTACTGTGTAGCTTTGTATTTGTTTGTTGCTTACTGCAAATAGGCCTGGGGATTTGGTATTACACTCTGCCAATCCAGACCTAGCAGTAAGACTGGAGTCAGTCGTTTAGCTTGCTGGGGTTCTGTTACTACTCTGTGAACTTAGCAAGTTTGCGGCTGTATTCTAAGACTTGCCTGTCTAATCCTGTCTCACTTTGCTAGGTGTCAGGGGTCAGTTTAGTGGCAGTAAGCTGAACCTGTGCACTGCAAGTGAGAATTAGGATTGTGGAGACTCTCCTTGTGTCTATCATTCCATCTCTGACCAAGGAGTTTACTGCCACACCCGTTGGTAACCCTTTAGGGTTTTGCTGTTGCCCTTAGCAACAGCATTTCGGGTTCTCTACGTATTAAAACACAACATCTTGCTTTTCTCATCTGAGCAGTTCTAATACAAGGGAGATACCCAGTTCCTTAGCCTCTGGGCTTCTCTGTTCACTTTGTGTGTATTTTGTTACCCTATCACCTTCTGTGTACGTTATGTCATATTCCCCAGTCTGTCTGTAAGTCCATTTGTTTTGCATAACAGTTCAAACACCAGTACATTCCTGCAGGCACTGGAGTGCATAACAGTCCTGACACCAGTACTTTCCTGCAGGCACTGGTGTGCATAACATATTCAGCAGCCTAATACTCCTGTTGAAATTTTGTGGGAATATGGAGCATACCCCACAAAATACGTTGCAACAGGTGGTCGATCAGGTGCAGGTCCTGACTCGACAATTTAATGATTTGTCCATTAAAATGCACACCTCCCAGGCTGCTGGCGGAGCTCCCGCAGCAGCAGCACCTGCAGGGGTTAAGGAGCCGAAAGTAAATCTCCCGGATCGTTTTTCTGGAGATCGCTCGCAGTTCTTTTGTTTCAAGGAGAGCTGCAAGCTATACTTCCGGCTTAGGCCTCAGTCTTCTGGGTCGGAGATTCAGCGGGTGGGCATAGTGATTTCCTTGCTACAAGGAGACCCACAGGTCTGGGCATATGGGTTGCAGCCTGACTGTCCGTCGCTTAAAAGTGTTGATGCTTTTTTTACGGCACTGGGCATGTTGTATGATGACCCTGACAAGACGGCCTCAGCCGAGGCTCAGATTTCGATCCTTAAGCAAGGGCGAAGGCCAGTTGAGGTTTACTGTACGGAGTTTCGGAGGTTGGCCCATGATACCCAGTGGAATGACCCAGCCCTGAGACACCAGTACCGAAGAGGTCTTTCTAACCAGATAAAGGACCAACTGGTACAATATCCCTTGCCTGATAGCTTGGATCAGCTCATGCAGTTATCCATCCGGGTGGATAGACGGCTGAGAGAGCGTAGGCTTGAAAGGGAGACTGAGATTTCCTTCCTTCCCAAGGGATCCTCAGACTCTGAGGAATTTTCCGAGGAGCCTATGCAGATTGGGGCTACCCGCCTCTCCTCGCGTGAGAAGACGCGGAGGAGACAGCAGGGGTTGTGTTTGTACTGTGGGAATAAAGGTCATGTGGTAGTATCATGCCCAGAAAAGCCGGAAAACTTCAGGGCCTAAGGGTGATGGGAAATATCCTGTCAGGCCAGAAGTCAGAATTTCCCAAGAAGACTTTTATCATTCCGGTGACCTTGAAGATCCTCGGTCAAACTGTCAAGACTGAGGCCTTTGTGGACAGTGGGGCCGACGGGGTTTTTATGGACCGCCAATTCGCCCTGAAACACTCTGTTCCCTTAGTACCCTTGGCATCGGAAATTGAGATTTGTGGGTTAAACGGGGAACCATTATCCCAAGGTAAAATTACCTCTTGCACTAGCCAGATTTCTTTGTTTATTGGAGCCACACACTCTGAAAAATTGTCCTTTTATGTGACTGTCTGTACTTTTGCCCCATTGGTGTTGGGGTTACCCTGGTTAAGGGCCCACAATCCTCAATTTGACTGGGTCTCTGGGGAGATTCTTAGTTGGGGTACTGATTGTTTCAGGAGTTGCTTGAGCCTTCCAGTCAGGCTCTCGCAGCTAAGTTTGCCAGGATTGCCAGGGTGTTATGCAGATTTTGCGGACGTGTTCTCCAAAAAAGTTGCAGAGGTACTACCTCCCCATCGCCCCTATGACTGTGCCATTGATTTGTTGCCAAATGCTAAGCTTCCCAAGAGCAGGTTGTACTCCCTGTCACGTCCTGAGACTCAGGCTATGGCAGAGTACATTCAGGAGAACTTGGCTAAGGGATTTATCAGACCTTCACAGTCTCCAGTTGGGTCGGGGTTCTTCTTCGTGGGTAAAAAGGACGGTTCGTTGCGACCCTGCATCGACTTCAGGGAATTGAACCGTATCACGATTAAAAACTCATACCCACTGCCTCTCATTTCGGTCTTGTTTGACCAGCTTCGTACTGCCACCATTTTTTCTAAGATTGACCTACGCGGTGCGTACAATCTAATCCGAATAAGAGAGGGGGATGAATGGAAGACTGCCTTTAATACCCACTCAGGGCATTATGAATATTTGGTGATGCCTTTTGGGCTCTGTAATGCCCCGGCAGTCTTCCAGGATTTCATGAATGATGTGCTCAGGGAATATTTGGATAGATTCTTAGTTGTATACTTAGATGACATCCTAATCTTCTCCCATTCCCTGGAGGAACATCGGAAGCATGTACGCTTAGTCCTCCAGAAACTCAGAGACCACCGGCTTGGGGCGAAGCTGGAGAAGTGCGAATTTGAAGTTCAGCAAATCGCATTTCTAGGATATATTATCTCCCCAGAAGGTTTCCAAATGGAGGGTTCCAAGGTACAGGCAGTCCTGGATTGGGTGCAGCCCACTAGTTTGAAGGCGCTTCAGCGTTTCCTGGGCTTTGCGAATTTTTATAGACGATTTATCGCTGGATTTTCGTCTATAGTGGCGCCCTTGGTGGCACTCACTAAGAAAGGGGCGGATGTTGCTCACTGGTCTTGTGAGGCTAAAGCGGCTTTTGCCCGTCTCAAAAGGGCATTTGTTTCGGCCAAGGTGCTGCGACACCCAGATCCAGAGCGTCCTTTTGTGGTGGAGGTGGATGCCTCTGAGATGGGTATTGGGGCAGTGCTTTCTCAGATGGGAGTGTCTGATAATCGCCTTCATCCCTGTGCTTACTTTTCCCGTAAATTTTCGCCTGCCGAGATGAATTATGACTTGGGTAACCGGGAATTGTTGGCTATTAAGGATGCACTCGAGGAGTGGAGACACTGGCTTGAGGGGGCTAAGTTTGTGGTCTCAATTCTCACTGACCATAAGAATCTGGCATATTTAGAGTCAGCGAAGCGTCTCAATGCCAGGCAGGCACGATGGGCTTTGTTTTTTGCTCGCTTTAATTTTTTGATAACATATCGCCCTGGGTCAAAAAACATCAAGGCTGATGCGCTCTCGCGGAGTTTTGCTCCAATCCAGGAGACCACCGAGGAGCCGTTGCCCATTGTTTCCCCATCATGTATTAAAGTGGGCATTACCCAGGACCTCTTATCATTAGTCCTTAGAGCACAGGAGCAGGCTCCTCCAGACCTTCCGGTAGGTCTTTTGTTTGTGCCTCCTAGGTTAAGACAGCGAGTGTTCCTGGAATTCCATGCCAAGAAGTCTGCAGGTCACCCGGGTATTGCCAGAACTCGGGAGTTGCTATCTAGGGCGGTGTGGTGGCCCTCGGTGGCTAAGGATGTGGATCAGTGGGTTCGGGCATGTGACATCTGTGCCCGAAATAAGACTCCTAGAGGGGTTCCTGTTGGCCCATTACATCCACTCTCTATCCCATCTAAGCCATGGACCCACATTTCAATGGATTTTGTGGTGGACTTGCCCAAATCCTCGGGGATGACAGCCATCTGGGTTGTCGTTGACAGGTTTTCGAAGATGGCGCACTTCGTTCCACTGGTTGGGCTGCCATCGGCCAGATGCCTGTCTGAATTATTTATGCTGCATGTTGTGCGTCTCCACGGGTTGCCACTTGATGTGGTCTCTGACCGCGGATCCCAGTTTGTGGCCAAATTCTGGAGGGCATTTTGTTCCGATCTCCAGATTTCTGTCAGCTTGTCATCGGGCTACCATCCGCAGTCTAATGGGCAGACTGAAAGGGTGAACCAGTCCTTGGAGCAGTTCCTCAGGTGTTATGTCTCCAAGTGTCAGACTGACTGGGTTGCTCATCTGTCCATGGCGGAGTTTGCCTATAACAACGCGGCTCACTCTGCTACAGGGATCTCTCCCTTCCTTTGTGTGTATGGGCATCATCCTAAGGCCAATTCTTTTGACCCCCTGGACTCCACGCCTGGTGGTTCCTCTGTGGTTTCGGTCCTTAGAGGTATTTGGCGGAAAGTGAAGAAAGCCCTTGTGTCTGTGTCATTAGTGACCAAAAGGGTTTTTGATAAGCGGAAAAGACCCTGCAGCTTCAAATTAGGAGACTTCGTCTGGTTGTCTACCAAGAATTTGAAGTTGAGACAGCCATCTCATAAGTTAGGCCCCCGGTTCATTGGCCCTTATAAGATCACCAGGGTTATCAATCCGGTGGCATTTCAGTTAGATCTGCCCCGTTCTTTGGGTATCAATAAAAAAAACATTTCATTGTTCCCTTTTAAAACGGGCGATTAGTAATCCTTCTTCCAGTGGAAGACCTTCCCCTCTTCTGATACGTGGCCAGAGGGAGTTTGTTGTTGAAAGGATTCTTGACTCCAAGGTGGTTCGGGGTTGGCTGTCATTTTTGGTGCACTGGAAGGGGTATGGCCCGGAGGAGCGGTCGTGGGTGCGCAGTTGTGATCTTCATGCCCCCAGACTGATACGCTCTTTCTTCTCGCAGTTCCCCGATAAACCCGGTGGTAGGGGTTCTTTGACCCCTCGTCAGAGGGGGGGTACTGTTAGGGTCTCCTGCCCTGTGCTGCCACGTCGTCATGGCAACCGGGAGACAAGTGCTAGCGGAGTGACCTGAGCGCAGCTGATACTCCGGTTCGGGTCTTTTGCTGTGCAGTGGTTATAGGCTCTGTGCATGGCAGGGGATCCGGTGCTGGTTTTTGTGCTCACAGTCTGTGAGGTCTGAGTGGGGCGTGGACAGCACCTGCTTTATAAGGCCTCTTCTCAGGGTAAGCAGATGCTGCTGAATCTTTGTTGGTTAGTCAGTTTCTGAAAGTTAGCCAGTACTGTGTAGCTTTGTATTTGTTTGTTGCTTACTGCAAATAGGCCTGGGGATTTGGTATTACACTCTGCCAATCCAGACCTAGCAGTAAGACTGGAGTCAGTCGTTTAGCTTGCTGGGGTTCTGTTACTACTCTGTGAACTTAGCAAGTTTGCGGCTGTATTCTAAGACTTGCCTGTCTAATCCTGTCTCACTTTGCTAGGTGTCAGGGGTCAGTTTAGTGGCAGTAAGCTGAACCTGTGCACTGCAAGTGAGAATTAGGATTGTGGAGACTCTCCTTGTGTCTATCATTCCATCTCTGACCAAGGAGTGTACTGCCACACCCGTTGGTAACCCTTTAGGGTTTTGCTGTTGCCCTTAGCAACAGCATTTCGGGTTCTCTACGTATTAAAACACAACATCTTGCTTTTCTCATCTGAGCAGTTCTAATACAAGGGAGATACCCAGTTCCTTAGCCTCTGGGCTTCTCTGTTCACTTTGTGTGTATTTTGTTACCCTATCACCTTCTGTGTACGTTATGTCATATTCCCCAGTCTGTCTGTAAGTCCATTTGTTTTGCATAACAGTTCAAACACCAGTACATTCCTGCAGGCACTGGAGTGCATAACAGTCCTGACACCAGTACTTTCCTGCAGGCACTGGTGTGCATAACACCTGGAAGGAGATCGTGTCTGCTGAGGAAGTCTGCTTCCCAGTTGTCCACTCCTGGAATGAAGACTGCTGACAGAGCGCTGGCATGTCTTTCCGCCCAGCGAAGAATCTTCGTGGCCTCGGCCATCGCAGCTCTGCTCCTTGTTCCACCTTGGCGGTTTATGTACGCCACTGCTGTCACGTTGTCTGACTGAATCAACACAGGCAGACCTCGAAGAAGATGTTCTGCTTGCAGTATGCCATTGTAAATGGCTCTGAATTCCAGAACATTTATGTGTAGACAAGCTTCCTGGCTCGACCACTTTCCCTGAAAGTTTCTTCCCTGTGTGACTGCTCCCCAGCCTCAAAGGCTTGCATCTGTGGTCACCAGGATCCAATCCTGAATCCCGAACCTGCGTCCTTCCAGAAGGTGAGAACTGTGCAGCCACCACAGAAGGGAGATTCTGGTCCTGGGAGATAGAATTATTTTCTGGTGCATGTCCAGGTGAGACCCGGACCACTGGTCCAACAGGTTCCACTGAAACACCCTGGCATGGAACCTGCCATACGGAATGGCCTCGTAGGCCGCCACCATCTTCCCCAGCAACCGAGTGCATTGAAGAACTGACACCTTTGCCGGTTTCAGAATCTGTTTTACCATGTTCTGTGTTTCCAGAGCTTTTTCCACTGGAAGAAAAACTCTCTGCAATTTTGTATCCAGAATCATACCCAGGAACGACAGCCGTGTCATTGGATCCAACTGAGATTTTGGCAAATTTAGGAGCCAACCGTGTTGTTGCAGAATCGTCAGTGAAAGGGCAACATTCTTCAACATTTGGTCCTTGGACCTTGCCTTTATAATGAGATCGTCCAAGTACGGGATAATTGTGTTTCCCTGCTTGCGCAGGAGAACCATCATTTCCGCCATTACTTTGGTGAAAATCCTCGGAGCCGTGGACAGACCAAACGGCAATGTCTGAAATTGGTAATGACAATCCTGCACAGCAAATCTCAGGTAAGCTTGATGTGGAGGATATATGGGGACATGTAAGTAGGCATCTTTTATGTCGACCGACACCATAAAATCCCCCTCTTCCAGACTAGGGATCACTGCTCGGAGAGATTCCATCTTGAATTTTAATTTTTTCAGAAAGAAATTGAGGGATTTTAGGTTCAGAATCGGTCTGACCGAGCCAATCGGCTTCAGGACCATGAACAGGCTCGAATAAAAGCCTTCCCCCTGTTGTGACGGGAGCACCGTGACAATTACTTGATTTTGACACAACTTTAGTATCGCAGCGCTGACTATCTCCCTTTCTAGAAGAGAAGCTGGGAAGGCCGATTTGAAAAATCGGTGAGGGGGCACGTCTTGAAACTCTAACTTGGACCCTTGGGTTACTATGTCTACTATCCAAGGATCCAGGTCTGAGTGCACCCAGACCTGACTGAAGAATTGGAGATGTGCCCCCACCGGTGCGGACTCCCGCAGAGGAGCCCCAGCGTCATGCGGTGGATTTGGTAGAAGCCGGAGAGGACTTCTGCTCTTGGGAACCTGCCACAGCCTGTAACCATTTTCCCCGTCCTCTCTCCCTCGCAGCAAGGAAGGAGGACCCACGTCCTTTTTTGAATTTATTGGGCCGAAAGGACTGCATCTGATAGTGAGGCGATTTCTTCTGCTGTGCAGGAACATAAGGTAAAAATTAAGACTTACCCGCGGTAGCCGTAGACACCAGGTCAGTGAGGCCGTCACCAAACAAGAACCTACCGTTAAACGGTAGAGACTCCATCGCCTTTTTAGAGTCAGTGTCAGCATTCCATTGATGAATCCACAATGCTCTCCAGACGGAAGCGCCCCTTTTTGGATAGACGCGATAAAGCTTTGTCTACCGTGGTGATTGACTCCCACCTTTCCCTGTCCCCGGAGGGGAACGGATATGTCACTGGAATTCTTTTGGGAACATGTATCTTTTTGTCAGGATTTTCCCAAGCCTTTTCAAAAAGTGCGTTCAGTTCATGAGAGGGAGGAAACGTTACCTCAGGTTTCTGTCCTTTAAACATACAGACCCTAGTATCAGGGACAGCAGGGTCCTCAGTGATATGTAATACTTCTTTTATCGCCACAATCATGTACTGAATACTCTTAGCCAGTTTCGGATGTAAACTGGCATCACTATAGTCGACACTGGAATCAGAGTCCGTGTCGGTATCTGTATCTGCTATCTGGGTAAATGCACGTTTCTGTGACCCCAAAGGGGTCTGGGCCTGTGACAAAGCATCTTCCATGGATTTCCTCCACGTCTGGTTCTTAGACTCAGATTTATCAAATCTCTTAGTCAACCTAGTCACATTTGCGTTTAAAACACTCTACATATTCACCCAATCATCCGTCGGCGGTGCCGATATGGCCACTCTCACAGTATTTTCTGTCCCCACTCCAGCCTCCTCCTGGGAAGAGCATTCAGCCTCAGACATGTCGACACACACGTACCGACACCCACAACCACACTGGGCTATAGGAGACAGACCCACAATAAAGCCTGCAAGAGAGAAACAGAGAGAGTTCTGCCAGCTCAAACCCAGCGCCTATCCCGGCACTGAAGCAAGTAACAAGACTGCCCAGACCTGTTAGCGCTTTCTGTATATATATATTCTAGCACCAAATCACTTGTGCCCCCCCCCCCTGTTTTGCACCCTGTTACTTGTACAGCAGCGAGGAGGTCAGGGCCAGCGTCTCTGCAGCTTCTGTGGAGAGAAAATGGCGCTGGTCAGAGCTGTGTGGGCTAAGCCCCGCCCACTACATGGCGCGCTTCAGACCCGCTTAAAATTATCTTTATACTGGCGGGGGTCCCTTAACTAGTGCCTGGGCACTGTTATAACTTATGCCAATAGCGTTTGTGGTGTTGATGCTGCCCAGGGTGCCCCCCCTGCGCCCTGCACCCTGCAGTGCCGAGTTATGTGTGGGAGCATGGCACACAGCGCGGCCGCTGCGCGGTACCTCAAACGCCATCTTCTGCCGTCGCTGAAGTCTTCTGATCTTCTCATACTCACCCGGCTTCTGTCTTCTGGCTCTGTGAGGCGGGTGACGGCGCGGCTCCGGGAACAAGCAGCTAGGCGTACCAAGTGATCGAACCCTCTGGAGCTAATGGTGTCCAGTAGCCTAAGAAGCAGAGCCCTTGAACTCAGAAGAAGTAGGTCTGCTTCTCTCCCCTCAGTCCCACGATGCAGGGAGCCTGTTGCCAGCAGGTCTCCCTGAAAATAACAAACCTAATAAAAGTCTTTTTCTGAGAAACTCTGGAGAGCTCCTCAGTGTGCATCCAGTCTCACTGGGCACAGAATCTAACTGGAGTCTGGTGGAGGGGCATAGAGGGAGGAGCCAGTTCATACCCATTCAAAGTCTTATAGTGTGCCCATGTCTCCTGCGGATCCCGTCTATACCCCATGGTTCTTGAAGCATCCCCAGCATCCTCTAGGACGTATGAGAAAACAGGATTTTAATACCTACCGGTAAACCCTTTTCTCCTAGTCCGTAGAGGATGCTGGGGACTCCAAAAGGAACCTCAGATATAGGAACTGTGCCCAGGGAGACGGACGTTTCGAGGAAAAGGATTTTTGTTACACTAAGGGTGAGATACATACCAGCTCACACCACAAACACACCGTACAACTGGATTAGCAGGAATACCAGATAACAGTATAAATGCAAAAAACAGCAACAAGCTGAACATAACCGATACACAACCTTCGTGTAACCGAAACAACAACTAACAATACAACTGCAAGTAACAGTCCGCACTGGGATGGGCGTCCAGCATCCTCTACAGACTAGGAGAAAAGGATTTACCGATAGGTATTAAAATCCTATTTTCTCTTACGTCCTAGAGGATGCTGGGGACTCCAAAAGGACCATGGGGTCTATACCAAAGCTCCAGACCGGGCGGGAGAGTGCAGACGACTCTGCAGCACCGATTGAGCAAACATGAGGTCCTCATCAGCCAGGGTATCAAACTTGTAGAACTTAGCAAAAGTGTTTGAACCCGACGACGTAGCTGCTCGATAAAATTGAAGTGCCGCCCAAGATGAGCCCACCCTCCTGGTAGAATGGGCCTTCACTGACTTCGGCAATGGCAATCCAGCCGTAGAATGAGCGTGCTGAATCGTATTACAAATCCAGCATGCAATAGTCTGCTTGGAAGCAGGATTTCCAATCTTGTTGGAAGCATACAGGACAAACAGAGCCTCCGTTTTCCTAACAAGAGCTGTTCTGGCGACATAAATTTTCAACGCTCTTACGACATCGAGAGAATTTGGCACCGTCACAGCATCCGTTGCCACAGGCACCACAATAGGTTGATTTATGTGACGAGTCCTCAATTCCGCTCTATCCACATGGAAAATCAAATATGGGCTCTTCTGAGACAAAGCCGCCAATTCCGACACCCGTCTTGCGGATGCCAAGGCCAAAAGCATGACCACTTTCCAAGTGAGAAATTTCAACTCAACTTTTCGCAAAGGTTCAAACCAGTGAGACATAAGAAATTGCAACACCACGTCAAGATCCCATGGTGCTACGGGTGGCACAAACGGAGGATGTATATGCAGCACTCCCTTCACGAAAGTCTGAACTTCAGGAAGGGCGGCCAATTCTTTTTGAAAGAAAATAGATAAAGCCGAAATCTGCACTTTGATGGAACCCAATTTCAGGCCTGCATCCACGCCTGCCTGCAAAAAATGGAGGAAACACGCAGCTGAAACTCCTCCGTAGGAGCTTTCTTGGCTTCACACCACGACACATATTTTCTCCAAATACGGTGATAATGCTTTGCTGTGACCTCCTTTCTAGCCTTAAGGAGAGTGGGGATGACTTCCCCGGGAATACCCTTTCGAGCTAGGATTTGGCGTTAAACCTCCACGCCGTCAAACGCAGCTGCGGTAAGTCTTGAAATTCACATGGCCCCTGCAGTAACAGGTCCTCTCTGAGAGGAAGCGGCCAAGGATCTTCTATGAGCAATTCCTGAAGATCCGGATACCAGGCCCTCCATGGCCAATCTGGAACG
The DNA here is from genome assembly GCF_028390025.1 of Pseudophryne corroboree. Taxonomy (NCBI): domain Eukaryota; kingdom Metazoa; phylum Chordata; class Amphibia; order Anura; family Myobatrachidae; genus Pseudophryne; species Pseudophryne corroboree. The sequence continues at coordinate 805,543,543 of NC_086448.1, forward strand.
ACGAGTACTGCCGGAACCCTTGTCCGTCTTATGATCTTCAACACTTTTGGAATGAGAGGAAGTGGAGGGAACACATATACCGACTGAAACACCCACAGAGTTACCAGGGCGTCCACTGCACTGGCTTGGGGGTCCCTTGACCTGGAACAATACCTCGGAAGCTTCTTGTTGAGGCGAGACGCCATCATGTCTATTTGAGGAATTCCCCAACGCCTTGTCACTTCTGCAAATACCTCTTGATGAAGAGCCCACTCTCCTGGATGGAGATCGTGTCTGCTGAGGAAGTCTGCTTCCCAGTTGTCCATGCCCGGAAGGAAGACTGCTGACAGAGCGCTCACGTGCTTTTCCGCCCAGCGGAGAACTCTTGTGGCCTCCGCCATCACCGCTCTGCTCTTTGTTCCGCCCTGGCGGTTTACATACGCCACCGCTGTTACGTTGTCCGACTGAATCAGGACAGGTAGACCTCGAAGAAGGTGTTCAGCTTGCAGAAGGCCGTTGTAAATGGCTCTTAACTCCAGAACGTTTATGTGGAGACAAGTTTCCTGGGTTGACCATTTTCCCTGGAAACTTCTTCCTTGTGTGATTGCTCCCTAGCCTCGGAGACTTGCATCTGTGGTCAGCAGGGCCCAATCCTGGATCCCGAACCTGCGTCCCTCTAGAAGGTGCGAACTTTGCAGCCACCACAGGAGAGAAATTCTGGTCCTGGGAGATAGACTTATTTTCCGGTGCATGTGCAGGTGAGACCCGGACCATTTGTCCAGCAGGTCCCACTGAAACACCCGGGCATGAAACCTGCCAAACGGAATGGCTTCGTAAGCCGCAACCATCTTCCCTAGCACTCGAGTGCATTGATGAATCGACACTCTTGCCGGTTTCAGAATCTCCTTGACCATGCATTGGATTTCCAGAGCTTTTTCTGCTGGAAGAAACACTCTCTGCAGTTCCGTGTCCAGGATCATGCCCAAGAAAGGCAGCTGAGTTGTCGGAATCAACTGAGACTTTGGCAAATTTAGAATCCAACCATGATGGTGCAGAACCGTCAGGGAGAGCTCCACATTTCTTAGCAACTGCTCCTTCGATCTCGCCTTTATCAGGAGATCGTCCAAGTACAGGATAATTGTGACACCCTGCTTGCGTAGGAGTACCATCATTTCCGCCATCACTTTGGTGAAGACCCTCGGGGCCGTGGAAAGCCCAAACGGCAACGTCTGAAATTAGTAATGATAATCCTGCACCGCAAATCTCAGGAAAGCTTGATGTGGAGGATATATCGAGACATGTAAATAGGCATCTTTTATGTCGACTGACGCCATAAAATCCCCCCCTTCTAGACTGGAGATCACTGCTCAAAGAGATTCCATCTTGAACTTGAAAGTTTTCAAATACAGATTGAGGGATTTTAGGTTCAGGATCGGTCTGACCGAGCCGTCCGGCTTTGGCACGACAAAGAGGCTAGAATAAAACCCTTCTCCCCGTTGGGACGGGGGTACCGGGATAATGACACTCTGTTGACACAGCTTTTGTATCGCAGCACTCACTACTTCCCTTTCTAGGATAGAAACTGGCAAGGCTGATTTGAAAAATCGGTGGGGGAGGCATCTCCTGAAACTCCAGTTTGTACCCTTGGGACACTATGTCCAACACCCAAGGATCCAGGCCCGAGTGAAACCAGACATGACTGAAGAGTCGGAGACGCGCCCCCACCGGCACGGACTCCAGTAGGGGAGCCCCTGCGTCATGCGATGGACTTGGCAGAGGCCGGGGAGGACTTTTGGTCCTGGAAGCCTGACACAGCAGGCAACCTTTTTCCCCTTCCTCTACCTTTTGAAGCAAGGAAGGACGAGCCTCTTCCTTTTTTGTATTTATTAGGCCGAAAGGACTGCATCTGATAATGGGGTGCCTTTTTCTGTTGTGCTGGAACATAAGGAAGAAAAGATGACTTACCCGCTGTAGCGGTAGACACTAGGTCAGCGAGGCCATCACCAAACAAGACACTACCTTTATAAGGGAGAGCTTCCATAGCTTTCTTGGAGTCGGCATCAGCATTCCATTGATGAATCCACAGCGCTCTCCTGGCTGAGACTGCCATGGCATTGGCCCTTAATCCCAAGAGGCCAATATCCCTCACCGCATCCTTTAGGTAAGCTGCAGCGTCCCTGATATAACCGAGAGTCAAAAGAATGTTATCCCTATCCAGGGTATCCATGTCAGATGCCAAATTATCAGCCCACTTAGCAATAGCACTACACACCCATGCCGCGCCACGGCAGGTCTGAGGAGTGCACCCGTAGTGACATAAATGGCCTTTAATGTCGTTTCCTGCTTACGATCCGCAGGATCCTTGAGGGCAGCAGTGTCGGGAGACGGAAGCGCCACCTTCTTGGACAGCCGGGACAGAGCCTTGTCCACATTGGGAGATGACTCCCACTTTTCCCTGTCGTCAGAGGGGAAAGGATATGCCATAAAAATTCTCTTGGCAACCTGCCACCTTTTATCAGGCGATTCCCAAGCCTTTTCACAAAGAGTGTTCAGTTCATGAGAGGGGGGAAACGTCACCTCAGGCTTCTTTCCCTTATACAAACAAACCCTTGTATCAGGAACAGCAAGTACTTCAGAAATATGTAAAACATCTTTAATAGCCACAATCATGTACTGAATGCTCTTAACCAATTTGGATGTAAACTGGCCTCACTATAGTCGACACTGGAGTCAGAGTCCGTGTCGGTATCCGTATCAGCTATTTGGGTAAATGAACGTCTCTGTGACCCTGAGGGGGCCTGTACCTGAGACAAGGCGTCCTCCATGGATTTTCTCCACGTTTGTGTCTGAGAATCAGATTTATCCAGCCTTTTAGACAATAACGCCACATTTGCATTCAATGTACTCAACATATTCACCGAATCAGCAGTCGGCGGTGCAGACAGAGTCACTCCCAAATCCTTCTCTGCGCCCCCAGTAACATCCTCCGGGGAGGAGCACTCAGCCTCAGACATGTCGACACACCGTACCGACACACACACACTCGCACTGGCTATAGGGGACAGACCCACAGGGAAGCCTGTTAGAGAGAACACAGAGGGAGTATACCAGCTCACACCCCAACGCCCATATAATACTGAAAAATAATATATGATGAGTGCGCTGTTATAATAGCACCAAATTACTGTGCCCCCCCCCCCCCCCCCCCCCCCTCCGTTTTGCTCCCTGTACTTGACAAGGAGAGAGGAGGTCCGGGCCAGCGTCTCTGCAAGTCTGTGAAGAGAGAAAATGGCGCTGGTAAGCTGTGAGGGCTAAGCCACGCCCCCACCTCGGCGCGCTGTAGTCCCGCTCAATTTCAAATATTTATATTGGCGGGGGCTTATATTTAGTGCCTAGGCACTTATAATATGTCTCTTTGCCAGTTATAATGCCTCAGTAACATGCTGCCCAGGGCGCCACCCCTGCGCCCTGCACCCTGTGAGTGCAGTTGGAAGTATGTGTGGGAGCATGGAGCGCAGCACGACCGCTGCGCTGTACCTCGCTACTGAAGTCTTCTGCCGTCACTGAAGTCTTCTTTCTTCTATATACTCACCCGGCTTCTTTCTTCTGGCTTCTGTGAGGGGGTTGACGGCGCGGCTCCGGGAACAAGCAACTAGGCGCACCAAGTGATCGAACCCTCTGGAGCTAATGGTGTCCAGTAGCCTAAGAAGCAGAGCCCTTGAACTCAGAAGAAGTAGGTCTGACTTCTCTCCCCTCACTCCCACGAAGCAGGGAGCCTGTTGCCAGCAGTGCTCCCTGAAAATAAAAAACCTAGCATAAAGTCTTTTCAGAGAAACTCAGGAGAGCTCCCCTAATGTGTGTCCAGTCTCTCTGGGCACAGAATCTAACTGAGGTCTGGAGGAGGGGCATAGAGGGAGGAGCCAGTTCACACCAATTCAAAGTCTTATAGTGTGCCCATGTCTCCTGCGGATCCCGTCTATACCCCATGGTCCTTTTGGGGTCCCCAGCATCCTCTAGGACGCAAGAGAAATATATTTTACTAGTACTGTATGTATCTGGCATTTTCCCCCAAAAAAGGGCCTTTGACTAGTCTTCATTTATGTTTAGAACTTCAATCACGTGAATAGAGATGCATTTTGGACACAACATATCGACCTATTTATCAAAATGGGCAGTAATCGCTGAGATAGAAAATATTTTTATATATAAAAACAGAAAGAAAACTCGCTGCCATGGAGACACTACATCGTCAGTCAGGCTCCCTGGTGCACATTTGCGACACGCCATTGGAGTCTATTCATGAAGCAGTGATATAAGTGAAGTGAGCCAGTGAGAAGTTGCCCACGGCAACCAATCAGTGGCTATGTATAATTTTATAGAATGCATGTGATAAATGTTACTTTAGTGCTGATTGGTTGCTATGGGCAACTTCTCCACTGGCTCACCAAGGGGAATTCATATGTATGCTGAACAGTTTGGGACTGAGTTGCCTACCACTGAAAATATAGGATCTCAGGTCTGTGGATTTCCCCATCACAGTATGAACATCTCCATCTGTCATAGTCTGGGGGTGGTTAGCAAGACCAGTCTCTGGGGGAGATGTATCAAGCCTTGGAGAGAGATAAAGTGGTGGAGATGCCCAAAGTATCCAATCAATTTCTAAAATAATTTTAGAAAAAACGATGTCTAACTTTAAATTACGTCAGAGGGTGGTCCTGGTCGCAAAGTGGTTGTAGTGTGTAACCATGTGGGCTTGTAAAGGTGCCATTATACATGCAGGCTTCAAGCTGCCCCCTCTGAGAGGTGCTGGGGGTGGCTAATCATTATTAGCCCACCCTGTACCCAACTCGCTATCAGGGGGCAGGGGAACGGTGATGTGATTCACTTCACTTCAGCAGCGGGTCCCCACAATCAAGATACAGGAGACTTGCCTACACTTGCTAGAGTCTAAAGAACTCCATTAAGATTTGGGAATCTCCAGGACATTCTGGCAGAGTAGTAAGTAAGCAGCAATTCTAGATTTATTATTTTTACTTAGTGGACCAGTACCAGATTCAAATGTACATCGCAGACAGCACAGGCAAACACCGGGGGTTTACGGTCCCTCCTCTCTGCAAGTGACTCAAATTATGACCACAAAGCAATAGTATACAATGTGATTGCTAGAGCTGCCGCCACATCATGCAGTGTAAGGGACAGAGCAGAGCTGCTGCACATGCCCAGTGGTAGCAGCTCTTTCTACCAAGTCTGCTGCTGTGTGGATATGTGCACTCAGTCAGTGCACTGGACCAGAGAGTAGCTGCCAAGAAGAAGAGACAGGCGCTTTACCATGAGGTGGGAGAATGTGTGCTCAGAAAGTATGGTTCTCTCTCCTACTAGTTCTGTTATGTATGTGTATTTATATATTATGGAATGTTTAACCTTTTCCTGACCACTTATGTTATCTATATTAAATATATTTGATACAGCATATACTATAGACCATCTATATAATCAGTGTGTATAAAAAGACCAATCTGCACGTACATGTCCAGGGTGGGTTCACTACGATCTGCCGGCGGCCGGCCTCCCGGCGACCAGCATACCGGCGCCGGGAGGCCGGCCGCCGGCTTACCGACAGTGTGGCGAGCGCAAATGAGCCCCTTGCGGGCTCGCTGCGCTCACCACGCTACGGGCACGGTGGCGCGCTACACTATTTTATTCTCCCTCCAGGGGGGTCGTGGACCCCCACGAGGGAGAATAAGTGTCGGTATGCTGGCTGTCAGGCTCCCGGCGCCGGTATGCTGGTCGCCGGGAGCCCGACCGCCGGCATACTGAAGACCACCCGTCCAGGGTGAGTACTAGGTTCTTCTACCATGCCTCCAGAGTCCTGCACTTGCTCCAATATTCAGCAGAGTGGAAGATTGTGGAATGCATTTGGAACCCCCCCCCCTTCAGAAATCCTGTGTTTGCCCCTGCAGACAAGTAGGTGTATTCAGCAAACAGAAGCGCAGGCCCACATTCAAGGATTGTAAATGAGCCTTAGTGCCCGGTTACTAGAAACTTTTGATCTTACTGCTTCTGTGCTCTGACTGCTCTGTGCCGCCCACTGGAGCCTGAAACCCAGATCGGCTACTCATGCCTGACCTTATTTTATTTCAAAGCGTCCAGGTCTCTGCTGAGATTAGCTGTGCCAAATAAAGTCTTCCAGCTTTGTGCGCTGTATAATTCTCAATTAATTTATTGCTAAACATAAACTGATAGAACCATGAAAGTCTATGATCTGCTCCCTGACAGGATTCCTGGAGCCCAGCGTCATACGACATATTTTATATATTTTATGTACTCGGGCATTGGAGTGATATTTATCACATTGTTGCTAAATGGAAATTTGTCTGCTGCTGTATAAGAGAAAATGGTTTGTTAACTTGTAAAATCAGCAATGCGTGGACATTTTTTTTCCTGTTACAGTTTTGCATCGTTCATCTAACGTTCCGTTCTAGATTCACATCACGTTTCTCACAATAAGCTGGTCTAGGCTAATGTACAGCTCTGAAATGACTTTATAACACAGCGTGGAATTGTTGTTTATTCAGAACCGTTTTATTGCAACCATTGGCCTAATCTGAGGCAGGATGAGTCGTTGTATCGGGCATCAGGATTGGGTGGCAGCAAAAAAGAAAACATTAAAAACAAAATTCATCCAAATAAAGGTTAATTTAATGGATTATATATTTTGGTAGAACCTATGTTTAAAGCAGCAATCTCACATAGATTTGTATTGATTATTTTTATTTTATATATCTAAGGTAAGTATCTTTAAAGCATATCACAGTTGTTTTGTTTTTACAAATCTGTATCTCCTTTTCAAAATCTCTCTGTAGAGCAAACAAAAATTGACTAACAGATCCAGACATAGGGCCAGATGTAATGGAATTTGCGAGTTTAGTAAAAAAACCAACTCGCACCTTTTCACACGTTGAAAAGGTGCGAGTTGGTGCAGCAACTCGCAAATGTAATAGCCTGTAAGTTTTTAAGCTTGAAGCTACTACAATGTAGGGCGATTAAACTCGCACCTTGTAATGTATGGCAAGGTGCAAGTTTGGACAGAAGCATGCACAGATAAATGAGATTCGTGCATGTCTCTGTCTGTAAAAGTTTACAAAAAGTTAAAAAAGTAAACCAGCCCCGGGCTCTTTAAGTCCTGGTTGCAAAAATACAGAGGAAAAGATAAGTAGGGTTCCTCCATATTTTTACAACCAGCACCAGGCTCTAGGACCAGTCCTGGTTCCAAAAATACAGGGGGGAAAATGTAGGCATCTTCTGTATTTTTGGAACCAGCACTGGGCTCCACTAGCAAGGGAGGTAATGCGGCAGCCTGGGGCCACATTTATATTGGTCCCGGCAGATGCAGCATCAATCCCCCCCCCCCCCAACTAGTCAGCCCTGGTTGGGGTTCCCTGGGGTCCCCCCCCAATTAAGTGATTGTCCCCCTCCAGGAACCCAAGGACCAGGACTAAAGGCCTAGGCTATGACTGTGGATGCCGAGTTCATAGTCCAATGTGTAAAAAAAAATAATTAATATTGGCCCTCATTCCGAGTTGTTCGCTCGCTAGTTGTTTTTAGCAGCATTGCACACGCTAAGCCGCCACCCTCTGGGAGTGTATCTTAGCATAGCAGAATTGCGAACGAAAGATAAGCAGAATTGCAAATAGAAATTTCTTAGCAGTTTCTGAGTAGCTCGAGACTTACTCCTACACTGCGATCAGTTCAGTCAGTTTCGTTCCTGGTTTGACGTCACAAACACACCCAGCGTTCGCCCAGACACTCCCCCGTTTCTTCAGACACTCCCGCGTTTTTCCCAGAAACGCCAGCATTTTTCCGCACACTCCCATAAAACGGCCAGATTCCGCCCAGAAACACCCACTTCCTGTCAATCACACTACTATCACCAGAACGAAGAAAAATCTTCGTTAAGCCGTGAGTAAAATACCAAACTTTTGAGCAGATTTACTTGGCGCAGGCGCACTGAAAACATTGCGCATGCGCAGTTTGCGACTAATCGCTCCGTTGCGAAAAAAACTAACGAACGAACAACTCGGAATCACCCCCATTGTCTTTTGCCTGCCCTGCATGCTGGTACTTGGAGAACCACAAGTACCAACATGCGTAGCATTAAAGGGCCCACTGGTACCTTTAGTTCCACCTGTAAAATAAATATTACAATAAACACAGTACAGGGATATCGTGAAAGCACCACTTTAATAAAGCATCCATGCACACTCACACATACTTACCTTCTCCATGTAGTAATCCACGTCACCTGTAAAAAAAAAAAAAACATACTCACCTATTCCAGTGTAGATCATGTACTCTTCTGTCCATGTAGGCATCCCAGGGGTTAAAAATAAAAAAAACGCTAATCCGTTTCAGTCCGGACTGAGGAGCACCCGGTTGACTCCAGGCAATGGGAAACCCCTGAGCCAATCACCTTAGAGCACCAGAGGTACTCCGCTGGTGATTGGCACTCGAATGTTATGAAAATAACATTGAGCTCTATGGAAGGGAACCAGCGTGTGTGGCTGACCGCAAATTTACAAGATTAACCTGTATTGACCTTGTGGTTTAGGTCAATTAATTTTGCGATCTCCCCACTCCCCAGGATACCTCAGCCAGGGCTGACTAGTCCAGGGGGGGGCGATGCTGTGGCCGCCGGGACCAATATAAACGTGTGCACTGGTTGCAGCATTAGCTCCCTGCTTGTGGAGCTGGTGCTGATTGTAAAAATACTTACTTTTTGTAACTATTTGTAAACTTTTACAAACAGAAGCAAGCACGGATCTCGCTGATCTGTGCTTGCTTCTGTTAAACTCGCCAGCCGAAAGCTGGCCTGTTGCCTTTGCAATATTTGGTAATGTTTAAGGTGCGAGTTGTACATTTCCCGAGTTGTACGTGTGCAAAGGCAAAACATCTGGATGTAAGCTTTGCCATTGCAAGTTTTAAGATTGCAGGAAAGATGCGAGTTTGCATGTCCCCGCACCCTATTACATTTGCGAGATCAGCTATACGTGCCAGTTTACAGGCTGACAGCTCTCAGCGTGTGATGGCAGAGGATGTTGCAGTGCAGAGCTCAGAGGTGTGTTTGAAAGCTTCTCTGCTCACTGCATCATGGGCTGTACGACTGTAGTAGTCAACAATCATAAATCATTTATACAGTGGAAACCTGAAGAAAGAAAACAAAAAACCAGGTCAAATTGTTAATGCCAACATTCTTCTTGTAGGCTGCCTGAATTTTTTTTTCTCCATGGGAATGCTGTTATAAATTCACAATATTGCTTTATTTATATTGAACACTGCATTGAAAAAAAAAATTGTGGTAATTTTTGGATGGAATTGGAAGAGCAATCTCTGAACAAGTAGAAAAGTTTATAATACTTATTGCTGCTTGTTGCTGTAATGTGTAGCATACCCCACTCACCGCCTTTCCAATAATGAAAAGTGGAATGCAAGACACATATAAACTTACGCGCGTCGTGGTGTATGAAATACATGTGCTGGCTGGTTATCCCGGGGATCGGCAGCGATGTGCTAAGTGCCCCCCTTCCCCCAGCACTGTGTGGTTGGTGCTGCAGCAGCCATGGACCATTCAGCAAAACTCCTGTTCCTGCCACTCCTGTTTTCGTTCCTGTTTTGCAGGCATGCCAAGCCCTGAGTCTGTGCCATCGGACGCAGATTTCCTGGGCCTGGCAGAAGGGTTACGAAGGTGATCATATGCAGCACTCAGATGGCAGATGCTGGCAGGAACCATCTATTGCCTGCAGACGCCTCCTGCTGCATCAGAATATTAGTTGTACGGTATTGCACAGCTGCCTCCCTGCAGCTGCGCAACACCAAGCACATCGTCATCAGGCCATAAGCACAGTCCTGGCAGGAAACTCAATATCTAAATCTCTTGCCTGATGCAGCCTAACAGGCCTCACCAGGCAAAACCCAACTCAGCTGTTAATAACTTTTACTAATAATGCTTTAAAGACGTGAGTAACTTCTTGTAGCAGCACAATATGGAAAAACAAAAAGATTGTGTAAGGAATTAAATAAAGGGTTAATAAAACTGTCAGGGATTGTATTATACACTGCTCAAAAAAATAAAGGGAACATTAAAATAACACATCCTAGATCTGAATGAATGAAATATTCTTATTAAATACTTTGTTCTTTACATAGTTGAATGTGCGGACAACAAAATCACACAAAAATTATCAATGGAAATCAAATTTACTAACCCATGGAGATCTGGATTTGGAGTCACACTCAAAATTAAAGTGGAAAAACACACTGCAGGCTGATTCAACTTTGATGCAATGTCCTTAAAACAAGTCAAAATGAGGCTCAGTAGTGTGTGTGGCCTGCACGTGCCTGTATGACCTTCCTACAACGCCTGAGCATGCTCCTGATGAGGTGGCGGATGGTCTCCTGAGGGATCTCCTCCCAGACCTGGACTAAAGCATCCGCCAACTCCTGGACAGTCTGTGGTGCAATGTTGGTGGATGGAGCGAGACATGATGTCCTAGATGTGCTCAACTGGATTCAGGTCTGGGGAACGGGCGGGCCAGTCCATAGCATCAATGCCTTCGTCTTGCAGGAACTGCTGACACACTCCAGCCACATGAGGTCTAGCATTGTCTTGCATTAGGAGGAACCCAGCATATGGTCTCACAAGGGGTCTGAGGATCTCATCTCGATACCTAATGGCAGTCAGGCTACCTCTTGCGAGCACATGGAGGGATGTGCGGCCCCCCTAAGAAATGCCACCCCACACCATTACTGACCCACTGCCAAACCAGTCATGCTGGAGGATGTTGCAGGCAGCAGAACGTTCTCCTTGGCGTCTCCAGACTCTGTCACGTCTGTCACATGTGCTCAGTGAGAACCTGCTTTCATCTGTGAAGAGCACAGGGCGCCAGTGGCAAATTTGCCAATCTTGGTGTTCTCTGGCAAATGCCAAACGTCCTGCACGGTGTCCGGCTGTAAGCACAACCCCCACCTGTGGACGTCGGGCCCTCATACCACTCTCATGGAGTCTGTTTCTGATCGTTTGAGTAGACACATGCACATTTGTGGCTTGCTGGAGGTAATTTTGCAGGGCTCTGGCAGTGCTCCCCCTGTTCCTCCTTGCACAAAGGCGGAGGTAGCGGTCCTGCTGCTGGGTTGTTGCCCTCCTACGGCCCCACAGTGCCAGCTATGCCCCCAGTGCCAGATACGCATGCCCCCACAGTGCCAGCTATGCCCCCAGCACAGATACACATGCCCCCACAGTGCCAGCTATGCCCCCAGCACAGATACACATGCCCCCACAGTGCCAGCTATGCCCCCAATGCAGACACACATGCCCCCACAGTGCCAGCTATGCCCCCAATGTAGACACACATGCCCCCACAGTGCCAGCTATGCCCCCAGCACAGACACACATGCCCCCAGTGCCAGCTATGCCCCCAGTGCAGACACACATGCCCCCACAGTGCCAGCTATGCCCCCAGCACAGATACACATGCCCCCACAGTGCCAGCTATGCCCCCAATGCAGACACACATGCCCCCACAGTGCCAGCTATGCCCCCAATGTAGACACACATGCCCCCACAGTGCCAGCTATGCCCCCAGCACAGACACACATGCCCCCAGTGCCAGCTATGCCCCCAGTGCAGACACATGCCCCCACAGTGCCAGCTATGCCCCCAGCGCAGATACACATATCCCCACAGTGGTTCCCCCCCCCCACACACGTGCTGCTCACCGTGCTGCGGCTGCTGTGAGGGAAGGGGAGGAGAGCACAGCACGCGCCTCTCCTGTTCATCTGACTCCGGCGGCGGTGTATATCTTCAATTTAGCGTCGGGCCATGAGCCTTAGCTGCCGGACCGCGAGCTCTGATTGGCTCATGGTCCGGCACCGAATTTAAGCTACACATCGCCGCAGGAGAGGTGCGCGCTGTGCTCTCCTCCCCTCTCCTCACACGCCGCAGAGTCCAGGAGTAGTGCAGTGCGGTGGCGGGGCACGGATCGAGCCGCGGGTTGGCCACCCCTGCCCTACTGTGTCACTTCAGCCTGCTACCTCATGTGTCACTCCTGCTAGCACACTCCTACAGTATGTCACTACAGCCAGCTTCCCAATGAGTCACTCCTGCCAGGACCCTCATGTGTCACTACAGCCCCCCCCCGAAAATACACCTCGTGCCATTGCAGCAGCCCCTTATGTGTCCCCTGTTTGCCAGTGGGTGTCTCACCTCTAGTATCTGGCTCTCTCAGTTCTCAGTCTCCGTAGTGCTGCTGCTGCCTGTCTGGCTGGAGTGCAGCAGTTTCTGGATCTATTGTGGTCACGTGACTTCGAGTGTCGGGAGCCACATTTGAATAAAGAAAGAGCTGCATGAGGCTCAAGAGCCACAGCTTGGCCACCGCTGATGTAGACCTTCAGTGGACGACCTAATAACTGTCGACCTAAGTTGTGTCGACCTAACAACAGTATCCCTTTGCATGTAGCCCACAAATGTTAGACACCTTTATTTTTACATTGCAATTCAGATCTGTTTGAACTCATCCCACCAAAATCTGATCTCTCTGCACGTTACATCTGCCCCCCCTGCAGTGCAGCATGGTTTTACCTAGGTGCACAGTTACTTGCTCTTTTTTGCTTTACTTCCAAATCAGAATCAGGCCCTTAGCCTGTCTGCTATTACCCAATCTCGTCTAATTACTGATTTTCTTTATACAATCTACAACTTTCTATTATTTCACTATTACAAAGCGATAGTATTTTAAAAAGCAAAAATCAATCTGGTTTTGCATATGAAATGATTGCCGTTTTAAATCTAAGGGCTAAATTGCCAGAATCTCGTTGTTTCCTGCAACTGCCTATTACATGTGGCTCCTAGTAAGTTTTATTCCCTTTTACAGCACTATGGAACCACTTTGGCAAATTACAAATAAAAAATAACAGGACTCACTAAATTTAGTCTGTGCGCGGAAGTCCAGCAGCCACCCCGTTACCCTAGCTCATCTGTCAGTGAGATGCTTGGCTACAGGGCTGTAACTAGGGATGGGAGAGCAGGGACCTCGCACAGGCTCCTGGGGAAAGCACCATCACTGCCCCATGGAACCTGCTTGTGGCTTACAGTGTGCCTAGAATGGTGGGATCCGGTCTGAAGGTCGACAATGATTAGGTCGACCGCTATAGGTCGACAGGGTTTGAAGGTCGACAGGGTTTCTGGGTAGACATGTTCTAGGGCAACAGGTCAAAAAGGTCGACATGAGTTTTTCAATTTTTTTATTTTTTTGAACTTTTTCATACTTAACGATCCATGCGGACTAGAATTAAGAATAGTAACCTGTGCCGAGCGCAGCGGTAGTGTAGCGAGGCACCTTGCCCGAAGCATGGCGAGCGAAGCAAGCCACACGAGGGGACATGGTGCACTAATTGGGCTTCCCGGTCACTGTACGGCGAAAACGACACCAAAAAAAAATGAAAAACTCATGTCAACCTTTCGACCTAGAACATATCGACCTATAAACCCTGTCGACCTAGTGACCATCGACCTAAACATTGTCGATCTAATGATCCACACTCAGAATGGCACCCATCAGCAAGTAGGACTACTGCAGAGCCGCCCGGGGCAGACAAGGGACACTCTGTAGTCTGTAAAGTTGAGCGGAGCATCCTTATGATGTACCAGGCAGTGCTCTACATCCCAGTGACGGTGGCCCCGCCCAATCAGTGTGACATCATGATTTTTATAGGGAGTGGCCAGCGCAAGGTGCACCACCGTCCTAGTTTGGCGCTACTTGGCTATGGATTATGGGGGTAATTCCAAGTTGATCGCAGCAGGAAATTTTTTAGCAGTTGGGCAAAACCATGTGCACTGCAGGGGGGGGGGGCAGATGTAACATGTGCAGAGAGTTAGATTTGGGTGTGGTGAGTTCAATCTGCAATCTAAATTGCAGTGTAAAAATAAAGCAGCCAGTATTTACCCTGCACAGAAACAAAATAACCCACCCAAATCTATCTCTCTCTGCACATGTTATATCTGCCCCCCCTGCAGTGCACATGGTTTTGCCCAACTGCTAAAAAATTTCCTGCTGCGATCAACTTGGAATTACCCCCTATGTACAATGCAAAAAAAAAAGTATTACCTTGACATTGGTAATTCTCAAAAAAACATTTTTACATTTTAAAGTGGATTTTTTTTTTTCTTTAAACCCGTGTGGCTTTCTGCCATTTTGGAAAGGTGAATTAACGCCATAGCAAGAACCTTTGTTAATCAATGTCCTTTGTTTACGTTCACCCCCTTTTTTAATATTTAATTCCCAGAGGATACAGCATGCCGTGATTTATTCTCATATATACCAATAAAGGTTACATTTTATATTTCCTTATATTATCCAGGGTGCACCTGAGGTAAGCTTCCGCTGTCTTCCTCTCTGCGTTTGCCTGGACCAATACAAGGCATCCCAGAAGAGAACAGACGTTCTGTTCTACGGAACACGCCTGACTGACACATGGTCCTCCAGGAATGAGGAGCAGGTAATAGCAACGATGATTCTCCGAATGGTTTTTTAACAGACGCCAGCTGCGATGCGCTCTCTGGGCAGATTACGTTTTCGTTCTGATTTTTTGGAAGAAAATTACATTATTATTTTTTCTTCTTCGTTCACGTACTGTAGTGGAACCAATATCGCTATTATCAAGGTCTACAATCATCACGGTGACAGTTCAAACACACGCAGCCGATAGATCATAGTACGTTCGCCTCTTTGTGTACGCTGGGTTTGTACTAGTCATCATTAGTTCCAACCCTAAAATACCCATTTCACGCAAAATGAGAAACGGCCAAGAACCGCCCTATTTAGAATCAGCCGTAGATACACAAGGTTGCATAAATTTGCTTCTATATACTAAAGCGCGCCATTTGCCTCTGTGAATAGAGATGTGCTGGACACTTACAGTACGTGCGTTTTGGCAGGGTGCCACGCCCTGGACACTTTTTACACCTTGAGATGGGCCCTGCCCGTTTTGCAAGTGCCGGCTTGCTCCTGCACTTCCCTGAAGCAAGCCGTCACAGAGTCTGGGAGCAGCAGGAGATAAGCAGAGTGAAGGGCCTCAGGAGGCGGGCCGTGCACCATTCAACGAACAAGAGGGAGGACTTTGGTAATCCTACTCAATGTTGCTGTTGGCCCGCCGTCCATGACAAGCTGGCATCCTGTACATGGGGAGAAATAGGGAAGCAGGGCTTGGATGTCTTTTCCTGCCATTCATCTTTCAACGCGTCGTGTCCATTTCAGAGTTAGCTCCGCAACGGCAGCACATGTGGACTCTGCAGGTGTCGGAGCAGATGAAGGAGGCCTCAGGCAGACATGGAAAGGGAGGCAGCACTGTAACATCTTAATGGAGGCAGACTGGGCTGAGCAGGGCAGCGCAGTATGGTGCCGAGGACTTGGGAGTCAGACTTGCCCTCTAGGTGGCGCTCATTATCTACAGCACATGACAGACCTATTTAAAAATGTGGGCCTTTCTTTTTGGAAGAAATCGGTTTCTTATTTGACAGGAAATGGGATTGAAATTGTGTTTGTATTGTGGAAGTTTTGCTGTATAATGAAGTTGCACTTTTGGTCCTGAGTGATAGAAGTGAAGGTGGAAAGCGGCTTTGTATAAATCGTTTCCATGTAACTACTGATAGATAGAGGCCAGTCCTGGATGGATCACCTAGCAGTCTGCATACACGCTGGGCTCCAAAGTTCTCTCCTCCTGTATGACAAGGTAACGCTACAATCTCAGCCACTGGTTGTCATATCAGCCACAAAAATACCGGTGGTGTGTTACTAGGGTCGGCCAGGGATATGCATGGGATGTAGTCGGAGAAATGTGTTGCATCAAAATTGTGCCCAATAAAATGAGAGAAAGTGCCCCCCTCGGTGATCAGCAAATAAATCGTACAGTGAACACCACATCCACATAGCTGATAAGCCACGAAGGGTAAAAGTAATCGGCAACATCCAGCGATGATACTACCGACGCATTTCTCTGCACTTTGCTACTGCGGTTTACTCAGAGAAAATGGTCTGGATGTAATGACGCCCGACTGCCCCTTTAAAAAAAATGGGCGAGTTCAGCCGTCATCCCGCACGGTCTCCGAACTTGGGCGTCATTACATCCGGCTCAATGTCTCCATATTTTGGATACCATGCAAAAAGCAAAACTACTTCACATAGTTATGTGGGACATTGGCTGTGTTGACACGCGCACGGAAGTACTGGGGAAGACAGTGGCGGATCGATATTGTATATAAAGGATACAGATTATAGCACTCGCTACTCTAAGGAGAAGGGAATAAACGCGTTATGCTTTTGTGTTCTTGGAGATTTAGAGAGAAAATGGCCGAAACTCACGGTTTTCCGTTCACAGGGCCTAATTCAGACCTGATCGTAGCTGTGCAAAGTCAGCCACCCTGACATGTGGGGGGATGCCCAGCATGTCTGGCCCTCCCCCCGCCGCACACGTACAAAAGCGCTTTTGTACCTGAAGAGTAGCTACCTACCAGCACGCAGGTGCTACCCGTCGCTCTCCGGATAGCAGCGGCTGTGTGGCGTCATGCAGCCGCTGCCCCCCCCCCCCCCCCGCTCTGTCCAGTCACGCCTGCGTTGCCCGGACCGCGCCCCCAAAACGGCGGCCCAATGCCGCCGGCCCACCCAGCGAGTGCTTCTGCCTGCAGGTCTGAATTGGCCCCACAGACTTGTCCGCTCCTGTATCTCGAGAGACGCAACAAAACCACCACAACGCACTTTCTCCGTACAGGCACATTTACTCTCCAGATCAACAATTGTTTCACTATCAATTCTTGTTTCCACAATATGTATAAAAACACAATATTTAATAACAGAACTACATTTAGAAATTTCGATTATGATACAAAAATAAAATAAAATAATATTACAAAAAATAATAATAAAATGTCAACGCTGCGACGTCAGTTCCTCATCGCCAGCATGGCGTTAATATCCCAGATAAGATTCCGTAACTGATCCATAATTTGTTTCAGCTGCTGATTCTTCTGTTTCAGTTTCTGTAAGAAGATAAGAACACGCAACGTGGAAGCCATTACAGCAAATCTATCTGGCAGTTGTAACACAGAGGCCTCCAACACACAGCTCAGTGATTACCGTCATGCTACTCGAGCGTTCCACAAACTCTGACATTACAGTCCAGGTTTTAAGGATATCCATGTTTGAGCATGTGTGACTTAATTAGTACCTCAGTCAATTTGATTTAACCGTCTGGACTTAAGCATGGATATCCGTAAAACCTGGACTGTAGTGGCGGAGTTTGGGAAACTCAGGGCTACTCCGTTAATCACCTGCATTATTAAGAGACAAACACAGAAATGTATATAGTCACCAGTAAAGGGCCCTGCATATGGTCAGTCCTGTCTTGCCTCCACTCACTCTGTTCTGCCCCATCCCTTCTTGTCCGCACTGCCTTCCTGCTCCGTCCTGCCACCCCCTCCCTCGCCCCCTGCTGCTAGTGTCAGTCCTGTCCCTCGCAGCAGTGGGAACATGAATGTTGCAGACGGTACAGAGTTTAGGAGATCATCATATAGATTGTGGTAGTTTTATAACATATTGAGAATGAGGCAGGGAACAAAATGTATATCTCTATGCATCAGTGTACTAATGATCACAATTGTATATATATATATATGTGTATATATATATATATATATATATATATATATCTTTCCATACTTAGCAGTGGGATCTTTGCCCAGTATGCAGCATCGTCTTCATGCCGGGACAGCTCTGCAGTACACAGCTCTCCTGGCAATGAATTGAGTTTAGAGTTCCTGACACCGCCTGCAAGTGTGCAAGGGACCTGTAACGGAGAGGGATCCACAGGATCTGTGGATTGTTGTGAAAAGAAGCCTATATGCACAGCAGCACAAGACAGGGCTGCATGTGACAGGGGCAGTGACATGATGTGAGGAGGGGAATGGAGACAGCAGGAAGCCACAGGCTGAGAGTTATAAAGTGGGAGGAGCAGGATCCCCCAGCAGCACAGAGTATATCAGGAGATGAGTGATGTGTCAGTGAGGACAGGGCTGCATGTGACAGCGGCAGTGACATGATGTGAGGAGGGGAATGGAGGCAGCAGGAAGCCACAGACAGAGTTATATAGTGGAAGGAGCAGGATCTCCCAGCAGCACAGAGTATATCAGGAGATGAGTGATGTGTGAGGACAGGTCTGCATGTGACAGGGGCAGTGACATGATGTGAGGAGGGGAATGGAGGCAGCAGGAAGCCACAGACTGAGAGTTATATAGTGGGAGGAGCAGGATCCCCCAGCAGCACAGAGTATATCAGGAGATGAGTGATGTGTGAGGACAGGGCTGCATGTGCCAGGGGCAGTGACATGATGTGAGGAGGGGAATGGAGGCAGCAGGAAGCCACAGACTGAGAGTTATATAGTGGGAGGAGCAGGATCCCCCAGCAGCACAGAGTATATAAGGAGATGAGGGATGTGTCAGTGAGGACAGGGCTGCATGTGACAGGGGCAGTGACGTGATGTGAGGAGAGGAATGGAGGCAGCAGGAAGCCACAGACTGAGAGTTATATAGTGGGAGGAGCAGGGTCCCCCAGCAGCACAGAGTATATCAGGAGATGAGTGATGTGTCAGTGAGGACAGGGCTGCATGTGACAGGGGCAGTGACATGATGTGAGGAGGGGAATGGAGGCAGCAGGAAGCCACAGACTGAGAGTTATATAGTGGGAGGAGCAGGATCCCCCAGCAGCACAGAGTATATCAGGAGATGAGTGATGTGTGAGGACAGGGCTGCATGTGCCAGGGGCAGTGACATGATGTGAGGAGAGGAATGGAGGCAGCAGGAAGCCACAGACTGAGAGTTATATAGTGGGAGGAGCAGGATCCCCCAGCAGCACAGAGTATATCAGGAGATGAGTGATGTGTGAGGACAGGTCTGCATGTGACAGGGGCAGTGACATGATGTGAGGAGGGGAATGAAGGCAGCAGGAAGCCACAGACTGAGAGTTATATAGTGGGAGGAGCAGGATCCCCCAGCAGCACAGAGTATATCAGGAGATGAGTGATGTGTGAGGACAGGTCTGCATGTGACAGGGGCAGTGACATGATGTGAGGAGGGGAATGGAGGCAGCAGGAAGCCACAGACTGAGAGTTATATAGTGGGAGGAGCAGGATCCCCCAGCAGCACAGAGTATATCAGGAGATGAGTGATGTGTGAGGACAGGGCTGCATGTGCCAGGGGCAGTGACATGATGTGAGGAGGGGAATGGAGGCAGCAGGAAGCCACAGACTGAGAGTTATATAGTGGGAGGAGCAGGATCCCCAGCAGCACAGAGTATATCAGGAGATGAGTGATGTGTTAGTGAGGACAAGTCTGCATGTGACAGGGGCAGTGACATGATGTGAGGAGGGAAATGGAGTCAGCAGGAAGCCACACACAGAGTTATATAGTGGGAGGAGCAGGATCCCCCAGCAGCACAGAGTATACGAGGATATGAGTGATGTGCGAGGACAGGACTGCATGTGACAGGGGCAGTGACATGATGTGAGGAGGGGAATGGAGGCAGCAGGAAGTCACAGACTGAGAGTTATATAGTGGGAGGAGCAGGGTCCCCAGCAGCACAGAGTATATCAGGAGATGAGTGATGTGACAGGGCTACATGTGACAGAATAGAGGCAAGTAGAATGTCTCAAACTGTGTTAGTTAGTGAAATAAACCATACACCCCACACAGGACAGGGGAGGGATGTAATACTGATGCAGAAAGAGTATGGTCACCATGTTGGTGGAGTTATTCTATAAGTATAATGGTTTAAAACAAACAAACAAACAAAAAAACTGTATTAAAGAAACCCTTGTATCATTGAGTAATCCATGTTCCTAACATATAAACATGGAAAGAAAAATCTTTAAACATATAACTGACGAAACGCCCAGTAAATTCTGTGTTCGCAGAACACAACAGCACATACAAGGTTTAATATCCCAGCCTGACATTTCCTCAAGCCTCATGCGCTGTCTCACACAGCATACCTTATTTACTTCCAGAATTTCCCTCCTCTCCTCACTGGGATACCGGAGCTGGCTGGCTTGGCCGCGGTCATCGTTTTTCCAATAATCCTCCTCAATATATGGAATTAGTTGCTGAAAATGAATCGCCACAAAGAAAAATGCAGGTGAATAATGTACCTGCTGGGTAATGGGCAGATATTGGAACACCTCTGACAAGAGACTTGCAAATAGCGCACAGTGTCAGTAAGCTGCGGAAGGCTAAGCAGGAGGTCATTGTGCAAAAAATTATTTAATGTAAGAACATCATTTAAGCACAAATGCACATTGTACGTTCCTTCACTGCCCTGACAGTATAATTGTGTCTTGCCATAAGCATTGATTTCATACAGAATAGATGAACATTAGGGAACGGAAATGAACGTAACAGAACTAATGAGTTCAGTATATAAGTTATCGGGAAATAAAAGAAAGGTTCAACAAGAGTTCTTTCTCCAATATAGAACAATAGCAGTAGAGGTTTCCAAACTGCAGCTGGGTACAAGCTACACCCAGCCAATGGCGTGATGGAATGTCATGATACGTTGTGCGCGCCATACGCACTGCATGACCTGGTGTACAATGGCGCAATGTGTCGTTACAGCATACCGTCATTCACTGCATCTGACGTGCAGCACATCAAACAGTAGGATATGATGAACGGCCACAGTGCATGTGCAATCGTGCGTACAAACAATGCGATGACTACGACATATATCGTTCCAATCAGTGTCGGAACAATGGGGGTCATTCCGAGTTGATCGCTAGCTGCTTTCATTCGCTGTGCAGCGATCAGGCAAAAAAAACGGCACTTCTGCGCATGCGGCGCAATGCGCACGCGCGTCGTACTATTACAACGAAGGCTGTAGTTTCACACAAGGTCTTGCAAAGCTTTTCAGTCGCACTGCTGGCCGCAGAGTGATTGACAGGAAGAGGGCGTTTCTGGGTGTCAGCTGACCGTTTTCAGGGAGTGTTTGAAAAAACGCAGGCGTGCCAGGAAAAACGCAGGCGTGCCAGGAAAAACGCACGGCTGCTAAAAACTGCTAGCGAGCGAACAACTCGGAATGACCACCATTATATCTTACAGTGTGTACCCAGCTTTACTCTATAGCTGCCCAGAGCTCTGTATGCAGAACTCTCAGCAAACAGGGCAAAGGTTTTCCCCATAGTCTTGTGTCCAGCGGTTTATTAAGAAGCAAGGGGTATGGAAACAACCACAGGTATTTTGTAAATGATATAAAATGAACAATACACATTATTTTTCAAGTTTATATATAAATTTATCTGATTTATAGAGCATTTTGGCCTCATCTGGACACACTTTATAGCAGCATTACGTTTGTATAGTTTACGTTTGTGGCTGCAGTGTACTGTTTGCAGATTTGGGGGTCATTTCAGTGCGAGCCTGGACACACCAGCTATACCGCTCCCCCACCTTAGAGTCAGTGTACTTGGGGGGTTATTCAGATTTGTTAGCAAACCAAAGAAGCACACTAATGGACAAAACCATGGCCCTCATTCAGAGTTGTTCGCTCGCTAGCTGCTTTTAGCAGCTTTGCACACGCTAAGCCGCCGCCTACTGGGAGTGAATCTTATCTTATCAAAATTGCGAACGAAAGATTAGCAAAATTGCGAATAGACACTTCTTAGCAGTTTCTGAGTAGCTCCAGACTTACTCGGCATCTGCGATCAGTTCAGTGCTTGTCGTTCCTGGTTTGACGTCACAAACACACCCAGCGTTCGCCCAGACACTCCCCCGTTTCTCCAGCCACTCCCGCGTTTTTCCCAGAAACGGTAGCGTTTTTTCGCACACACCCATAAAACTGCCAGTTTCCGCCCAGAAACACCCACTTCCTGTCAATCACACTCCGATCACCAGAACGATGAAAGAACCTCGTAATACCGTGAGTAAAATACCTAACTGCATAGCAAATTTACTTGGCGCAGTTGCACTGCGGACATTGCGCATGCGCATTAGCGACTAATCGCTACGTTGCGAGAAAAAAATACAGAGCGAACAACTCGGAATGAGGGCCCATGTGCACTGCAGGTGGGGCAGATGTAACATGTGCAGAGAGTAAATAAGGCCCTAGATTAGTGATGATGTGAAGCAATCAGAGAGGAGTTTGTTTAGACAAGGAGCACAACCCAGCGAGTGATAGTGGACAAGGGAGAACCCTATTCAGTATCAGTTGCAGATCTGCTAAAAAGCAAAATCTGCTGATTAAACTGCATGCTTGGGGCAGCCCGGCACGCTAATCGGCAGACAGCGATGTGATCACCGAGTCAGGAATTAGGGTTGACCCCCTGCATACCCAGCTAGGCTGCTTATGCGTGCAGAACGACACCATTTTTCGGGTCGCTGCGGCAGAGTGTGACATCACGCAGCTGTGCCGAAAGTGGTCCAGATACGCCTCCATTGACCGGTCCCCGCAACGCTGTGTCAACCCCGCTTCCCCGATGGCCACCACTGTCAATCAAATCGCGATAACATCCTTCCGGGAAGCAATTGCGATGCGGAAGTGTGACCACCTGCTATAGCCACATGGATGTCCTAACAATACGTACGGACAACATGTCCAAAGCTGGGGTAATCCAGATCTGTCCACCTGGCGTCACCACCACAAAGTCCTCTCTCTCTGTCTCCCCAGCCCGCTGCCCGGGTGTCACCTCTGCTCTGTCCGTCTCCCCAGCCCGCTGCCCAGGTGTCACCTCTGCTCTGTCCGTCTCCCCAGCCCGCTGCCCGGGTGTCACCTCTGCTCTGTCTCCCTCCCCAGGCCGCTGCCCGGGTGTCACCTCTGCTCTGTCTCCCTCCTCAGCCCGCTGCCCGGGTGTCACCTCTGCTCTGTCTCTCCAGCCCACTGCCCGGGTGTCACCTCTGCTCTGTCTCCCCAGCCCGCTGCCCGGGTGTCACCTCTGCTCTGTCTCCCCAGCCCGCTGCCCGGGTGTCACCTCTGCTCTGTCTCCCTGCCCAGGCCGCTACCCGGGTGTCACCTCTGCTCTGTCCGTCTCCCCAGCCTGCTGCCAGGGTGTCACCTCTGCTCTGCCTCCCTCCCCAGCCCGCTGCCCGGGTTTCACCTCTGCATTGCCTTCCTTCCCAGCCCGCTGCCCGGGTGTCACCTCTGCTCTGTCTCCCCAGCATGCTGCCTAGGTGTCACCTCTGCTCTGCCACCCTCCCCAGCCCGCTGCCCGGGTGTCACCTCTGCTCTGTCTCCCTAGCATGCTGCCTGGGTGTCACCTCTGCTCTGCCTCCCTCCCCAGCCCGCTGCCCGGGTGTCACCTCTGCTCTGTCCGTCTCCCCAGGCCGCTGCCCGGGTGTCACCTCTGCTCTATCTTCCCAGGCCGCTGCCCGGGTGTCACCTCTGTCTCCCTTCCCAGCCCGCTGCCCGGGTGTCACCTCTGCTCTGTCCGTCTCCCCAGCCCGCTGCCCGGGTGTCACCTCTGCTCTGCCTCCCTCCCCAGCCCGCTGCCCGGGTGTCACCTCTGCTCTGTCTCCCCAGCATGCTGCCTGGGTGTCACCTCTGCTCTGCCTCCCTCCCCAGCCCGCTGCCCGGGTGTCACCTCTGCTCTGTCCGTCTCCCCAGCCCGCTGCCCGGGTGTCACCTCTGCTCTATCTTCCCAGGCCGCTGCCCGGGTGTCACCTCTGTCTCCCTTCCCAGCCCGCTGCCCGGGTGTCACCTCTGCTCTGTCCGTCTCCCCAGCCCGCTGCCTGGGTGTCACCTCTGCTCTGTATCCCCAGCCCGCTGCCTGGCTGTCACCTCTGCTCTGTCTGTCTCCCCAGCCCGCTGCCCGGGTGTCACCTCTGCTCTCTCTGTCTCTCCTGACGCTGACCGGGTGTTACCTCTGCTGTCTGTCTCCCCTGCCTGGGTGTCACCTCTGCACTACTCCTCTTATCCACCATAATACTGGTAAGTGCCGCAGCGAGCCTGCTCCCTCTCCGCACCATTCTGCAAATGCCTACACTAGTTCCCTATATTCTCCAATGCACAGTACTTACCATCACCCATAACACCACCAGCCGCCCTCGCAGCTCAATTACTCTCCATTCACACCCTCTTAGGGAGCGGTCCCTGACCTGTGCTTTAGAACCACCATGACCTGACCACTACCAGATCTATGACGTCTTACACATCAGCGACTAGCACAGAACATCCTATAAGAAATCTTGCACCCACCTCTATGGGCACAGGGTCCAGTCCAGCGCAGTTCTCATTGCATTTGTCAAACACCAAGCGCAGCTTACGGAACAGAATTGAGAGTTGCCGCAGATGCTCCTGCAGTTTCCCTAACCGGTCCTGGTAAGTCCCCGTGTGATACGTGACACCGTTTGGTAGCTATAGGATAGACAGTACATGGACATAGATATTAAAACATTAATGTAACAATCGAGGATCTTAATAATGATAATACAGCAGAAGCCATGTGCTTATATCCACCTGCTGGTGCCTAGATTTAGTGGGAATTCAATTGCCGGTGAAGATTGTGAATTGCTGTGGTGTTTAAACGCCGGCAATGGCACCTCAACTCGCACACTTCGCCCAGCCGATTTGCACAAAATTGCTTGCTACCCTATGGGATAGCGAACACGTTTGTGCAAGATCCAGCTGACGTAAAGTGTGACAGGCGCCGTACAGATTTGGCCGAGTGAACAATTCTCCGGCAACTGAATTCCCACATAGGCTCTTAGCTATTGAATGGGTACACATCTTCCCTGGCTCCTTACACAGATCCTGCAGACTGGAAGAGGACCCTGACTCCTGGATTCTGCATTATTTCTTCCACTAACCCTACTGCAGAATCTGACATGTCAATGTACGTGTTGCCTGGTCGGAATTACCTGGACCACTATACACGAGAATGCAGCCTACCCTATCACCAGAAAGGGAAGCCATCGTCTGCGTTACATGGAATAAAACAAGTTAGACAATAGGTGCTGGAATAACAGTGCAACATTGGTGGAAAAAGCCCCAAGGAATATTTCAGTCTCGAAACTGGAAGGGACACAGTGGTACGCCGCAAAGATGAAGGTGCAAGTGGTGCAAAGTAATTTATTCTTCTGCATTTTGCATGCAGGGTAAATACTGGCTGCTTTTGCATGTAGCCCACAAATGCTGGCCAGCTTTTATTTTTACACTGCAATTTAGAATTGAGTTTGGACACGTCCATCTCAAATGTAAATCACTCTACATATATTATACCTGTCACACCTGCAGTGCAGCACGGTTTTACCAAGTTGCAACGTTACTCGCTCTTTTTTGCTTTACTTTCAACTCAGAAATATCTCCAAAATGCGTAAACATATATCCAATTCTCATGGTACCTTCAGTACATAGGGACAATTCCGTCACCCGTCCCACAAACCAGCCGCCTTATACCCAGTGCGACATGTGATCTGACTCTTTCATAGAACAGTAAACGTCGGATGAATTAACACACCTACAGAAGTTGACAAATAAGGATAAGAACTAAACTAGCCATACTACTGTGACACGCCATTGCAGAGGTACATTCCAAAATGATGATTTTCAGCTATAAATTACTGTATAAATGGACAATATACTATAACTGTTTTTAAGGCTGGTTCCTATGGGTAGCTTTACTGCCTCATATCACTGAGATCATGGGTTCGATTCCCACAATGGCCCTAACTGTGTGGAGTTTGTATAGTCTCCCCGTACTTGCATGGGTTTCCTCCGGGTACTCCGGTTTCCTCACACAATCCACAAATATACTGGTAGGTTAACTGGCTCCCAACAAAAATTAACCCTAACATGTGCGTGTACACGTGGTAGGGAATATAGATTGTGAGCTCCACTGGGCAGGGACTGATGTGAATGGCCAAATATTCTCTGTAAAGCGCTGTGGAATATGTGCGCTATATAAATAATTGGTAATAAATAATGAATGTATGAACAGCACACTACTACATAAAATGGTTTTATCTGGTTACCACAGAGCACTGTTACCATGAGGGGGTCCTGTGATATGAGGGCTGTTTTAATAGGTCGCTAACACATCCTACTTCCATTATGAGGTGAAATTATACCATAGAGGTCCTGCAAAGGATAAGACTGCTATTAAATCATTAAGGTTTAATGTCTGTGACATAAACTGATAACACATAATAAAAGTGAATTTGATATGGACCAAGGATAAATCACAGTGCGCTGTCTCCCATACGCAGCTAATCAATTATAGAAGGGAAAGGTCCCTCAAGTTCACCCTATGAAACCTTCTGGCCTTATGTTGCTCTAGAAGTGATCGGCAAATAAACACCCCATTTAGGCATCTGCCAGTTGGGTAGGTGGGGGGGGATATAGAACAAATCTTTCAGCAAAGAGGTAATATTAGCACTTGCCACTTGACCACAATATACTGCAGGGGATGCGTTTAATTTGCCGGCAGCCCGAAATAGTCAGGAGGCCGACGTCGGCATTCAGACCTATGTAAGTATAACGCCTGGTTAGACTGAGGGTTTACTTTAGCCGCCCCCCCCCCCAGGTTAGGCACTATAGGAGGAGGTTAGGGTTATGCTGCAGGAAGGAAGGGTTAGGAGGTAGAGAAGAACAGCCCAAACTCACCCGTCGGCATTGCAACCTTCGGGATCCCGGCATCGGTCTTCTGTCTGCCGGGATCCCCAGAGCCGGCATATCATACTGATGTACTAAAGGGAAAATGCGATAAAACCCCCGTTTTCGGGGGTTTTATCGCATTTTCGCATGTACTATCACACGACCGCCGCGTTTTCACCCATGAGGGTATCGTCATCTCTGGACGGCGATAGTCTATGGCCTTTTTTTCGCCGGCAGCCGCAACCCACCGCAGACGCCCATCCGCTCCGGCATACCTTCCTCCAGAATGCCTGGACCCAGAAGGTAATCTCCTCCTCCCCCTAGCAACGTAGCCGGAGGTCCTTCCGGCTGCAGGGGGGAGGTGGAGGCGCCGGGGACAGCCTGCTGCCTGCTTCCCGACAGGGGAGCAGGTGAAGAGCCCAGGGCGGTGACGGAGACCCTCCCGCACAGGTATCGCGGGGGGCCTCCGTCACCGCACTGCGATATTGATCGCATATGTTAGTACACATGCGCTCAACATCGCTGCGATGGGCGGCGATGTATGTTGTTACATCCCGCCCTGAATCCTACTGCAGTGGACGTTCCTAGACCACTACTAATAAAGAGCATAGAGCGCGTGACTGAGACCAGTGACCTACAGCTCACTGAGCGCAATCAGCTCCAAAACAGGCATCACTACACTGAACACGTAACATGTCACCAACACAAATATTGTCCATATTACGTGTGTGTAATTTGGCGATTGTCACAGGAAGGCAGGAACTACCGGTTGGCCAGGACAGCAGTCGCCAGGGGCACAGGTTGAAGGAGGAGCAATGCCCAACTCAGCCACCCACCTACAACTTGGGAGTGCTGAAGAGTCTGCGGCTGCTGGACGCCAGGCAAAAGCTCTCCACAAATTACCCCAGCCTGGCCTTTACATCCAAGCTCCTGGCTCCGCCACGATGTTGACCAAAAGTGCGGCACTCACAGCGCCATGACGTTAGAAGAAAGCAGCCGAGCAGAAGCGTTAGTAACGCAGGGTACACAGTGATAGCTTCACAGACATCATGTTGGCTCTGCAGCACAGCTAATGTAGATATTTATCAGCAGGTCTGGCTGTGTGCACACGCGATCGCCCGTATACTGCCTGCAGGGATTGACGTCACAGCTGGGCGCCCACTTGTGACATCTTGCCCAACATACCTAGGACGGCCGATCGCTGTATATGCTTAACAAAATCGACAGCTCGCGATGGTGGGTCGAGGGCTATAACTGCGCAGTGTGTACCCAGCCTAAGTCAGGCATGCCAGAAGCGGCCGGACCCCTAGATACATAACGATATCACAGATACCACTTTGCCCCATGGCCATTGAATGGTGGCGGCCATTGCCATGAAACCAGCCACTTCCGCATACGCGCAATAGGGCTGGGCTGCAGACACTGCCTCCGCGGGGTATCTCCAGCTGTACGTACGGAATGAACCCATTGGGTGAGACGCTGGAAACCAGCGCATGATGGTGGCAGTGCCAATATCGAATGGGAAACCCATTTCCATGGGAGCAGGGTCATCGCTGGATGGCAACCATCGGTCCCCAGTGGCCATCCCTACCCTGTATCCCATGCATGCAGGTTGGCAGGGGCCCCTATGCCCATATACCCCAGCACTGGCCATGCACTGCACACCTGCATGTTGCGGAGCAGCTGGAAGATCTCCATGGTCCGGAACACGATGTCCTGCACAGTCTCCTGTCCGATCCGGCACAGGGACGCGGTGTTCACCTCCCGGGTGGCGGCGGCAGCGGCCTGGGGAGGGGGGCCGGGGTAGCCCCCGGGCCCGGGGACCGCAGCTGCCGCTCCAGCTCCTGACAGGGGCGGTGTAGACATAGCTCAATGGTTCGATCAAAAAGCAATCTGCGACCTTCCCAACATGGCGGCTGCGTCCGACGCCTTACGCGTCACCAAGATGGCGGCGTTCTTCTTCTATCCGACCTTCTGAAGATGGCAGCTACGCGCTCGGTACTTCCCCCAAAAGGACGGCGGACTTTCTGACCTTCTCAAGATGGCGGTTACGTGTCGTCGTCGTCCCACAAGGTGGCGGCGTGGAGTCTGACCTCAAGATGGCACGTACGGCTTCATTGCCTCCCCCAAGATGGGGCGGGTTTTGACCTTGCTAGGTTGGGCTGGCCTAGTGTATTTATGGCACGGGAAAGAAAGACAGGAACAAGCAAGAACATATATCATAACCAAACAAACCTGGACATTGGTAGTAATCACACCCAATATATAATCATTACCTCTCAGGGTAATATTCTTTTTATTTTATTTTTTACAAAGAAACATAATGAAAAGTGTCTATATATGGATTATATAGAGGGGTCTATTCATGAAGCAGTGAAAAGTGTGGAGAAGTGAGCTAGTGGAGAAGTTGCCCATGGCAACTAATCACCTGCTCTGTATAATTCTATAGTATTCAAATTTCTCTATCGTCCTAGTGGATGCTGGGGTTCCTGAAAGGACCATGGGGAATAGCGGCTCCGCAGGAGACAGGGCACAAAAAAGCAAAGCTTTAGGATCAGGTGGTGTGCACTGGCTCCTCCCCCTATGACCCTCCTCCAAGCCAGTTAGATTTTTGTGCCCGGCCGAGAAGGGTGCAATCTAGGTGGCTCTCCTAAAGAGCTGCTTAGGAAAGTTTAGCTTAGGTTTTTTATTTTACAGTGAGTCCTGCTGGCAACAGGATCACTGCAACGAGGGACTTAGGGGAGAAGAAGTGAACTCACCTGCGTGCAGGATGGATTGGCTTCTTGGCTACTGGACATCAGCTCCAGAGGGACGATCACAGGTACAGCCTGGATGGTCACCGGAGCCTTGCCGCCGGCCCCCTTGCAGATGCTGAAGTAAGAAGAGGTCCAGAATCGGCGGCAGAAGACTCCTCAGTCTTCTAAAGGTAGCGCACAGCACTGCAGCTGTGCGCCATTTTCCTCTCAGCACACTTCACACGGCAGTCACTGAGGGTGCAGGGCGCTGGGAGGGGGGCGCCCTGGGAGGCAAATGAATACCTATTTTGGCTAAAAATACCTCACATATAGCCTCCGGAGGCTATATGGAGATATTTAACCCCTGCCAGAATCCGTTAAGAGCGGGAGACGAGGCCGCCGAAAAAGGGGCGGGGCCTATCTCCTCAGCACACAGCGCCATTTTCCCTCACAGAAAGGCTGGAGGGAAGGCTCCCAGGCTCTCCCCTGCACTGCACTACAGAAACAGGGTTAAAACAGAGAGGGGGGGCACTAATTTGGCGATATGCTTATATATATATTAAGATGCTATAAGGGAAAACACTTATATAAGGTTGTCCCTATATAATTATAGCGTTTTTGGTGTGTGCTGGCAAACTCTCCCTCTGTCTCTCCAAAGGGCTAGTGGGTCCTGTCCTCTATCAGAGCATTCCCTGTGTGTGTGCTGTGTGTCGGTACGTGTGTGTCGACAGGTAGGAGGACGATGTTGGTGAGGAGGCGGAGCAATTGCCTGTAATGGTGATGTCACTCTCTAGGGAGTCGACACCGGAATGGATGGCTTATTTAGGAAATTACGTGATAATGTCAACACGCTGCAAGGTCGGTTGACGACATGAGACGGCCGACAAACAATTAGTACGGTCCAGACGTCTCAAAAACACCGTCAAGGGTTTTAAAACGCCCGTTTACTTTAGTCGGTCGACACAGACACAGACAGGGACACTGAATCCAGTGTCGACGGTGAATAAACAAACGTATTCCTTATTAGGGCCACACGTTAAAGGCAATGAAGGAGGTGTTACGTATTTCTGATACTACAAGTACCACAAAAGAGGGTATTATGTGGGATGTGAAAAAACTACCATAGTTTTTCCTGAATCAGATAAATTAAATAAAGTGTGTGATGATGCGTGGGTTCCCCCCGATAGAAAATTATGGGCGGTATACCCTTTCCCGCCAGAAGTTAGGGCGCGTTGGGAAACACCCCTTAAGGTGGATAAGGCGCTCACACGCTTATCAAAACAAGTGGCGGTACCGTCTATAGATAGGGCCGTCCTCAAGGACCAGCTGACAAGGCTGGAAAATATAATAAAAAGTATATACACACATACTGGTGTTATACTGCGGCCAGCGATCGCCTCAGCCTGGATGTGCAGAGCTAGGGTGGCTTGGTCGGATTCCCTGACTAAAAATATTGATACCCTTGACAGGGACAGTATTTTATTGACTATAGAGCATTTCTATATATGCGAGATGCACAGAGGGATATTTGCACTCTGGCATCATGAATAAACGCGATGTCCATAACTGCCAGAAGATGTTATGGACACGACAGTGGTCAGGTGATGCAGATTCCAAACGGCACAGTATGGCCGTATAAAGGAAGAGGACTTGTTTGGGGTCGGTCCATCGGACCTGGTGGTCACGGCAACTGCTGGAAAATCCACCGTTTTTTACCCTAAGTCACATATCTGCAGAAAAAGACACCGTCTTTTCAGCCTCAGTCCTCTCGTCCCTATAAGATCATATCTGCCCAGGGATAGAGGAAAGGGAAGAAGACTGCAGCAGGCAGCCTATTCCCAGGAACAGAAGCGTTTCACCGCGTCTGACAAGTTCTCAGCATGGCGCTGAGACCGTACAGGACCCCTGGATCCTACAAGTAGTATCCCGGGGGTACAGATGGGAATGTCGAGACGTTTCCCCTTCGCAGGCTCCTGAAGTCTGCTTTACCAAGTCTCCCTCCGACAAGGAGGTAGTATGGGAAAAAATTCACAAGCTGTATTCCCAGCAGGTGACAATTAAATTACCCCTCCTACTACAGAAAAGGGGTATTATTCCACACTATATTGTGGTACTGAAGCCAGAAGGCTAGGTGAGACTTATTCTAAAAAAAAAAAAAAAAAAAAAAAAAATTTTTTTTTGAACACTTACAAAGGTTCAAATTAAGATGAAGTCACTCAGAGCAGTGATAACGAACCAGGAAGAAGGGGACTATATAGTGTCCCGGGACATCAGGGATGCTTACCTCTATGTCCCAAATTTGCCCTTCTCACTAAGGGTACCTCAGGTTCGTGGTGCAGAACTGTCACTATCAGTTTCAGACGCTGCCGTTTGGATTGTCCACGGCACCCCGGGGTCTTTACCAAGGTAATGGCCGAATTGATGATTCTTCTTCGAAGAAAAGGCGTCTAAATTATCCCTTACTTGGACGATCTCCTGATAGGGGCATAGTCCAGGGAACAGTTGGAGGTCGGAGTAGCACTATCTCGGATACTGCTACAATCAGCACGGGTGGATTCTAAATATTCCAAAATCGCAGCTGATCCCGACGACACGTCTGCTGTGCCTAGGGATGATTCTGGACACAGTCCAGAAAAAGGTGTTTCTCCCGGAAGAGAAAGCCAGGGAGTTATCCGAGCAAGTCAGGAACCTCCTAAAAACAGTGCATCATTGCACAAGGGTCCTGGTAAAAATGGTGGCTTCCTACGAAGCAATTCCATTCGGCAGATTTCACGTAAGAACTTTTCAGTGGGATCTGCTGGACAAATGGTCCGGATCGCATCTTCAGATGCATCAGCGGATAACCCAATATCCAAGGACAAGGGTGTCTCTCCTGTGGTGGTTATAGAGTGCTCATCTTCTAGAGGGCCGCAGATTCGGCATTCAGGATTGGATGCTGGTAACCACGGAGCCCAGCCTGAGAGGCTGGGGAGCAGTCACACAAGGGAAAAATTTCCAGGGAGTGTGATCAAGTATGGAGACTTTTCTCCACATAAATATACTGGAGCTAAGGGTAAATTTATAATGCTCTAAGCTTAGCAAGACCTCTGCTTCAAGGTCAGCCGGTATTGATCCAGTGGGAAAAACATCACGGCAGTCGCCCACGTAAACAGACAGGGCGACACAAGAAGCAGGAGGGCAATGGCAGAAACTGCAAGGACTTTTCGCTGGGCGGAAAATCATGTGATAACACTGTCAGCAGTTTTTCATCCCGGGAATGGAAACTGGGAAGCAGACTTCCTCAGCACGACCTCCACCCGGGAGAGTGGAAACTTCATTGAGAAGTTTTTTCCACATGATTGTAAACCGTTGGGAAATACCAAAGGTGGACATGATGGCGTCCCGTCTGAACAAAAAACGGGACAGGTATTGCGCCAGGTCAAGAGACCCTCAGGCAATAGATGTGGACGTTCTGGTAACACCGTGGGTGTACCAGTCGGTGTATGTGTTCCCTCCTCTGCTTCTCATACCTAAGGTGCTGAGAATTATAAGACGTAGAGGAGTAAGAACTATACTCATGGCTCCGGATTGGCCAAGGAGGACTTGGTACCCGGAACTTCAAGAGATGCTTACAGAGGTCTTATGGCCTCTGCCGCTAAGAAGGGACTTGCTTCAGCAAGTACCATGTCTGTTCCAAGACTTACCGCAGCTGCGTTTGTCGGCATGGAGATGGAAAGCCGGATCCTAAGGGAAAAAAGGCATTCCGGAAGAGGTCATTCCTACCCTGGTCAAAGCCAGAAAGGAGGTGACCGCACAACATTATCACCACGTGTGGCGAAAATATGTTGCGTGGTGTGAGGCCAGGAAGGCCCCACAAAGAAATTTCAACTCGGTCGTTTCCTGCATTTCCTGCAAACAGGAGTGTCTATGGGCCTCAAATTGGGGTCCATTAAGGTTCAAATTCGGCCCTGTAAATTTTCTTCCAGAAAGAATTGGCTTCAGTTCCTGAAGTCCAGAAGTTTGTCAAGGGAGTATTGCATATACAAAACCCTTTTTTGTGCCTCCAGTGGCACTGTGGGATCTCAACGTAGTTCTGGGATTCCTCAAATCACATTGGTTTAAAACCAGTCAAATATGTGGATTTGAAGCATCTCACATAAAAAGTGACCATGCTCTTGGCCCTGGCCTGGACCAGGCGAGTGTCAAATTGGTGGTTTTTTCTCAAAAAAGCCCATATCTGTTTGTCCATTCGGACAGGGCAGAGCTGCGGACTCGTCCCCAGTTCTCTCCCTAAGGTGGTGTCAGTGTTTCACCTGAACCAGCTTATTGTGGTGCCTTGCACCTACTAGGGACTTGGAGGACTCCAAGTTGCTAGAAGTTGTCAGGGCCCTGAAAATATGTTCCAGGACAGCTGGAGTCAGAAAATCTGACTCGCTGTTTATACTGTATGCACCCAACAAGTTGGGTGCGCCTGCTTCTAAGCAGTCGATTGCTCGTTGAATTTGTAACACAATTCAACTTGCACATTCTGAGGCAGGCCTGCCACAGTCTAAATCGGTTAAGGCCCATTCCACAAGGAAGGTGGGCTCATCTTGGGCGGCTGCCCGAGAGGTCTCGGCATTACAACTCTGCCGAGCAGCTACGTGGTCAGGGGAGAACACGTTTGTAAATTTCTACAAATTTGATATCCTGGCAAAAGAGGACCTGGAGTTCTCTCATTCGGTGCTGCAGAGTCATCCGCACTCTCCCGCCCGTTTGGGAGCTTTGGTATAATCCCCATGGTCCTTTCAGGAACCCCAGCATCCACTAGGACGATAGAGAAAATAAGAATTTACTTACCGATAATTCTATTTCTCGGAGTCCGTAGTGGATGCTGGGCGCCCATCCCAAGTGCGGATTATCTGCAATACTTGTACATAGTTACAAAAATCGGGTTATTATTGTTGTGAGCCATCTTTTCAGAGGCTCCGCTGTTATCATACTGTTAACTGGGTTTAGATCACAAGTTGTACGGTGAGATTGGTGTGGCTGGTATGAGTCTTACCCGGGATTCAAAATTCCTCCCTTATTGTGTACGCTCGTCCGGGCACAGTACCTAACTGGCTTGGAGGAGGGTCATAGGGGGAGGAGCCAGTGCACACCACCTGATCCTAAAGCTTTGCTTTTTTGTGCCCTGTCTCCTGCGGAGCCGCTATTCCCCATGGTCCTTTCAGGAACCCCAGCATCCACTACGGACTCCGAGAAATAGAATTATCGGTAAGTAAATTCTTATTTTTGTTACTTCAATGCTGATTGGTTGCATACCCTCCCATACCTCCCAACTGTCCCGATTTTCGCAGGACAGTCCCGTTTTTTTGGGTCTGTCCCGCTGTCCCTCCCGCGGGCCGCAGTGTCCCGCGGTGGGTGGGGCAGTTGGGAGACTTCTGATCACTCACTGCTCTGCTCAGTTGAGAGCAGAGCAGCGGTGAATAGACGCTGTGCGCGTGCGCACAGCGTCTATTCCAGTGAGTTAGAGGGAGAGGGGGCATGCCAGCAGCTCACAGAGCGCTGGCCATGCCCCCTCAGTGACGAAAATGGGGGCGTGATTCGTGATCGCGGGACCTCCTCGAAGCCACGCCTCCTACACAGGTCACGCCCTCTTTTTGGCCACGGGCACGCTACGCGCACCAAGATGTCCCTCCTTCGTCTACTTCAATGTTGGGAGGTCTGCCCTCCAACACTGCCCAGCTGAAAACCGGTACAACGTTGGCAAAGGGGCATGGTCATGGGTAAAGGGGGTGTGGCTAAGCTGCGCTCCCATAGGCTTCCATTGTAATAGGAGACACTGAAAACCTGTACAGGGACCCTTTTGGCCGCTACAGACCATCAAAAAATGGTACTGTACCGCCCAAAAAGGTACAGTTGGACTACGATTGGGAACGGTAACCTGTGCCAAGCGCAGCGAGGCACCTTGCCCAAAGCTCGCGAGCCATGCGAGGAGACACTGTCCACTAATTGGGGTTCCTGATCACTTTACGAACAAAACTACACCAGTTTAAAAAAAAAAAAAACTCATGTCGCCCTTTTCCCATGTCGACCTAATGACCGCGTCGACCTATTTCAGGTGTTGACCTATTTCAGCTGTCGAGCAATAGTCCCATTTTTGGGCACTGTCCCAGCCGCTGTCCCACCAATGGGCTGCCATGTTCTGCGAGTGAAGGGGAGGTTTTGGGGGCGCTTGATCACCGCAACCAGCTGATGATACTGATGTGTGCTTTTCTCCAATCTTTAGCTCCCCAATGTTGAGAATTATTTACAGATAATACAGTTGGAGGCACAAAGGCAGCCGGTAGTGATCAATGTTACACAAACCATCCATCCACAACTTGCAGACAGACACGTAACTACCCCATTTCTACTCACAGTGCGGGAAAGGCGTGTGGTGGTGTGGGACAAGCCTTACAGAATACCATAGTAACCCATGTTAGATGAGACACCGCATTACATAAAAACATACCCTCCAACATTTTACACATAAAAATCGGTACAAAGCAGGAAAAGAGGCGTGGCCATGTGTAAAGGGGGTGTGGTCACGCCCCTTTTACTATACTTTCAATGGAAGTTTGGAGAGCAAAAAATCAATACAGACCATAAAAAAAAGGTCCTGTACCTGCCAAAAAGGTACAGCTGGAGGGTATGTAAAAACAGACACACAAAGAAATAAAATCCTTGGTAATTTGCTGGGGTAATATTTTCGGTTACATTAAAAGGCAAAATAAAATTGTTGGCACCACGTAGATGTGGCGAGACCATGGCAACGCATTTTGCTGAGAATCAGGTGACCCTCCCCCACAGAGGAGGATTGGGAACAAAAAGTGGCCCTGGAAAAATTTGTACTAGTGGCCCCACATGGGCAGCACCAGAGGTGTAAGGTCTAGCCATGGGCCATGGCAGCAGCACCCTCCCCCCAAGACTTTCCAGATAGTGGGCATGTCCAGCATCAAGGGGGAAGTTAAAAGGAAATAAAATTAAATATTATGAGCACATTATATGATACACCTTCAGAATTTAGGAAACTATATCATTCTTTAGAAATATATATTTTCTTGCTTATTACACCAACCGTATTTAATCACCATTCACTCAATCTTATGTCAGCCAAGCAGGCAGACAGAGCATACACTAGATCATCTGCAATCACAGGCTAAGTGGCAAAGTCATTTTCATATATGCAAATTATTTTGCATCTTATTCATTATGTCTATAAAAAGGATCACATGTCCTCAAACAAAACAGGCCCCACTGGTGCGTCGGCCCACCGGGGATCTTCCCTGTAAACCCTATGGCCAATCCGCCTCTGCTCCCCCATATTTCCTGCCCGTTTCACTGGGAAGTGGGTGTGATGCATCTAGAGATGTGCACCGGAAATTTTTTGGGTTTTGTGCTTTGGTTTTGGATTCGGTTCGGCGGCAGTGTTTTGTATTCGGACGCGTTTTGGCAAAACCTCCCTGAAATTTTTT
This sequence comes from Pseudophryne corroboree, assembly GCF_028390025.1. Lineage (NCBI taxonomy): Eukaryota > Metazoa > Chordata > Amphibia > Anura > Myobatrachidae > Pseudophryne > Pseudophryne corroboree. Next base: position 805,580,413 of record NC_086448.1, read on the forward strand.
TTGCGGATTCGGGTGTGTTTTGGATTTAGGTGTTTTTTTACAAAAAAACCTCAAAGCAGCTTAAATCATAGAATTTGGGGGTAATTTTGATGGGTGTGGTTCATCAAATCGACAGTGTCTAGGTCAACAATGTTTAGGTCGACCACTATAGGTCGACAGTCACTAGGTCGACATGGATGGAAGGTCGACAGGGTTTCTAGGTCGACATGTGTTAGGTCGACAGGTCTACAGGTCGACATGAGGATTTTTATATATTTTTTGTGTCGTTTTCTTCGTAGAGTGACCGGGATCCCAAATTAGTGCACCGCGTCCCCTCGCATCGCTCGCTTCGCTCGCCATGCTTCGGGCATGGTGCCTTCGCTCCGCTACCGCTTCGCTCGGCACACTTTACCGTTCCAATCGTAGTCCACGTGGATCGTTAAGTATGAAAAAATTCAAAGAAAGAAAAAAAATGTGAAAAACTCATGTCGACCTTTAGACCTGTCGACCTAGCACATGTCGACCTAGAAACCCTGTCGACCTTCCATCCATGTCGACCTAGTGACTGTCGACCTATAGTGGTCGACCTAAACATTGTCGATCTTCCGACCGGATCCCAATTTTGATCCCATAGTATTATTAACCTCAATAACCACAATTTCCACTCATTTCCAGTCTATTCTTAACACCTCACACCTCACAATATTATTTTTTGTCCTAAAATTTGCACCGAGGTCGCTGGATGACTAAGCTAAGCGACCCAAGTGGCCGGCACAAACAACTGGCCCATCTAGGAGTGGCACTGCAGTGTCAGACAGGATGGCACTTAAAAAAATTAGCCCCAAACATCACATGATGCAAAGATAAAAAAAATAAAAAAGAGGTGCAAGATGGAATTGTCCTCGGGCCCTTGGGCCCTCCCACCCACCCTTATGTTGTATAAACAGGACATGCACACTTTAACAAACCCATCATTTCAGCGACAGGGTCTGCCACACGACTGTGGCTGAAATGACTGGTTGGTTTGGGCCCCCACCAAAAAAGAAGCAATCAATCTCTCCTTGCACAAACTGGCTCTACAGAGGCAAGATGTCCACCTCCTCCTCATCCTCCGATTCATCACCCTTTTCACTGTGTACATCCCCCTCCTCACAGAGTATTAATTTGTCCCCACTGGAATCCACCATCTCAGGTCCCTGTGTACTTTCTGGAGGCAATTGCTGGTGAATGTCTCCACGGAGGAATTGTTTCTAATTCATTTTGATGAACATCATCTTCTCCACATTTTGTGGAAGTAAACTCGTACGCCGATCGCTGACAAGGTGACCGGCTGCACTAAACACTATTTTGGAGTACACACTGGAGGGGGGGCAACTTAGGTAAAATAAAGCCAGTTTGTGCAAGGGCCTCCAATTGCCTCTTTTTCCTGCCAGTATACGTACGGACTATCTGACGTGCCTACTTGGATGCGGTCACTCATATAATCTTCCACCATTCTTTCAATGGTGACAGAATCATATGCAGTGACAGCAGACGACATGTCAGTAATCATTGGCAGGTCCTTCAGTCCGGACCAGATGTCAGCACTCGCTCCTGACTGCCCTTTATCACCGCCAGCGGGTGGTTTTGGAAATCTGATCCTTTTCCTGGCAGCTCCAGTGGCGGGAGAAAATGAAGGAGGAGCTGTTGGCGGGTCACGTTCCGCTTGACTTGACAAGTGTCTCACCAGCAGGTCTTTGAACATCTGCAGACTTGTGTCTGCCGGAAAGAGAGATACAACGTAGGCTTTAAACCTAGGATCGAGCACAGTGGCCAAAATGTAGTGCTCTGATTTCAACAGATTGACCACCCGTAAATCCTGGTTAAGCGAATGAAGGGCTCCATCCAACAAGTCCCACATGCCTAGCGGAATCGCTCCATTTTAGCTCCTCCTTCAATCTCTCCAGCTGCTTCTGCAAAAGCCTGATGAGGGGAATGACCTGACTCAGGCTGGCAGTGTCTGAACCGACTTCACGTGTGGCAAGTTCAAAGGGTTGCAGAACCTTGCACAATGTTGAAATCATTCTCCACTGCACTTGAGTCAGGTGCATTCCCCCTCCTTTGCCTATATCGTATGCAGATGTATAGGCTTGAATGGCCTTTTGCTGCTCCTCCATCCTCTGAAGCATATAGAGAGTTGAATTCCACCTCGTTACCACCTCTTGCTTCAGCTGATGGCGGGGCAGGTTCAGGAGTGTTTGCTGCTGCTCCAGTCTTCGGCACGCAGTGGCTGAATGCCAAAAGTGGCCCGCAATTCTTCTGACCACCGATAGCATCTCTTGCACGCCCCTGTAATTTTTAAAATAATTCTGCACCACCAAATTCAATGTATGTGCATAACATGGGACGTGCTGGAATTTGCCCAATTGTAATGCACGCACAATATTAGTGGCATTGTCCGATGTCACAACTCCCCAGGAGAGTCCGATGTGTTCCTCAGTTTCCGTAAGAGGTTGTCAGCTGTGTGCCTCTTATGGAAAGCGGTGATACAAAGCGTAGCCTCCCTAGGAGCGAGTTGGCGTTTGCGAGATGCTGCTACTGGTTTCGCCGCTGCTGTTCTTGCTGCGGGAGGAAATACATCTACCCAGTGGGCTGTCACAGTCATATAGTCCTGAGTCTGCCCTGCTCCACTTGTCCACATGTCCGTGGTTAAGTGGACACTGGGTACAACTGCATTTTTTAGGACACTGGTGAGTCTTTTTCAAACGTCTGTGTAAATTCTTGGTATCGCCTGCCTAGAGAAGTGGAACCTGGATGGTATTTGGTACCGGGGACAAACTATCTCAAGAAATTCTCTAATTGCCTGTGAACTAACGCCGGATACCGGACACACGTCTAACACCAACACAGCTGCCAAGGCCTGAGTTATCCGCTTTGCAACAGGATGACTGCTGTGATATTTCATCTTCCTCGCAAAGGACTGTTGGACAGTCAATTGCTTACTGGAAGCAGGCCCGGCGACAGGGGGGGACAAAGGGGACACTTGTATCGGGCCCCGAGGGTGAGAGGGGCCCCAAGAATCAGAGGCATATAAAAACGTTGCCGCAGCGCCTTTTTTTTTTTTTTTATAAACTGTCTTCTCACATGCCGGGTCAGAGCAGATAATCATTGTGTCCCACAATGAACCTCCCCTGCATCCTTCCCGGTTACCCGTCACTTAGTCTGGGCCCCGGCGGACGTCATGATGTCATTATGCATGACGCTGTGCGCCACTTCCGTGTCTCCTGTCACCACAGCGGAGCTCAAGCAGCCTGGCGCCTGAGCCCAGCAGGCAAAACCATTGTGGAATAATCACAGTAATAGACAGACAGACTGCAGCAGCCTTCGCCCGCAGCTACACCGCTGTCCCTACAGACCCACACTTGCTATGGTCAGTCCCGCCTGGGTCTTTGTACCTTCACCATATACAGTATATATATGCAGTTATACACACACAGGAGACGTAGGAGAGGCCCCGGGGAATAACGTTATATACCAAACCAGATGTGCTGCCTATATTGTGAGGCTATATATATATATATATATATATATATATATATAGATGTGTGTTGTGGATATATAGTGTATATATATATCCATGTGTGTGTGACTATATTTGCTGATAACTGTATTGGCACACGCAGGGGAGGTTTGTCTGGAGGACGGTATGAGGGGATTCGAGGGGGGGCCCAGAGATATCTATGTACCGGGCCTCAAGATTCCTGTTGCCGGCCCTGACTGGAAGTAGTACAAGTGGTCTTCCGACTTCCCCTCTGGGATGACGATCGACTCCCAGCAGCAACAACAGCAGCACCAGCAGTAACAACAGCAGCAGTAGGCGTTCCACTCAAGGATACATCAGAGGAATCCTAGTCAGGAGAGGACTCGTCAGACTTGCCAGTGACATGGCCTGCAGGACTATTGGCGTTCCTGTCTAAAGAGGAAATTGACACTGAGGGAGTTGGTGGTGTGGTTTGCAGGAGCTTGGGTACAAGAGAAAGAAAGGATTTAGTGGTCAGTGGACTGCTTCCGCTGTCACCCAAAGTTTTTGAACCTGTCAATGACTTCTGATGAATGCGCTCCAGGTGACATTTAAGGGAGGATGTTCCTAGGTGGTTAACGTCCTTACCCCTACTTATTACAGCGTGACAAAGGCAACACACGGCTTGACACCTGTTGTCCGCATTTCTGTTAAAATACTTACACACCGAAGAGGTGATTTTTTAGGTAATTTGACCAGGCATGTCAATGGCCATATTCATCCCACGGACAACAGGTGTCTCACCGGGTGCCTGACTTAAACAAACCACCTCACCATCAGATTCCTCCTTGTCAATTTCCTCCTCAGCGCCAGCAACACCCATATCCTCATCCTGATGTACTTCAACAGTGACATCTTCAATTTCAATATCAGGAACTGGACTGTGGGTGCTCCTTCCAGCACTTGCAGGGGGCGTGCAAATGGTGGAAGGTGCCACCTCTCCCCGTCCAGTGTTGGGAAGGTCAGGCATCGCAACCGACACAATTGGACTCTCCTTGGGGATTTGTGATTTAGAAGAACGCACAGTTCTTTGCTGTGCTTTTGCCAGCTTAAGTCTTTTAATTTTTCTAGCGGGAGGATGAGTGCTTCCATCCTCATGTGAAGCTGAACCACTAGCCATGAACATAGGACAGGGCCTCAGCCGTTCCTTGCCACTCCGTGTCGTAATTGGCATATTGGCAAGTTTACGCTTCTCCTCAGACGCTTTTAATTTAGATTTTCCGGTCATTTTACTGAACTTTTGTTTTTTGGATTTTACATGCTCTCTACTATGACATTGGGCATCGGCCTTGGCAGACGACGTTGATGGCATTTCATCGTCTCGGCCATGACTAGTGGCAGCAGCTTCAGCATGAGGTGGAAGTGGATCTTGATCTTTCCCTATTTTACCCTCCACATTTTTGTTCTCCATCTTTTAATGTGTGGAATTATATGCCAGTAATATATCAATAGCCTACTGTACCGTACTGCTATATATATATATATATATATATATATATATATATATACTGGTGGTCAGCAAAATTCTGCACTGTCCTCCTACTATATACAGCGCACAAATACAATACAGCACAGATATGGATAGTATACTTGACGACACAGAGGTTGAGCAATGGACTACTGTACCGTACTGCTATAAATATACTGGTGATCAGCAAAATTCTGCACTGTCCTCCTACTATATACTGCGCACAACTACAATGCAGCACAGATATGGATAGTATACTTGACGACACAGAGGTAGAGCAATGGACTACTGTACCGTACTGCTATATATATACTGGTGGTCAGCAAAATTCTGCACTGTCCTCCTACTATATACTGCGCACAACTACAATGCAGCACAGATATGGATAGTATACTTGACGACACAGAGGTAGAGCAATGGACTACTGTACCGTACTGCTATATATATATATATATATATATATATATATATATATACTGGTGGTCAGCAAAATTCTGCACTGTCCTCCTACTATATACTGCGCACAACTACAATGCAGTACAGATATGGATAGTATACTTGACGACACAGAGTTAGAGCAATGGACTACTGTACCGTACTGCTATATATATATACTGGTGGTCAGCAAAATTCTGCACTGGCCTCCTACTATATACTGCACACAACTACAATACAGCACAGATATGGAGCGTTTTCAGTCAGAGAACGTAGATATTTGCAGCACACTGAGCACAGATATTTGCAGCACACTGAACACAGAAACTGGGAGAACGCAGCCACGTCCTCTCGCTATCATCTCCAATGCACAAGTGAAAATGGCGGCAACGCGCGGCTCTTTATATGCAATACGAATCTCGCGAGAATACGACAGCGTGATGATGATGTTCGGGCGCGTTCGTGTTAACCGAGCAAGGCGGGAAGATCCGAGGCTGCCTCGGAACCGTGTAAACAACGTGAAGTTCGGGGGAGTTCGGATCTCGAGGAACCAAACCCGCTCATCTCTAGATGCATCTGTGCGTGTGTGTGGGGAACGTGGGGGGGGAGTCTCCCCAAAATATATACATACTTTGAACAGTGACATTTCCCCCCTTTCTGTGACTAAAAAATGTTTTCGCTGAATCCTGCTTCCCATGTACTAATTAGTCTCCCTTACCGTGTGATTCTGCAGATGCTATTTTGGAGATATTAACTTTCCTGTTCCTCCTCAGGTATTGTAGTTACTTTGCTGGATGAATGTTCCTTACATTATTACTGGATTACGATTAATAGGAAATGGGACGTCAGGTGTATTATTTTCTAAGGAGTAATCTATCTGTGGTCTAAACGTTATTTGCACAAGCTATTGATGCCCATTTCTGCACGCCTATTTGCTGCTCCTTGGATCTGACCCCAGTCTGTGCTGTGGATTAACTTGAAGATGCACATTCTAAACCTAACCTACTAACAGTTTGGCCAACACTGTTTATTTGTTGAAAGCTCCTTTTCGATTAAACTAGGTCTTTAAGATTAGCATTGGTTTTCAATTACGGGGGTGGTAATTCAATAAAAAGTGATGTCCCAGCCGTGGCACATTGCAAATGCAACATCACTCATTTTGTCTTGCACCTCCATGGGGGTGTGCAGTAAAATGACCGCTTTTGGCCTACCGTAACATCATACTTAATTGAATACACTCCTGAGACTGAGGGGACGTCGTCGCTGTCCTTAGTCACTGTACCACTTTTGTGTGTCTGAGGGCCTAATTCATGTTTATGCGCAAATGCAAACGCAGCTAGGTTAGGGAACCGCTACTTTGCAAGTGTAGCTGCCGTCCAGGAAAGAACTAGATGCCCATAAGGGCCATCGCAAAAAGGCTTCCACAATTGTGTACTCATACGCAGCACCGACACAACTCCTGGGGGTGACCTATGACTACGCAGACTGGCGGCATCAGTAGCGATGCTGGCACCATGTTTCTCTACGTATGTAATCGCAGCTGAAGGCAGATACACGCCTCGAAAATGAACGTGATACACCAGCGTTTTCCCTGCCACTCCCTGTTTTGTTCATACGTTTGTAAATCCAGTCATCAGGACACAGAGACATGTGAGTTCACTGCTGTGCTGTTTATTCCCTCCAACTCCAGACACACTGCACAATAGACCACCCACTTCCCAGCATCCCCCTGGTCCCAGGGACCATCACTAAAGATTCAGGCTTACTATTAGTAAGGGAGTGTCTACAAATATTAATACACTAACATCACATCCTCTTTTCTTTAAAGATAAGCCATGTACGCTTCAATGCAACAATTAACAACGTCTTATTAAGAACATCATCTAACACGTTTCAATGAGTCTCTCAGGTCTGCGTATTTCCCTTTTGAGTCTTTCATACACAGTCTGTGTTTCATCGACCATGTTGGACCTTTCTAGAGTCGTGGTTTGTTCACCATTATGAGGATCATCATACATGTCAGATGAAGGGTATTCTTCAGTCATGTTGTCTTCAATATGGTTAGGTTGAGATCTTAAATCCACCCGATTTCTTCTTACTTCCGTTCCATGCTCTGTACGTATAGTATAAGATCTTGGTGCAACTTGTGCTTGCACAATACCTTTCTGCCCCCAAATACCTTTCTCGTGATCTCTGAGACAGACTTGGTCACCCGATTTTAGATCAGATAAGCTTTTTGCTCGCCTGTCATGGAACAGTTTCTGTTTCGCCTGTTGACGTTCCTTACTCAGTCTGACCAACGCTGAGTTATGTGTATTAAGCAGTTCATCATGTATCGGGAGATTTGCTCTAATACTCCTTCCCATCAGCATTTGGGCAGGAGAAAGTCCATTCTGTAAAGGTGTACTGCGGTAGATTAAAAGACTTTTGTAGAAATCTTCTTTACCTTCTTGAGCTTTTTTCATGAGACTCTTTACAGTTTTTACTGAACTTTCCACCAACCCATTTGAGCGTGGATAGTGGGGACTTGACGTAGTATGGACAAATTCCCACTCATCAGCAAATTGTCTAAATTCAGCACTGGAAAACTGAGGACCATTGTCAGTGAACACTTCCATAGGAACACCATGCCTTGCAAAGATTGACTTCATGCAATTGATTACGGCTTTACTAGTAGTTGTATGTAGTGTCTCCACCTCAGGGTAGTTAGAGTAATAATCAGTCACGACAATGTACGTTTTCCCATTACAATCAAACAAATCTGCGCCAACTTTCTGGTGCGGTCTCTCTGGCACTGCGTGAGGACTCAGTGGCTCGACTTGTTGTTTCGGTCTATATGTAAGACATAATTCACATGTAGCTGTAGTCTGTGCTATGTCTTGGTTCATTCTTGGCCAATACATAACTTCACGCACTCTCCGCTCACATTTTTCTTCTACTAAGTGGCCTTCATGTATCTTGCACAGCATAGTTTTTCTTAGTCGTGCAGGTATGACAAACCTATTGCCTTTGTAAATAATACCATCGACAACTGTAAGGTCACTGCGGTACATCCAATAATCATGGATAGACAGCGGGCACGCATGTTTTTCTGCTGGCCAACCTTTCAGAATGATATCTTTCAACACTTTCATTGTGTCATCTGTCTCAGTTTCTTTCCTAATCTGTTCTTGTCTTGCAAGAAACACTGGTAGAGAAGCTACAATCAAATTAACATAGGCTTCTATCTCTTCATCCATCAGACTTTTGGAACCTTCACTTTTGTCTACAGCATGAGAAAGTGTATCAGCAATGTACATGTATTTGCCGGGACAGTACAGCAAGTGTACATCATATTTCTGTAGTCTGATAAGCATTAGTTGAATTCTCATGGGACAGTCATGTAATGATTTAGTCATGATAGCTATCAATGGCTTGTGGTCAGTTTCCACTGTAAATGTTTGACCATACACAAACTGATGAAATCTCTCACATGCATATGTGATCGCTAGAAGTTCTTTTTCTATCTGAGCATACCTTGTTTCAGCACTTGTCAGTGCTCTTGATGCATAGATTACTGGTTGCCATGTATCCTCATGTTCTTGTAACAGCACTGAGCCTAGGCCAAATTGCGAAGCATCTGCTTAAATTCTTATTCTTTTCGCAGGATCAAAGAATTTTAGCACTGGTTGCTCTGTAATGATCTGTTTCAAGTTTTGCCAACTTTCTTCTTGTTCATGTGACCACATCCACTCGTTATCTTTGTCCAACAATTATCTAAGAGAGGCTGTTCGTTCAGAGAGTTGAGAAATAAACTTTCCTAAGTAAGTAATCATTCCTAGGAATCTTCTGACGTCGTCTTTGTTGTTAGGACGTTCCATGTTCACTATGGCTGATATTTTCCTTGGGTCTGGTTTTACACCTTGATCCGAGACCACGTCGCCCATAAAGGTAAGTGTATTCACGCCAAATTCACATTTGTCCTTGTTTAGCTTTAGATTCACTTTCTTGACAAGTTCCATTACTTGTCTCAATCTAGAATCATGTTCTTTCTTTGTAGATCCCCAGACAATAATGTCATCCATCATTGTTTCAACACCTGGAATATGTTCAAAAATCATGTGTATCTTTTTGTGATATACTTCTGGAGCAGACAATATTCCATATGGTAGTCGAAGAAATCTGTATCGACCTTCTGGTGTATTAAATGTACAAAGCTTTGAGCTGGCCTCATCTAGCTTCATTTGCCAGAATCCTGAAGATGCATCCAATTTACTGAACCATTTTGCTCCCGCAAATTGCGACATGATTTCATCTCTGGTTGGTAGTTTGAAATGTTCTCGTTTAATAGCTTTGTTTAAATCTCTGGGGTCTAGACATATTCGGAGTTGTCCATTTTTCTTTTCAACAATTACTAAGGAGCTTACCCATTCAGTAGGCTCATCAACTTTCTGTATCACACCTAAGGCTTCCATGCGATTTAACTCTTGTTTCAGTTTTTCTCTCAGCGCAAACGGCACTTTTCTACAGGGATGTATCACTGAAGAAACTTGCGTGTCTATATTTATTTTATGCTCTCCAGGCAAACAACCTAGACCTTCAAACAAGTCTCTGTATTCTGTAAACATCGATTTGCAGTCATCTTCTACTGTGATGTCACCATAAAAACTTTCTTTAGCAAGCAGGAATTTAATCCTAGAATCGGTTGCACATTTTTATCCACAATCAGTAGAGATGTTTTAAACTGTTGTCCCTTATATTTCAGTGTCACTAAGCATGTACCTTTCACAGGAATTTCCTCCCCAGTGTACCCTGTAACTTTCACTTTGGCTGGGTGAATTTTAGGTTTTACTCTAAAAGTCTTATAGTCTTGAAACGATATTAAATTCACCTGCGCACCAGTATCAAGCTTAAAGGGAATGACAATCTCGTTCACAGTTAAAGGGACAATCCATTCTTTCTTATCTGCACTGCAAAGTTCAATGCAATCCACAAAGAATTCATCTGTTTGTTTAACAGCATGCACTTTGGTTGTTTTACTTTAAATTTTACAGCATTTGGCAAAGTGATTAAGTCTACCACATTTCATGCAGGTTTTACCATAAGCAGGGCACATTTTAGGATTGTGAGCATTTCCACATCTACTACACATTTCTTTATTAGACTGTGGATGAGACTGCTTCATTCTTGAGAATGGAGGTTTGCATGGGTCTGTTTTCTGCACTACATGCACATCAGCATCAACTTCCTTGTGTAACTTTTTGGCTTGAAATCTAGTTATTTCTGCAGATCTACACATAGTCACTGCCTTTTCTAGTGTTAGGTCTTGCTCTCTCAGCAGTCTCTCTCTGAGTCCATTATCAGGTATTCCACAGAAAATACGATCTCTAATCAGTGAATCATTTAAATCACCAAACTCACAGGTTTTACTGAGTGATTGCAGCTCTGTAACATACTGATCAAATCCATCTACAGACTTCTGATCACATGTGAAAAACTTATATCTTTCATATGTCACATTTTTCCTTGGCACAAAGTAATCTTCAAACTTTTGCATTATAGAAGATAGCACCATATTCTGCAGCTCAGCAAACTGAAAACTATTATAAATGTCCAGCACATCCTCTCCTATCACATAGAGGAAAATGGATGCCTTAGTTTTGTCAGCCTCTGTATCAGCTCCACATGCAGCAAGATATATATTAAACCTTTGCTTAAATCTTTTCCAGTTTTCAGACAAGTTACCAGACATCAGCATGCCTGTTGGAGGAGCTAATTTATCCATGGTTACTCACTGTTTGAAGATAGGAGCACACGACAGGCTTTGCAGACACTGAGTATCCCAGCCACAGACTTCTGCAAGATTCTTTCACACTCTGAGAGCACTAGCAGTCCAAGTTACACTTCTTCTGACACCATGTTTTGTTCATACGTTTGTAAATCCAGTCATCAGGAAACAGAGACATGTGAGTTCACTGCTGTGCTGTTTATTCCCTCCAACTCCACGCACACTGCACACTAGACCACCCACTTCCCAGCATTCCCCTGGTCCCAGGGACCATCACTAAAGATTCAGGCTTACACCTATTAGTAAGGGAGTGTCTACAAATATTAATACACTAACATCACACTCCCCGTATCCACCCGCAAATGGTCCCTGACTGACAGTCACGCTGCGAAGGAATTCCTTACTACAACCGATACTGCTAAGGTGCCTTCGCCCGTGCGCAGTGCGACCGTGGAACGTGCACAGTCGACCGATAATCACTCAGTTGCGTAAATATCGGCATATCGTACAACTATGAATCAGAAGCGGTGAGTTTGAGAATGTCTCTCCAAGCAGAGGGAGCAGAACCATTATCATCAGTTCCTGTACTGATTCAGAAAAGGTGAAACTGTAGTCACACTGGGTTTTTTTGCTTTTTTTTTTTATATTAGCTATATTGAATTTTTTTTATTTTTTTTCCAAATCCTTTTAAGGACACAGATAGAAGAAAGAAAGAAGATAAATAAAACAAGAAAATACAAAAAAAAAAAAAATGTTTCAGGACCGGCCACACTGATATTGACATACAAATAAGGTTGCTATATAAGGCAATCCCAATAAATACTTTTTTATTATTATAGCTGCCTAGTCATTTCCATCTTTTTGGAATTTTTGTATTCTGTGGTATCAGGATTCGGGACTCAATGCTTATTGATGGAGAGCTGTGGAATAAGCTGGTCTTTTAGGTCAGAGAGAGTGACAAACATTTAAAAATCCTGATTCCGACAAATTGGGCATTTTTAACATGTTTAATTTTCCTGATTCCCCGATGGATCACTTATCAACATTGGCCGCCGATTGGCAGATCCAGTTGGCGGATTGGCTGCACTGGCGAGCCAGGGAATCGTGTCCGCTGATGTTTGGGGGCCGTTAGATGTGCATACAGACCTATATAAAGAAGTAATAATGCCACTGTATAGGTCATTTGTACGGCCTCATCTAGAATACTGTGACCAGTTCTGGAGGCCATATCTTCAGAAGGATATTAATACATTAGAGACTGTTCAAAGAAGGGCAACTAAAATGGTGCATGGCTTACATCACAAAACATACCCAGAAAGACTAAGAAATCTCAATATGTATAGTTTGGAGCAGAGACGGGAAAGGGCGGACATGATAGAAACTTTCACATATATCAAGGGTTTTACCAAAGTGCAGGAGGGAAACATTCTTCAAAGGAAGAGAAGCAATAGGACACGAGGACATGCACTGAGACTGGAGGGGGGGGGGGGGGGGGGTTTCAGGAGAAATTTGAGGAAAAATTACTTCACAGAGAGGGTAGTGGACAATTGGAATAGCCATTCAGCTGAAGTTGGATCCATTCCGGCATTCATTTGTCGGAATGGATCCGACCTGGGCTATTCAATGCAATCTTGATTCGATTTAAAAAAAGTCGAATTGAGATGCGGGAGCTGAGACGGGGGAGAGCCACGGGCAGACGGGGGAGAGCAGCGCTACAGCAGCGGCTACAGCAGCATAGCCGGAGGATGTCACAGCCGCCGCTCACGGCAGCGTCCACCCGGCTCCAGCAAGCGAGGTCTCGCTTTCTGGAGCCGGGTAGCCGCTGCTGTGAGCGGCGGCTGTGACATCCTCCGGCTACGCTGCCCGCTGCTGTAGCGCTGCTCCCCCCCCCCCGTCTGCCCGCGGCTCTCCCCCGTCTCCTCCACTCCCCGGTCTCTGCTCCCGCATCACAGCCGCCACCCACGGCAGCGTCCACCCAGCTCCAGCAAACGAGGTCTCGCTTGCTGGAGCCGGGTGGACGCTGCTGTGAGCGACGCTGTGACACATCCTCCGGCGCTGCTCTCCGCCATCTGCCCGCTACTCTCCCCATCTCTGCTCCCGCATCTCACTTTGACTTTTTTAAAAGTTGAATTGAGATGGCCGAAAAGGGGGCCAAAACCTGTTGGTTTTGGCCCCGTTTTCGACACAAGCACACGGATCGGCAGCTATTCCGCCGATCCACGTGCTTTTTGACAAGTCGAATTCCTTGACTTGTCGAATAATTTGGGGTTAGATTGAATAGGTCGGAACCCCTTCCGACCTAAAAAAGTCGAAAACTGACGTCTTTTCGACAGACGGCAGCTTTTGACTTCAATTGAATATACCCATTCGACAGTAGAGCCATTTAAACATGCACGCGGTAGACATAAGGATATCCTTACAAAGAAATAATGATCAAATAAGGTTTGAGATAAAAATATAGTAAAAAAAAAAAAAAAGAGGGGGCAGACTAGATGGGCCAAGTGGTTCTTATCTGCCGTCACATTCTATGTTTCTATATCTAATGGGCATGTCCTATCTTATCTGGAGTACCAAAAAAGTCTCAGCCAAGCACGTAACAGGCTTCTAGTTTTTGTAGATCACAGCGAAGATGCCAGGAACATTAAATTACATGGATGTGTAGGTAGAAACACGTTGCAGACAGTGTGCTGGGCGATAATAGTTTTGTTTCTCATTTAAATGTAGAAGAACATTTCCTTTTTTTGTTGTTGTAAATGTTCTAGCTTTTAATTATGTTTAATTATTATTATTAACTTCCTTTAGCTTTTCAGATGTAATTGCAAAGGATTAGTGAAAAGATTTTCGTTGTAGTAGATCTCAGTCGGCAGCAGATTAGCTGTAGCGGCAAAATTCTGTGAATTTCTAATTGTGTGCCTACGTTTACTATTCTCTGACGCAGGCGAGCGTTCGCGGACAGCACTTTTCTATAGATAATAATGATGATGTGCATATTTCTAAAGGGGGAGATCCACATGGTGCCTGAAACACAGTCTTGGATCTTTGGAAATTGAATGGGCCTACAACCCTCCCCGTTCCTGCTATCTCTTCTGTCTGTGCAATCCCACAGATTAGCTCATGAGATTCTTCTGAATATCACTTTCAGCAGCTCATTCAAAACTTTGTTTCCCCAGAGCCCAGTTGAGGAGTCACTTGGGAACCAGTTGTATAATAGTTATCAGTGGTCAAGCAGAAAGAAGAGCATCAAATTTTAAGTAGAGTCGTTTCCATGGATAGTTTAGTCTTTATAGAACTCCAATGGCTGATTGTCGTGAATGTCTTTTATTATTATTAATCTTCATATCGTTTCCTGTATTTCACATCTTCGTAAACTTTCCTGATTTGCTGATATTTTATATGTCATATCTAAGGGGTCAATTTAATAAGGTGCAAGTTGGGTCCTGCGAGCCATTCTCACTAAGAACTCACACCACAGATTGCATTGACAACTCTTTTCCAAACTTGCAGTACTTTTTCTGGGAAAACTCACGTTTTTGTTGTGTGCAGCACCCTGGGCAGGTGAAGAGGTCGTGAAAATCTTTATTTTAAGGTAAAAATGCCAGGACAGTTCAGAACTTCTAGGAACCTCGGGACACAGTGCAGAACCTCTGGCACACCCCTCCCATTTGGAGGAGGTGGGGGCTTAAAAAGTAAAATTTGACCAATCAAGAAGTCATTTTTCAGGTAAATATCTTTAAAAAGATCAATAAAGGGTTAAATGATGTGGGACATGTATGTTACAGTGTTGTATTGATGGGAGAGGGGATTTAGAGCCCGATTCAGATCTGATGGCTGCTGTGCGTTTTCGCACAGCGGGCGTTTATCGAACTAAACGCATGCATATGCACCGCAATGTGCACACGCGTCGCCAAACAGCGACAGGATGGTACAAACATTTTGATCGCACGGCTGTTTTCAAGGTGATTGACAGAAAGAGGACGTTTGTGGGTGGTAACCGCCCGTTTTCTGGGTCACCAAAATGCCTGCTAATCGCCACCTATCTCCTGCTGGAGCTAAGACAATTAACATATGACTTTCTATGTACAAGTGTCTCAAGAACAATTGTCAAGGCCTTTTGGAAACAAAATACCTCATACTTTCTCATAAGTGCTTTGTCCATGCAGCTCTATAACCATGCAGTCCATCATTCTCCAACTGTGCACAGCACAGTGATATAACACATTAAGAGGGACATGTACTAAGCAGTGATAAAAGTGGAGAAGTGAGCCAGTGAAAAAGCTGCCCATGGCAGCCAATCAGCATTGACGTAACATTTCTAATTTGCATACTATACAATTGTACGGAGCAGCTGATTGGTTGCCATGGAAAATTTCTCCACTGGCTCACTTCCCCACTTTTATCACTGTTTAGTACATGTCCCCCTAAGATACATTATTAAACATGCATTTAGTCATGTACAGTGCAAAATGTTGCCTAGCGCCCATTGGGGCAAATGTATTATCCTGGAGAAGGCGTAAGGAAGTGATAAACCAGTGATAAGTGCAAGGTGATAAACGCACCAGCCAATCAGCTCCGATATGTAAATTAACAGGAGCTGATTGGCTGGTGCGTTTATCACCTTGCATTTATCACTGGTTTATCACTTCCTTATGCCGTCTATAGGCTTAATACATCTGCCCCACTGTCTCTTAAACTTGACGCTGGGCACGGAGGGTTAACCCCTTTAGTGACATGGTCTCCATGAACCATGTGACTGAGGAGGGTCTCTGGCCACGTGGAGAAAAATGCTTAGTTGCAAATGATCCCACAAACACAGAGGCAAAACTTGAGTAAACCATCTCCTATTAGTACACGATTCTGCAAAAGTGCAAAGTTTCTGTACATGAGAGAGAAAAAACCTAACGCACTGTGCAAAGGGGGAGTCTGGGTAACGCGGATAACGAGGCTGGCTGTAATCAGAGGCATTTAAATGTAAGAAGTCTGGCAATCAAGCAGGATGACATTTCATCTCAAATTTTCAAATTGCAGTCAAATCTGTTCTGAATGTTTCAGGTTCAGTCTGATCTCTTTGAAGGTCCCATTTTATTATTTCAGCTTATATAAAGCTACAGCATGCTGTTCTGTGACAGGTGACATCGTCGCAGGGTGGAAGCAGCAGATAATAGCATGCAATAATTCTTCTCAGCCACAGATTCCAAAGCCGGCTCTGTGAGACTACAGACAATTGGGGATTCTGCATTATTACTTACCTAGCCGCCAGCACTACATATGGAATCAGTGTGCTCTCCCGACTGATCGGATGCCGGCGGTCAGAATATCAACGCTGGCATACTGATAGTTTATATCCAGACAGGGGGGAGGTAAGACTGGTCTACCCTTTCCCCTACCCCTCTCTTTCCACAGCCTAACCCTAACTTCCCCACTAGTGCCTGATCCTAACCTCCCCCCAGTGGTGCCTAACCCTAGCAGCCTATTTCTAAACCCCCCCATCCGCAGCCTAACTCTAACCTCCCCCATAGTGCCTTATCCTAACCTCCCCCCAGTGGTGCCTAACCCCCCTCCCAGCAGCCTAGCCCTTTCACACACTCCCCCCGCCCGCAGCCTAACCCTTACCTCCCCCGTAGTGCTTTATCCTAACCTCCCCCCAGTGGTGCCTAACCCTAACCAGCAGCCTAACCCTAACCCCCCCTGCCCGCAGCCTAACCCTAACCCCCCTCCCAGCAGCCTGACCCTAACCCTCCCCCCGCCCACAGCCTAACCCTAACCATCCCCCTAGTGCCTTATTCTAACCTCCCCCCAGTGGTGCCTAACCCGCCCTCCCAGCAGCCTAACCCTAACCCTCCCCCCTACCCGCAGCCTACCCCTAACCTTCCCCCTAGTGCCTTATCCTAACCTCCCCCCAGTGGTGCCTAACCCTACCCCCCCCCCCAGCCTAACCCTAACCTCCCCCACAATGTCTTATCCTGACCTCCCTCCGGTGTTGCTAACCCCCCCCCCCCCGCCACCCTCTCAGCAGCCTAACCCTCCCCCCCTGCCCGCAGCCTAACCCTAACCTCCCCCCTGGTACCTTATCCTTGTCCTCCCCCAGTGGTGCCTAAACCCCCCTCCCAGCAGCCTAACCCTAACACCCCCCCACCCGCAGTCTAACTCTAAACTCCCCCCTAGTGCCTTATGCTAACCTCCCCCCAGTAGTGCCTAACCCCCCTCTCCCAGCAGCCTAACCCTAACCCCCCTCCCCCACCCGCAGCCTAACCATAACCTCCCCCATTGTGCCTAACCACTCCTCCCAGCAGCCTAACCCTAACCTCCCCCCTAGTGCCTTATCCTAACCTCCCCCCAGTGGTGCCTAACCACCCCTCCTAGCAGCCTAACTCTCCCCCCCCCTGCCCGCAGCCTAACCCTAACCTCCCCCCTAGTGCCTTATCCTAACCTCCCCCCAGTGGTGCCTAACCACCCCTCCTAGCAGCCTAACTCTCCCCCCCCCCTTCCCGCAGCCTAACCCTAACCTCCCCCCTAGTGCCTTATCCTAACCTCCCCCCAGTGGTGCCTAACCACCCCTCCTAGCAGCCTAACCCTCCCCCCCTTGCCCGCAGCCTAACCCTTACCTCCCCCCTAGTGCCTTATCCTAACTTCCCCCCAGTGGTGCCTAACCCCCCCTCCCCCTCCCAGCAGCCTATCCCTAACACTCATGCCCCCCGCCCGCCGCCTAACCCTCAGTGGTGCCTAACCCTAACACCCCTCAGCCTAAGCCTAACACACACCCTTGGTGCCTAAACCTCTTCTGGGTTGGACGTACTGCAGATGGGGTTCCAATGTATAGAATGTATAGGTCAACAGTGTCTAGGTCGACAGTCAATAGGTCGACCCCATATGGTCGACATGCATTAGGTAGACAGGTATAAGAGGTCGACAGATAAAAGGTAGATAGTCTTAAGGTGGACAGGTACAAAAGGTTGACATGACAATGGTCGACACAAGTTTTTTCCCCAGGTTTTTCCAGCTGTTGCCTGATTTACTATCCTCGTAGACTACAATTGGGAATAGTAACCTTGCCCAAAGCGTGGCGAGTAAAGCGAGCCTGCGAGGATACACCTTTCCACTGATTGTGCTTACATATGATATTAGACATACAAAATTACCCCCCCCCCCCAAAAAAAAAGTAAAGAACTTGTGTCAACATTTGTGTGTCGACCATTGACAGGTCGACTTTTTGTACCTGTTGTCCTTACCCACTGTCTACTTTTTACCTGTCAACCTTTTGACCCTGTCAACATAATGACTGTCTATCTAGACAGTGTAGATCGGGATACGTACTGATTGCTGTTGGATCCTTACAGCGGGATCCCGTCCGCCAGAATGCCGCAGCGGGGCAAGTGCTAGAAAGCGCCCTCATGGACACCCACAGAGGGAGAATAGACTGTATCGCCGGTATTCTGGCGGCTGCGTTTTGCCCCCTGTCAGGATAACGGCGTCAGTATTGTGACCGCTGAGATCCCGACTGGCGGTATTGTAACCGATTCCCTGTAGATCTAATATACCACACCCCTGCCGATGTCGGATGCAGTCAAGCGTTATTTCCTGTCCACGTTCAGAGTTCAGGCGTCCAGAGTCCAAGCCAGAGCCGGATTAAGACAGTAGGGCCCCTAATAAAGAGAAGGCAGATGAATTATATCAATATATATGTGTATATACAGGTATATATATATATATATATATATATATATATACCGTATTTGCCGGCGTATAAGACGACTGGGCGTATAAGACGACCCCCAACATTTCCACTCAAAATATAGAGTTTGTTATTTACTTGCCGTATAAGACTACCCCCTTCCACACACCAAATAAAACGTAAAAGAACATCAGATTTGTGACATACTGTATATTATGGCCTGATAAGAGATTTGGATAGGGAGTATTTATCAAGGTATGCATAAAAAGGGGGGAGGGGGCGAGGAGAAAGTTGTAAAATGTATAAAAGTATACCCCTGTGTGCATTTATTGTTACCGGTTTCACATGAGTGCCATTAGTATTAGTATTAGTGCCATTACAGTACCTGTCATTGTCACCATTGTACGGCCACAACGCGACTGCAGCGCCTCCGGCCAGTCCCTGCATCTCCCTGTAATTGGCACTAGTGACCCGCCGCGGCCGCACTGGTTACCGCGCGATACTGGATGGTATGTAGAATGAGGAGGGAGGGCATCGGGAGGCCACATTGGGCACCGGGCGAGTATCGGAAGGCCACTATGGCAGCTATGTCTATCCCAACTGAAGTGCACCCTGCGTATAAGACGACCCCACCACTTGGAGGCATGTTTTTCAGGGCAAAAAAGTAGTCTTATACGCCAGCAAATACTGTATATATATACTGTATATATATATATATATATATATACTGTGTATATATATATATATATATATATATATATATACTGTATATATATTTATACACACATACAGTATACAAATACTGCCTTACTTTTTATACAGCCAGCCTGACTCTGCTGGCGACACAGCCTTCCCAAGTAGCACACACGGACACATGCCAGTCGAGCCAAACTGTGCTGTGCGCTAGCTACACGATCAAGCTTTCCTCCTTCCCTGTGTTCCCGTCCCCACTGCAGCAGCGGCCACACAGACAGGACAGCTGAGCTGTTCAATAATGTATGAATGAAGCAGCCTGCCGCTCAGTCATTGGCTGGGCACGCAGGCTGCAGGGGCAGGCTGCTTAATTCATACATTATTGGACAGCTGAGTCGTCGCTCAGCTCAGCTGTCCTGTCTGTGCGGCCGCCGCTGCAGTGGGGACGGTAGCGCAGCACCGCAGATCGGATCAGAAGAGAGATCCGATCTGTGGTGTGGCAGGGGGCCCTTTTGGAAAGGGGGGCCCGGGGTACGTACCCCCAGGGCCCCCCCCCCCCACTTAATCCGGCTCTGGTCCAAGCGCACAGTTGACACTCCAAGTAGTATTTCAGTGTCCCAGCCCTTGTACAGTCACCCGCAGATCTGTACACCCGGGAAGCGCTTGTAGTGACAC
The DNA here is from genome assembly GCF_028390025.1 of Pseudophryne corroboree. Lineage (NCBI taxonomy): Eukaryota > Metazoa > Chordata > Amphibia > Anura > Myobatrachidae > Pseudophryne > Pseudophryne corroboree. The sequence continues at coordinate 805,600,658 of NC_086448.1, forward strand.
AGAGCCGGCCCTAACCAATATGATGCCCTAGGCAAGATTTTGGCTGGTGCCCCCTAGCACCACTGCTGGTTCCACCTCTGACCTTGTACCCCCTATATTTTAAATAGGAACAGTTCGCACATTTGGCGCACAGCCCAAAAAGGGGTGTGTTTTTGCTGGCAAGGGTCATGGCCAAACAATAACCCCAATTCCAATTACACCACACAGTACTGCAACTTTATTCACATATGATCATGCGATAGTGTCCATAATTCATATTACATCCCACAGTAGTATCACTTTACCTTATAAACATTACTCCTCACAGTAGAGCCCCTTATTCACATTACACCACACCCTATTGCTTTTTATTCACATTAGACGATACAGTAGTGCCCTTTATATACGCAACACCACATAGTAGAGCACCTTATACACATAATGCCACACATTAGTAATGCATTTACACATATGCCACACAGTAATGCCCCTTACACATATGAGACACCTTATTAATGTTAGTGATGTGCACCGGAAATTTTTTGGGTTTTGTGTTTTGGTTTTGGGTTCGGTTCCGCGGCCGTGTTTTGGGTTCGAACGCGTTTTGGCAAAACCTCACCAAATTTTTTTTGTCGGATTCGGGTGTGTTTTGGATTCGGGTGTTTTTTTCAAAAACCCTAAAAAACAGCTTAAATCATTGAATTTGGGGGTCATTTTGATCCCATAGTATTATTAACCTCAATAACCATAATTTACACTCATTTCCAGTCTATTCTGAACACCTCACACCAGACAATATTATTTTTAGTCCTAAAATTTGCACCAAGGTCGCTGGATGGCTAAGCTAAGCGACACAAGTGGCCGACACAAACACCTGGCCCATCTAGGAGTGGCACTGCAGTGTCAGGCAGGATGGACCTTCCAAAAAATATTCCCCAAACAGCACATGACGCAAAGAAAAAAAGAGGCGCAATGAGGTAGCTGTGTGAGTAAGCTAAGCGACCCTAGTGGCCGACACAAACACCGGGCCCATCTAGGAGTGGCACTGCAGTGTCAGGCAGGATGGCCCTTCCAAAAAATACTCCCCAAACAGCACATGACGCAAAGAAAAAAAGAGGCGCAATGAGGTAGCTGTGTGAGTAAGCTAAGCGACCCTAGTGGCCGACACAAACACCTGGCCCATCTAGGAGTGGCACTGCAGTGTCAGGCAGGATGGCCCTTCCAAAAAATACTCCCCAAACAGCACATGACGCAAAGAAAAAAAGAGGCGCAATGAGGTAGCTGTGTGAGAAAGCTAAGCGACCCTAGTGGCCGACACAAACACCTGGCCCATCTAGGAGTGGCACTGCAGTGTCACGCAGGATGGCCCTTCCAAAAAATACTCCCCAAACAGCACATGACGCAAAGAAAAAAAGAGGCGCAATGAGGTAGCTGTGTGAGTAAGCTAAGCGACCCTAGTGGCCGGCACAAACACCTGGCCCATCTCACGCAGGATGGCCCTTCCAAAAAATACTCCCCAAACAGCACATGACGCAAAGAAAAAAAAGAGGCGCAAGCTATTTCCGTCCAGTGTTGGGAAGGTCAGGCATCGCAACCGACACAATTGGACTCTCCTTTGGGATTTGTGATTTCGAAGAACGCACAGTTCTTTGCTGTGCTTTTGCCGCAAGTCTTTTCTTTTTTCTAGCGAGAGGATGAGTGCTTCCATCCTCATGTGAAGCTGAACCACTAGCCATGAACATAGGCCAGGGCCTCAGCCGTTCCTTGCCACTCCGTGTCGTAAATGGCATATTGGCAAGTTTACGCTTCTCCTCAGACGCTTTTAATTTTGATTTTTGGGTAATTTTTTTACTGATCTTTTGTGTTTTGGATTTTACATGCTCTGTACTATGACATTGGGCACCGGCCTTGGCAGACGACGTTGATGGCATTTCATTGTCTCGGCCATGACTAGTGGCAGCAGCTTCAGCACGAGGTGGAAGTGGATCTTGATCTTTCCCTATTTTTTTAACCTCCACATTTTTGTTCTACATATTTTGCGCACAACTAAAAGCCACCACAGGTATACAATGTAGATGGGTGGATAGTATAGTATTATATTACTTATGGACGACGAGTGACGACACAGAGGTAGGTACAGCCGTGGCCTACCGTACTGCTGCTTATATATATAACATACTGTATAACGGACCTGGTGGACACTGTCAGCAGACTGCTAAACTAGTATGAAGAAAAAAAAAACACCACAGGTATACAATGTAGATGGATGGATAGTATAGTATTATATTACTTATGGACGACGAGTGACGACACAGAGGTAGGTACAGCCGTGGCCTACCGTACTGCTGCTTATATATATAATATACTGTATAACGGACCTGGTGGACACTGTCAGCAGACTGCTAAACTAGTATGAAGAAAAAAACAACAACACAGGTATACAATGTAGATGGATGGATAGTATAGTATTATATTACTTATGGACGACGAGTGCACTGACGACACAGAGGTAGGTACAGCCGTGGCCTACCGTACTGCTGCTTATATATATAATATACTGTATAACGGACCTGGTGGACACTGTCAGCAGACTGCTAAACTAGTATGAAGAAAAAAACAACAACACAGGTATACAATGTAGATGGATGGATAGTATAGTATTATATTACTTATGGACGACGAGTGCACTGATGACACAGAGGTAGGTACAGCCGTGGCCTACCGTACTGCTGCTTATATATATAATATACTGTATAACGGACCTGGTGGACACTGTCAGCAGACTGCTAAACTAGTATGAAGAAAAAAAAAACACCACAGGTATACAATGTAGATGGATGGATAGTATAGTATTATATTACTTATGGACGACGAGTGACGACACAGAGATAGGTACAGCCGTGGCCTACCGTACTGCTGCTTATATATATAATATACTGTATAACGGACCTGGTGGACACTGTCAGCAGACTGCTAAACTAGTATGAAGAAAAAAACAACAACACAGGTATACAATGTAGATGGATGGATAGTATAGTATTATATTACTTATGGATGACGAGTGCACTGACGACATAGAGGTAGGTACAGCCGTGGCCTACCGTACTGCTGCTTATATATATAATATACTGTATAACGGACCTGGTGGACACTGTCAGCAGACTGCTAAACTAGTATGAAGAAAAAAACAACAACACAGGTATACAATGTAGATGGATGGATAGTATAGTATTATATTACTTATGGACGACGAGTGCACTGACGACACAGAGGTAGGTACAGCCGTGGCCTACCGTACTGCTGCTTATATATATAATATACTGTATAACGGACCTGGTGGACACTGTCAGCAGACTGCTAAACTAGTATGAAGAAAAAAACAACAACACAGGTATACAATGTAGATGGATGGATAGTATAGTATTATATTACTTATGGACGACGAGTGCACTGACGACACAGAGGTAGGTACAGCCGTGGCCTACCGTACTGCTGCTTATATATATAATATACTGTATAACGGACCTGGTGGACACTGTCAGCAGACTGCTAAACTAGTATGAAGAAAAAAAAAACACCACAGGTATACAATGTAGATGGATGGATAGTATAGTATTATATTACTTATGGACGACGAGTGACGACACAGAGGTAGGTACAGCCGTGGCCTACCGTACTGCTGCTTATATATATAATATACTGTATAACGGACCTGGTGGACACTGTCAGCAGACTGCTAAACTAGTATGAAGAAAAAAACAACAACACAGGTATACAATGTAGATGGATGGATAGTATAGTATTATATTACTTATGGATGACGAGTGCACTGACGACATAGAGGTAGGTACAGCCGTGGCCTACCGTACTGCTGCTTATATATATAATATACTGTATAACGGACCTGGTGGACACTGTCAGCAGACTGCTAAACTAGGATGAAAAAAAAAAAAACACCACAGGTATGCAATGTAGATGGATGGATAGTATAGTATTATATTACTTATGGACGACGAGTGCACTGACGACACAGAGGTAGGTACAGCCGTGGCCTACCGTACTGCTGCTTATATATATAATATACTGTATAACGGACCTGGTGGACACTGTCAGCAGACTGTTAAACTAGTATGAAGAAAAAAACAACAACAACACAGGTATACAATGTAGATGGATGGATAGTATAGTATTATATTACTTATGGACGACGAGTGCACTGACGACACAGAGGTAGGTACAGCCGTGGCCTACCGTACTGCTGCTTATATATATATGCTGCTTATATATATAATATACTGTATAACGGACCTGGTGGACACTGTCAGCAGACTGCTAAACTAGTATGAAGGAAAAAAAAACACCACAGGTATACAATGTAGATGGATGGATAGTATAGTATTATATTACTTATGGACGACGAGTGCACTGACGACACAGAGGTAGGTACCGCCGTGGCCTACCGTACTGCTGCTTATATATATAATATACTGTATAACGGACCTGGTGGACACTGTCAGCAGACTGCTAAACAAGTATGAAGAAAAAAAAAAAAAACACAGGAGTGTTTTTCAGGCAGACAAACGTATACTGGACTGGTGGTCACTGTCAGCAAAACTGTGCACTGTACTCCTGCTATAACTGCTCCCGAGTCCCCACAATTAGGCAGTGTGAGCAGTGCACTCAGCACAGATATATCATGCAGCAGTGCAGCACACTGAGTGAGCACAGATATGGTGGTCGGAGCGTTTTTTTCAGGCAGAGAAACAAAGGATTAAACTCACTGGTGGTATAATCAAAACCCTGCACTGTACTCCCTAACAGCTGCTCCCCGTCCCCAATCCTCCCCACAATTATAACTAACTAAGTCACTCTGTGTTCTACTATAACGGAGAGGACGCCAGCCACGTCCTCTCCCTATCAATCTCAATACACGTGTGAAAATGGCGGCGACGCGCGGCTCCTTATATAGAATCCGAGTCTCGCGAGAATCTGACAGCGGGATGATGACGTTCGGGCGCGCTCGGGTTAACCGAGCAAGGCGGGAGGATCCGAGTCGCTCGGACCCGTGTAAAAAAAAGGTGAAGTTCGGGCGGGTCGGATTCCGAGGATCCGAACCTGCTCATCACTAATTAATGTACTTATAAACATAATGCGCCTTACACATTATGACAACCTTTATTAATGCCCTTTTACACATAATGTCCCTTACACATATGCCACACATAATTAATACCCTTATACACATAATGACACACATAGTGCCCCCTACATATTTGCTGCACATTGGGGGTAATTCCAAGTTGATCGCAGCAAGAAATTTTTTAGCAGTTGGGCAAAACCATGTGCACTGCAAGGGAGGCAGATGTAACATGTGCAGAGAGAGTTAGATTTTGGTGTGGTGTGTTCAATCTGTAATCTAAGCAGCCAGTATTTACCCTGCACAGAAATAAAATAACCCACCCAAATCTAACTCTCTCTGCACATGTTATATCTGCCTCCCCTGCAGTGCACATGGTTTTGCCCAACTGCTAAAAAAAATTTCTGCTGCGATCAACTTGGAATTACCCCCATTATTAGTACCCCTATACACATAATGACACACATACAGTAGTACCCTGTTACACATATGTTGCACATTATTAATGCATTTTTACATGACACACATAATGCTCCTTACACATATTCCGAACACTACTGCACAACCAACCCACTCACATGCACACAGCACTCACACTGCCACTAACACTGTGACCTCTGCCTCTGCTTGGATACAGATGTGTCCTTATAAATATTGCCTCAATGCTAACGTCAGGCACCTTTTTTATGAAAATACATCTTATTTGCATTGCTATGTGGCTAGAATGCACAAGCAGCTTCTGCTGATTAAAATTATATACAGCATGCCTATATACTGTGTGAGACTGTGGCTGTGTCTGCATATGAAATGCTACACACAGAATATAGTCATGCCGCATATCATTTTAATCAGCAGAAGCTGCTGATGCCCCTAGGCATATCAAATGTCCTAGGCAATTGCCTAGTTTGCATATGCCTATGGCCGGCTCTGTAGTGACATGTGCATAAAGTCACAGATGTGCGAATGTGGAGATGTGCCCTGTATCACAGGGCACATCGTTGCAGCGGCGGAGTGCAGGGGATCTGCGTCCCCTGCAAGGTGCGACGGTGGCCGGCGCTGGGGCGGTGTGTCTGTCCCCAGCGCCGGTCAAGATACGGAGACGGGCAGCGCCGCTTTAAACTTGGAGCCAATCTGGCCGCCAATGAAAAGCACCGCCCGCGGCTTTTCAAATCCGGCGCTGTCCACAAGCCAATCGCGGCTCGCAGGGCGCCGGGCAGTCAGGAGAAGGCGCGGCGAGCCAATCGGCGCTCGCCGTGTCATAGGCCCCGCCACCCTGCCTCTGACGTCAGACGCCGGGCGGGAGCTGAAGACCAGGAGCGCGCGGAAGAGCACTGAAGACGCCGGGCGGGAGCCGAAGAAGGAGGCCCCGTGGAAGAGCGGCGAAAAGAGCCGGAGGGGGAGCAGAGGCGGCATGGAAGAAGAAGACGGCGGCCGTGGGGAGAAGAGCTCCGGTGGCCGCTGAAGAGGCCGGAAGACGTCAGCCTCCTGAAAGAAGATGTCCAGTGGCGGCTGGACTCAGAACGACGGCGCAGGTGGCGCTGCTGGCCAGGACGGGTCAGCAGCAGAAGAGGGCGCCGGAGACCCCCGGAGCAGGTGAGGCCTCAGTGAGGCTACTCTCACCCCCTCCCCTTTCCTCCCTAGACCATCAGGGATGGGCTTTAGGCCAGGGGGCACAGTTCAGACACTAGGCCTGTGGCGCAGGTAGGAGTTTCAGTTACCATTTGATTTGGTGGTTTGGGCGTTAGGCCCAAGCCACATTATTAGCACAGTAGGCGGGCATTAGGCCAGAGGGGCAGTTCAGGCAATAGGCCTGTGGGGCATTAGAGGGCACTAGGCCCTAGTGCATTTTGGCAGTTTAGGGTTATAAGGTGACCCTGGGCATTAGGCCCAGGTCATCCAACGACATCAAGTTAGGCGGGCGCTAGGCCCGTGGGATAAAGTCAGGCCTCTGGCCTGTGTGCAGTCGGGGGGCGTTAGGCCCAGTAAATAAGTTGTTCCCCCAAGGTGAATAAAGGTGGCACTGGGCACTAGGCCTAGGCCACCCTGAGGTGTACAGGTAGGCAGGCCCGCTCGGCCTGAGCCCCTGGAAAGACAGTGTACGGGAGGTGGGTGAGCTGTACGGCGCCCACTCCCTGGTGTTCTGATTCAGGTCATTAAAGGGACAGCACCTTGGTTGTTACTCGCACCGTGTATTGTGATGTATGTTGTTACCGTGCGGGGCAAAGAGTTTGTTAAGTTTGTGTCTAGTTCTGTTGCACCACACCCACAGAGCTAGTTTGAGGGCTCTGCTGTTATAGTTGGTATAGGGGTGTTACATTAGGTTGGAGTTAGGCCCTGCACGGCTGTTTGTTTGCCTCCTTACAGGGACCTGTAAGTGGAAAGAAAGATTGCGATGCAAGACTGACGACGGTGAGTAGCATCTGTGTACGTTTGTCCCTTTGTCTGTCCCCGAGCGCCGGAATAGGGGTTTGCTCACGGACGTGAGAACCCCTTCATCACGACTACGCGCGAGAGTGCGAGTGTGTGAAATTTGGGTGGCTGAGGCTTTGTGCCAGTGATGACCTTACAGCCAACCGGTGAAGGTCGCCGTCACCCCTGGGGTATCCCCTTTTCTGGTGGAAGAAGGGTTGATACCGCCCCTTAAGCTAGTCTATTTTCTCCTTAGTTCGTCCGTCAGCTCCGAGAGGGGATCGCCGTGTCCGGGTCCGACTGAAGATTTCCAGGTCCGTTGAAGGTTCCGGTACCTGAAGGAGAGAGAGTGCGGCGCCTGGTAAGTGGTGAACCTACACCTGCACAGCAGCAGGCACTACACCGCGTCGCCACCCTCTTACACGACTGCCAAAAGATGCAGACACAGACGCCACTGCTGGTGACTCAGAATCAGGACCTCATTGTCCAGTTGAGCAACTCTGAAAAACTAAGACTATTGCAGGGATGAATCTTAAAAAAAAAGTAACAGGGGAGGAGAAACTTACCAGGCCTGGGGTGGACGTGTGAATGCTTAGCAGACCTGGGGTGGACGTGTGAATGCTTAGCAGGCCTGGGGTGGACGTGTAATGCTTAGCAGGCCTGGGGTGGACGTGTAATGCTTAGCAGGCCTAGGGTGGACGTGTAATGCTTAGCAGGCCTGGGGTGGACGTGTAATGCTTAGCAGGCCTGGGGTGGATGTGTAATGCTTAGCAGGACTGGGGTGGACGTGTAATGCTTAGCAGGCCTAGGGTGGACGTGTAATGCTTAGCAGGCCTGGAGTGGACGTGTAATGCTAAGCAGGCCTGGGGTGGACGTGTGAATGCTTAGCAGGCCTGGGGTGGACGTGTAATGCTTAGCAGGCCTGAGGTGGACGTGTAATGCTTAGCAGGCCTGGGGTGGATGTGTAATGCTTAGCAGGCCTGGGGTGGATGTGTAATGCTTAGCAGGCCTTGGGTGGACGTATGAATGCTTAGCAGGCCTGAGGAGGACGTGTAATGCTTAGCAGACCTGGGGTAAACGTGTGAATGCTTTGCAGGCCTGGGGTGGACGTGTGAATGCTTAGCAGACCTGGGGTGGACGTGTGAATGCTTAGCAGGCCTGGGGTGGACGTGTAATGCTTAGCAGGCCTGGGGTGGACGTGTAATGCTTAGCAGGCCTAGGGTGGACGTGTAATGCTTAGCAGGCCTGGGGTGGACGTGTAATGCTTAGCAAGCCTGGGGTGGACGTGTAATGCTTAGCAGGACTGGGGTGGACGTGTAATGCTTAGCAGGCCTAGGGTGGACGTGTAATGCTTAGCAGGCCTGGAGTGGACGTGTAATGCTAAGCAGGCCTGGGGTGGACGTGTGAATGCTTAGCAGGCCTGGGGTGGACGTGTAATGCTTAGCAGGCCTGAGGTGGACGTGTAATGCTTAGCAGGCCTGGGGTGGATGTGTAATGCTTAGCAGGCCTGGGGTGGATGTGTAATGCTTAGCAGGCCTTGGGTGGACGTATGAATGCTTAGCAGGCCTGAGGAGGACGTGTAATGCTTAGCAGACCTGGGGTAAACGTGTGAATGCTTTGCAGGCCTGGGGTGGACGTGTGAATGCTTAGCAGGCCTAGGGTTTACGTGTGAATGCTTAGCAGGCCTGGGGTGGACGTGTAATGCTTAGCAGGACTGGGGTGGACGTGTAATGCTTAGCAGGCTTGGGGCCTGGGGTGGACGTGTAATGCTTAGCAGGCCTGGGGTGGACGTGTAATGCTTAGCAGGTCTGGGGTGGACGTGTAATGCTTAGCAGGCCTGGGGTGGACGTGTAATGTTTAGCAGGCCTGGGATGGACGTGTAATGCTTAGCAGGCCTGGGGTGGACGTGTAATGCTAAGCAGGCCTGGGGTGGACGTGTGAATGCTTAGCAGGCCTGGGGTGGACGTGTAATGCTTAGCAGGCCTGAGATGGACGTGTAATGCTTTTGCAGGCCTGGGGTGGATGTGTAATGCTTAGCAGGCCTGGGGTGGATGTGTAATGCTTAGCAGGCCTTGGGTGGACGTATGAATGCTTAGCAGGCCTGAGGAGGACGTGTAATGCTTAGCAGACCTGGGGTAAACGTGTGAATGCTTTGCAGGCCTGGGGTGGACGTGTGAATGCTTAGCAGGCCTAGGGTTTACGTGTGAATGCTTTGCAGGCCTGGGGTGGACGTGTGAATGCTTAGCAGGCCTGGGGTGGACGTGTGGATGCTTAGCAGGCCTGGGGTGGACGTGTAATGCTGTGCTGCAGGACACCCACTATAGCACCTTGGCAGCCATGATGCCTGGACACAAGCCGTTACCATTGAGCCCCTTCCATCCGAATCTTTCAGGAGCAGAATGACCACACACAAAAAAATCAAAGCAGGACCATGGCACAGATTTTTCAGGCTGGGCGGCTCAGCTCCTCATGGGGACATGTTGGTGCCTGGTTACCCTCCCCTCCATATCCTCTATAACACCTGTCTCTTGATTTGTGTAGCTGCTGGAGGATGACGCTCTGCTAATGGTGAGTGCTCCGAAAATTTTATTTCACATTCACATCAGATAAAACGCCTGAAATTCATTGGAAGAATCGAGGCTGACATTTGTGAGCTGGAGAAGAGAACAGAGCACATTACATCTAAGCTTCCTGAGCTGGTCAAATCCCACAATGAGCTTACTGAGGTGAAAACAATGAGACTGTGTTAAAAAATAAGGGCAAAATGGAGGACCGCACTGAGGTAATATTAGGCTGAGATGAATTCCTCAATCGGTCCAGCAGACTGACCTACTCATTTGTAGTTTCCTTATTGATAGAATATTGATGGTTCTTTAAGGCATATTTATATTGTCAGCCGTGTTGGCATTGTCTATGATTACAACGCGAACCTTTCCATAGGTCCAACATACATTTCACTTATCGCATCATCAAGGTAAACTGCCATCACTACTGGTCTTACCCAAACCCCTCAGAGGAGTATGGACCAATCAGATATCTAGTGTTTCTCTTACGTCGTAGAGGATACTGGGTTCCGCATTAGTACCATGGGGTATAGACGGATCCACTTGGAGCCTAGGGCACTTTAAGAAATCAATAGTGTGCACTGGCTCCTCCCTCTATGCCCCTCCTACCAGACTCAGTTTAGAAAATGTGCCTGGAGGAGTCGGTCACACTTAGCTAAACTTCACATTCTAACACTTTACTGCTGTCCTCTTCTTTTCTTTTCTTTTACATTCAGCAGCCACTTTCATTTGCTTAACACTGATCTTTCACTCCTATCCTTTTTTCTGTGTGATGCCCTGGGGTGGTTTGGCTGGGGTGGTCTGGGGGTGCTCTGCGTCCCGTAGGTGAACCCCTATAGTGTTAGGGACCTGTCCGATGAGGTCACCGTGAAGCAGGTGGGCAGGCTCATATACTGGCCAATATATGCCAAGAACCTCAAATATTATATTATGGTTATAATAATTTTAATGGTGTATGGTGCACCTGCACCCTTTGTTCCTATGTTGTAGTATTACAGTACTTAGTCCCAGCAAGGTAGCACATCCCATTATAATAAGCTAGGATGTGCAGTCCAGGCCCCGTTTCCATATAGTCCATATTATGTGTGTGTATACACACCTGAGGGATTGGGACAGCCCTCATCTCTGGATTAGCACCCCACCCACTGCCTCTCAGGCTTTTAAACAGGGAACCGGCACATTCTGACTGCACAAAAGACATAGGTATGATCCTTTTAATTATATACAAAGTCAGTTTGGGGGTGAGCTTTTGGGGCGTGGAGCTCCCTATAATGCTCTGGCTGGGCCACCTTGGGGCATCAGCACCTTACATTTACTTTTAACTAGAGATGAGCGGATTCGGTTTTACTCGGTTTTACTCGGTTCTCAAAACCGAATCTTATTGGCTATCCAAAACACGTGACATCCGTGAGCCAATTAGATGCCGTTTTGAGAACCGAGTAAAACCGAGTAAAACCGAACCCGCTCATCTCTACTTTTAACACATATCACATTGTGTTTGTTTTATATTTATGTAGCTTTTTTCACATATTTTTTACACTTCTAACACTGCTCAGCTAAACTTCACATTCTAACACTTTACTGCTGTCCTCTTCTTTTCTTTTACATTCAGCAGCCTCTTTCATTTGCTTAACACTGATCTTTCACTCCTATCCTTTTTTTCTGTGTGATGCCCTGGGGTGGTTTGGCTGGGGTGGTCTGGGGGTGCTCTGCGTCCCGTAGGTGAACCCCTATAGTGCTAGGAACCTGTCCGATGAGGTCACCGTGAAGCAGGTGGGCAGGCTCATATACTGGCCAATATATGCCAAGAACCTCAAATATTATATTATGGTTATAATAATTTTAATGGTGTATGGTGCACGTGCACCCTTTGTTCCTATGTTGTAGTATTACAGTACTTAGTCCCAGCAAGGTAGCACATCCCATTATAATAAGCTAGGGTGTGCAGTCCAGGCCCCGTTTCCATATAGCCAACATACATTTCACTTATCGCATCATCAAGGTAAACTGCCATCACTACTGGTCTTACCCAAACCCCTCAGAGGAGTATGGACCAATCAGATATCTAGTGTTTCTCTTACGTCGTAGAGGATACTGGGTTCCGCATTAGTACCATGGGGGTATAGACGGATCCACTAGGAGCCTAGGGCACTTTAAGAAATCAATAGTGTGCACTGGCTCCTCCCTCTATGCCCCTCCTACCAGACTCAGTTTAGAAAATGTGCCTGAAGGAGTCGGTCACACTTAGGGAAGCTCCTGAAGAGTTTTCTGCATTTATTTTCGGTTTGTTGTTTTCAGGCAGGTCTGATGGACACAAAAAGAAACAGAGAAGGATTGGACTTGAAGTGGCGCACTTAAACATTAAATTGATACATAAATTATAACTTTTATTAGAGTATATTTGTTAAAAAGACCTGTAGCTGTGAAATATTAAAACCAAAAACATGTAAATTGACAAAACAAAGTGTGATATGTGTAAATAAAAACACACACTGTGCTAACTGTGTAGTGCTACACATATATAATATATTATAGGTACTATGACCCTTAAATCAAAATATATGTGTTGAATGCATACAAGTGAGGGGTCATAGCGCCCAAACAGATTATTCACTTAAAGTGATACTGACTTCAGATATTACCTGCTGTAAATTGATTGACAACAGCTAATTACATTGAGATCACTAGTGAGGATAAACACTGACTCATAGCTGTACAAGCATATGATTGCACACAAGTGAGGGGTCACAGCGCCCAAACTGAGGGGGAGCTTTCTATTGGAATATTGCACTTTACAGTAGAGATGTGCACTTGAAATTTTTCGGGTTTTGTGTTTTGGTTTTGGGTTCGGTTCCGCGGCTGTGTTTTGGGTTCGACCGCGTTTTGGCAAAACCTCACCGAATTTTTTTTGTCGGATTCGGGTGTGTTTTGAATTCGGGTGTTTTTTTCAAAAAACACTAAAAAACAGCTTAAATCATAGAATTTGGGGGTCATTTTGATCCCAAAGTATTATTAACCTCAAAAACCATAATTTCCACTCATTTTCAGTCTATTCTGAATACCTCACACCTCACAATATTATTTTTAGTCCTAAAATTTGCACCGAGGTCGCTGGATGACTAAGCTAAGCGACCCTAGTGACCGACACAAACACCTGGCCCATCTAGGAGTGGCACTGCAGTGTCACGCAGGATGTCCCTTCCAAAAAACCCTCCCCAAACAGCACATGACGCAAAGAAAAAAAGAGGCGCAATGAGGTAGCTGTGTGAGTAAGATAAGCGACCCTAGTGGCCGACACAAACACCGGGCCCATCTAGGAGTGGCACTGCAGTGTCACGCAGGATGTCCCTTCCAAAAAACCCTCCCCAAACAGCACATGACGCAAAGAAAAAAAGAGGCGCAATGAGGTAGCTGTGTGAGTAAGATAAGCGACCCTAGTGGCCGACACAAACACCGGGCCCATCTAGGAGTGGCACTGCAGTGTCACGCAGGATGTCCCTTCCAAAAAACCCTCCCCAAACAGCACATGACGCAAAGAAAAAAAGAGGCGCAATGAGGTAGCTGTGTGAGTAAGATAAGCGACCCTAGTGGCCGACACAAACACCGGGCCCATCTAGGAGTGGCACTGCAGTGTCACGCAGGATGTCCCTTCCAAAAAACCCTCCCCAAACAGCACATGACGCAAAGAAAAAAAGAGGCGCAATGAGGTAGCTGTGTGAGTAAGATAAGCGACCCTAGTGGCCGACACAAACACCGGGCCCATCTAGGAGTGGCACTGCAGTGTCACGCAGGATGTCCCTTCCAAAAAACCCTCCCCAAACAGCACATGACGCAAAGAAAAAAAGAGGCGCAATGAGGTAGCTGTGTGAGTAAGATAAGCGACCCTAGTGGCCGACACAAACACCGGGCCCATCTAGGAGTGGCACTGCAGTGTCACGCAGGATGTCCCTTCCAAAAAACCCTCCCCAAACAGCACATGACGCAAAGAAAAAAAGAGGCGCAATGAGGTAGCTGTGTGAGTAAGATAAGCGACCCTAGTGGCCGACACAAACACCGGGCCCATCTAGGAGTGGCACTGCAGTGTCACGCAGGATGTCCCTTCCAAAAAACCCTCCCCAAACAGCACATGACGCAAAGAAAAAAAGAGGCGCAATGAGGTAGCTGTGTGAGTAAGATAAGCGACCCTAGTGGCCGACACAAACACCGGGCCCATCTAGGAGTGGCACTGCAGTGTCACGCAGGATGGCCCTTCCAAAAAACACTCCCCAAACAGCACATGACGCAAAGAAAAAAAGAGGCGCAATGAGGTAGCTGTGTGAGTAAGATAAGCGACACAAGTGGCCGACACAAACACCGGGCCCATCTAGGAGTGGCACTGCAGTGTCACGCAGGATGGCCCTTCCAAAAAACACTCCCCAAACAGCACATGACGCAAAGAAAAAAAGAGGCGCAATGAGGTAGCTGTGTGAGTAAGATAAGCGACCCTAGTGGCCGACACAAACACCGTGCCCATCTAGGAGTGGCACTGCAGTGTCACGCAGGATGGCCCTTCCAAAAAACCCTCCCCAAACAGCACATGACGCAAAGAAAAAAAGAGGCGCAATGAGGTAGCTGTGTGAGTAAGATAAGCGACCCTAGTGGCCGACACAAACACCGGGCCCATCTAGGAGTGGCACTGCAGTGTCACGCAGGATGGCCCTTCCAAAAAACATTCCACAAACAGCACATGACGCAAAGAAAAATTAAAGAAAAAAGAGGTGCAAGATGGAATTGTCCTTGGGCCCTCCCACCCACCATTATGTTGTATAAACAGGACATGCACACTTTAACCAACCCATCATTTCAGTGACAGGGTCTGCCACACGACTGTGACTGAAATGACGGGTTGGTTTGGACCCCCACCAAAAAAGAAGCAATTAATCTCTCCTTGCACAAACTGGCTCTACAGAGGCAAGATGTCCACCTCATCATCATCCTCCGATATATCACCGTGTACATCCCCCTCCTCACAGATTATCAATTCGTCCCCACTGGAATCCACCATCTCAGCTCCCTGTGTACTTTGTGGAGGCAATTGCTGCTGGTCAATGTCTCCACGGAGGAATTGATTATAATTAATTTTAATGAACATCATCTTCTCCACATTTTCTGGATGTAACCTCGTACGCCGATTGCTGACAAGGTGAGCGGCGGCACTAAACACTCTTTCGGAGTACACACTTGTGGGAGGGCAACTTAGGTAGAATAAAGCCAGTTTGTGCAAGGGCCTCCAAATTGCCTCTTTTTCATGCCAGTATAAGTACGGACTGTGTGACGTGCCTACTTGGATGCGGTCACTCATATAATCCTCCACCATTCTTTCAATGGTGAGAGAATCATATGCAGTGACAGTAGACGACATGTCCGTAATCGTTGTCAGGTCCTTCAGTCCGGACCAGATGTCAGCATCAGCAGTCGCTCCAGACTGCCCTGCATCACCGCCAGCGGGTGGGCTCGGAATTCTGAGCCTTTTCCTCGCACCCCCAGTTGCGGGAGAATGTGAAGGAGGAGATGTTGACAGGTCGCGTTCCGCTTGACTTGACAATTTTCTCACCAGCAGGTCTTTCAACCCCAGCAGACTTGTGTCTGCCGGAAAGAGAGATCCAAGGTAGGCTTTAAATCTAGGATCGAGCACGGTGGCCAAAATGTAGTGCTCTGATTTCAACAGATTGACCACCCGTGAATCCTTGTTAAGCGAATTAAGGGCTCCATCCACAAGTCCCACATGCCTAGCGGAATCGCTCCGTGTTAGCTCCTCCTTCAATGTCTCCAGCTTCTTCTGCAAAAGCCTGATGAGGGGAATGACCTGACTCAGGCTGGCAGTGTCTGAACTGACTTCACGTGTGGCAAGTTCAAAGGGCATCAGAACCTTGCACAACGTTGAAATCATTCTCCACTGCGCTTGAGACAGGTGCATTCCACCTCCTATATCGTGCTCAATTGTATAGGCTTGAATGGCCTTTTGCTGCTCCTCCAACCTCTGAAGCATATAGATGGTTGAATTCCACCTCGTTACCACTTCTTGCTTCAGATGATGGCAGGGCAGGTTCAGTAGTTTTTGGTGGTGCTCCAGTCTTCTGTACGTGGTGCCTGTACGCCGAAAGTGTCCCGCAATTCTTCTGGCCACCGACAGCATCTCTTGCACGCCCCTGTCGTTTTTTAAAAAATTCTGCACCACCAAATTCAAGGTATGTGCAAAACATGGGACGTGCTGGAATTTGCCCATATTTAATGCACACACAATATTGCTGGCGTTGTCCGATGCCACAAATCCACAGGAGAGTCCAATTGGGGTAAGCCATTCCGCGATGATCTTCCTCAGTTGCCGTAAGAGGTTTTCAGCTGTGTGCGTATTCTGGAAAGCGGTGATACAAAGCGTAGCCTGCCTAGGAAAGAGTTGGCGTTTGCGAGATGCTGCTACTGGTGCCGCCGCTGCTGTTCTTGCGGCGGGAGTCCATACATCTACCCAGTGGGCTGTCACAGTCATATAGTCCTGACCCTGCCCTGCTCCACTTGTCCACATGTCCGTGGTTAAGTGGACATTGGGTACAACTGCATTTTTTAGGACACTGGTGAGTCTTTTTCTGACGTCCGTGTACATTCTCGGTATCGCCTGCCTAGAGAAGTGGAACCTAGATGGTATTTGGTAACGGGGGCACACTGCCTCAATAAATTGTCTAGTTCCCTGTGAACTAACGGCGGATACCGGACGCACGTCTAACACCAACATAGTTGTCAAGGCCTCAGTTATCCGCTTTGCAGCAGGATGACTGCTGTGATATTTCATCTTCCTCGCAAAGGACTGTTGGACAGTCAATTGCTTACTGGAAGTAGTACAAGTGGGCTTACGACTTCCCCTCTGGGATGACGATCGACTCCCAGCAGCAACAACAGCAGCACCAGCAGCAGTAGGCATTACACTCAAGGATGCATTGGAGGAATCCCAGGCAGGAGAGGACTCGTCAGAATTGCCAGTGACATGGCCTGCAGGACTATTGGCATTCCTGGGTAAGGAGGAAATTGACACTGAGGGAGTTGGTGGGGTGGTTTGCGTGAGCTTGGTTACAAGAGGAAGGGATTTACTGGTCAGTGGACTGCTTCCGCTGTCACCCAAAGTTTTTGAACTTGTCACTGACTTATTATGAATGCGCTGCAGGTGACGTATAAGGGAGGATGTTCCGAGGTGGTTAACGTCCTTACCCCTACTTATTACAGCTTGACAAAGGCAACACACGGCTTGACAAATGTTGTCCGCATTTCTGGTGAAATACTTCCACACCGAAGAGCTGATTTTTTTTGTATTTTGACCAGGCATGTCAATGGCCCTATTCCTCCCACGGACAACAGGTGTCTCCCCGGGTGCCTGACTTAAACAAACCACCTCACCATCAGAATCCTCCTGGTCAATTTCCTCCCCAGCGCCAGCAACACCCATATCCTCCTCATCCTGGTGTACTTCAACACTGACATCTTCAATCTGACTATCAGGAACTGGACTGCGGGTGCTCCTTCCAGCACTTGCAGGGGGCGTGCAAATGGTGGAAGGCGCATGCTCTTCACGTCCAGTGTTGGGAAGGTCAGGCATCGCAACCGACACAATTGGACTCTCCTTGTGGATTTGGGATTTCGAAGAACGCACAGTTCTTTGCGGTGCTTTTGCCAGCTTGAGTCTTTTCAGTTTTCTAGCGAGAGGCTGAGTGCTTCCATCCTCATGTGAAGCTGAACCACTAGCCATGAACATAGGCCAGGGCCTCAGCCGTTCCTTGCCACTCCGTGTGGTAAATGGCATATTGGCAAGTTTACGCTTCTCCTCCGACAATTTTATTTTAGGTTTTGGAGTCCTTTTTTTACTGATATTTGGTGTTTTGGATTTGACATGCTCTGTACTATGACATTGGGCATCGGCCTTGGCAGACGACGTTGCTGGCATTTCATCGTCTCGGCCATGACTAGTGGCAGCAGCTTCAGCACGAGGTGGAAGTGGATCTTGATCTTTCCCTAATTTTGGAACCTCAACATTTTTGTTCTCCATATTTTAATAGGCACAACTAAAAGGCACCTCAGGTAAACAATGGAGATGGATGGATACTAGTATACTTATGGATGGACTGCCGAGTGCCGACACAGAGGTAGCTACAGCCGTGGACTACCGTACTGTGTCTGCTGCTAATATAGACTGGATGATTGATAATGAGATGAAATCAATATATATATGTATGTATATATAATATCACTAGTACTGCAGCCGGACAGGTAGATAATATATTTATTAGGTAATGATGACTGATGACGGACCTGCTGGACACTGTCAGCTCAGCAGCACCGCAGACTGCTACAGTAAGCTACTATACTCTATAGTAGTATGTACAAAGAAGAAAGAAAAAAAAAACCACGGGTAGGTGGTATACAATTATGGATGGACTGCCGAGTGCCGACACAGAGGTAGCTACAGCCGTGGACTACCGTACTGTGTCTGCTGCTAATATAGACTGGATGATAATGAGATGAAATCAATATATATATATGTATGTATATATAATATCACTAGTACTGCAGCCGGACAGGTAGATAATATATTTATTAGGTAATGATGACTGATGACGGACCTGCTGGACACTGTCAGCTCAGCAGCACCGCAGACTGCTACAGTAAGCTACTATACTATAGTAGTATGTACAAAGAAGAAAGAAAAAAAAAAACACGGGTAGGGGGTATACAATTATGGATGGACTGCCGAGTGCCGACACAGAGGTAGCTACAGCCGTGGACTAACGTAC